>NW_027104213.1:0-542918 GCF_902728285.1 Clytia hemisphaerica | reverse complement strand
CACCGGGTGGCCTTAGAACAAGAAATCCTATTTATCCTCGTAACTTACGAACTGAGCGTTTCCGTAACACTTTTTTTCCTTACTGCATATCTCAGTGGAATGTTCTGGGAGGTAATATACGAGATCTACCTTCAATAAACGGTTTGTGTAAACCGCAGGTTACAGGTCGCAGGTTACAGGTTAAAGGTCACAGGTTACAGGTTACAGGTTGATTAAAACTTATTCAGGGTGGTTGGGAATCATCATAAATTCACATTCCAAGGCTGATAAAAAAATTCACTAACTTTTTGAGCAAAATTCTTTCTTCTTGGAAGTATTTGTCTGACTTTTGGATGGCTCGTAATTCCCACGTAAAAATGATTTCCGAGGGTTGAAAATACAGACTTCTTTTGTTATTCTACTGACCAACTTGAAAATAGCCTGTATCTTGCCCCAAAAAGATGCGATTTTTTAACAGGCTCGCGAAAGTGCCGTGTTTTATCACGTGAGAATAGATAGTCATGTGATTAAAACGGAGCATTTTCCTGAAGATTAATCACATGGTGTTGATTTTCATCACGTGGCGTATTGCTTGAGTTACATCATTCCCGCATGGCCTAATTTATTTTCAATATATTATTCAGGTCAGTGGTTGAAGGAAAGAGTCGTGCTTGTAGCTTGAATGATCAATATACAAGAGTTTTTTCCTTAGAGTTTTTTTCCTTCTTGCTTGTTGGGACTGATGATTTGCATGGTGGTTAGTCAGTTAAAATCAGATTTTTCCAATTTTTCAACTAGTGACTCTGTGTCTGTTTTTGGGGCAGCCTTAAAAATGGTTGGATTTGGCTGAAACTTGCGACACTTCTTCCTTGGGTGAAAAAATTGGGTAAACAGTGAGCCCAGGACTTGAAAATCGACCCTCACAGTACAGGAGGAATTGGCTAAAAATCAACCCTTATCATAGTTCTTTATTAAAAGGGGGAGCAATGTTCAAAATCTCAGAAAGAGGGATGTTTTTCTAGAAAGAGGGGTTAATGCATTAGCAAGTCTTTTGAACACATCTTTTTCCAGACTGTGTCAATCAAACAATTTCAAACAGAAATTAAATTGAGCGGATTATATTCAGTTAGGACCATGTTCGAGTAACACAGTTTCTACCCCCCTGAATGCAGGGGGTCTTGCTTGGGTCTTACCCAAGTAAGGGGGGAGATGGTGTGAAAGTTTGAATTTCCTAAAGGGGGTTGCCAGTTAAATGGGTATTGTAAACGTACGTAAGGGGGGTCTTCCTTCAAATATGGGTATAGATTGAAATGTTCATCTCAATGTAAAAAAATTTATGACTTGTCTGTATTTTCACATTTAAATTATTTTGGAGGTTCGGTAAAATGATGGCCGAATTGCTGTCCCATGTTCTATCAGACTGTCCCAAGTTAGAGCTGTTGACGGTAGGTTGTTGGTAAAATTGTAGTATCAAGTCAGCAAATTTGGTAAGGGGAGGGGTTACTAATTTTTTTCTATTTACGTAAAGGGGATTCCCACTTTTAAGGTAAGGGGGGTCTTCTGACCCAAGGGGGGTCTTGACAGTAAGAGATTAAGCTGTTAGTAAAAATGCATCAAGTCAGCAAATTTGGGGGTTCTCTAATTTTCAAAACAGGGGTTCCCACTTAAGAGGGGGTTCCCACTTAAGGGGGGTCTTGACAGTAAGAGACAGCAGTAAGAGATTACGGTGTTAGTAAAAATGCATCAGCAAATTTGGTGAGGATGGTCTCAAAATTCCATTTTCGTAAGGGGGATTCCCAGTTAAGAGGGGGGGTCGTCTTTACCCCTCTAGAAACTATGAGTAAAGTTATTGATTCGTTTGATAATTGACTATATTTGATTGGTTTGATTTATTTCAATTACATTTGGTTACGTTCTATTACAATTATGCCTGATTACTTTGATGTTACAATGTACCTTAACTTTTCAATGTTGATTGAAAAAGTTGACGTCACAAATTGACGTTAAATCAACAAAACCAGTAGATCCAGTGAAACAATAATTTCAATAAATTCCCAATTTATCTTTTAGTCATAAGTAATTTATCATTCTCAATGATATATCAATGGGAGAAACTCCTATAGAAGTAATCACCTTATCCTCAGGGGAAGAGGATTTTCATGTTGAAATGAACAATGTGAACAATGAGTTGAAACCAAAGTTGGAAATTCCTGACAGCAGTAGTGATGAATCAATTTTTAATGAAGAAGATGAAATTAATGCTGGATATGTGAGTCCATCTGATAAGGTGAGATACTACAAGAATAAGAAAGAAATGACGAATTTTCACCACAGTTTCTGGTTGATCTGTTGATATCTAGAAAATCAAAAAGAATTGCTGTTCAAAAACCTGTAAAAGTTCAGGGAAATTTAACCTTTCTTGTTGACACTTCAAAACTTTCAAATCCCAATGACTGGGCTGCTGATGACTTAGGGTGTTGGGGAAATCGTGGTAACAGTGGGACATTTATTACACTTGATGAAAACAAAATGTGGTAGTAGAGACCTCTGGCATGGATAGGAGAAAGAAGAATCGTCAAACTCTTCAGCCTGGGCAATTTTTTGATATTGAGACCTACTTCAGGAACAAGGCCTCTCATGATTACAGACGAAATGCAACTATCGTTAAGATGTATCCAGACAAAACTCTTGATTTGGTGCTCATAGAGTACAGGTATTTTTTTAACAATAGAATCAAAATTTTTCACAAGCACCTGATTGTTTGACTTGATTCTGTATATATCTACATTTAATAACTTTTTAGGAGGACTAAAGTTTTGATGCAAATGCCTCCTTTATTTTTTTGAATTTTTGAATTTATGGCTTTTGGGGCCTGATAATCTGGAAACTTCCCACTTGTTTAGCATAGTCCAGGTTCGAAAGACGAGCCAAAAAACTCTCTTTATTTTACTTTTAGGTATACAAATGAGGTACATCCAATCACAGTCAAACCCCACGGCTCAGCCAAAAAGTCAAAGAAAAGCTTTACCCTAACTGCAGCATCAGCAAAACAGAAGTTAAGGGATGCAGTGACTGGAACCGCTCGGGGACCTTCACGAATATACGATGATCTTTTTGAAAGTGCTGGAGGCATGAATTTTAAAGCACACAGTGAGATTCCAAGAAATAACCAGCAAATCAGAAACACCCGAAAAACAGTATGTATAGGTCAAAGCCGTTCACTTAAGGTTTTAGACAAAACATAAAATATTTTGCAAAACCTGAAAACTTTATTCCATTTTTTAATTTCCAAATCCTTCTCAAAGTTAAAGAAGATACTTTTTAAAATAATCTTTATCTTTTACAGTGTATCATCAAAGATGCTTCAATGTTTTTGTGACCCTAAGGTACACAAGGCTCATTTACCCAGCTCCTGTATCCAGCTCCTGTACCCATCAAATGTGTCCTTTTAAAACAAAGTGATCTGTTTCTACAAAATGCCTTCTCTATTTCTAGATTCGAAAGCCCAAAGCTACTGATGAAACCACTGAATTGATAACATTAGTTTCGTCCCATCCTGAGGTGATTTCAAATTTACAGTTTGATCCACACATCAAATTTGTTGTATATTCCAAAGCAACACTTAATCATATTAAAGAGTTGTGCACTGTACCGTCTGAATTCTCAGTATCCTTTCAAATAGACAGGACATTCAATGTTGGAGC
Source organism: Clytia hemisphaerica (assembly GCF_902728285.1). Lineage (NCBI taxonomy): Eukaryota > Metazoa > Cnidaria > Hydrozoa > Leptothecata > Clytiidae > Clytia > Clytia hemisphaerica. Next base: position 539,235 of record NW_027104213.1, on the reverse strand, counting down.
CTTTTATGTAACTAGTACTTGCTACAATTATGGAAAAGTGCAAGATCGCATCAGCAAGAAAAAGCTATGGATTCCAGGCCCAGCTGTGTTTCACGTTAAAGAGGATCAGTCTGTCCATAGATTTTTGGCCCAAACTATGAATCAAAAGAATGCTCGCATGAGGGAAATTCTCTTCATTGGATTAGACAGAGAGAAGGCCATCTCCAGTGGCATGTTGACAGAAATGCCGTTTGCGAACTTGATATTTTGCCGGAAACACATCGAAGATGATATAACCTTAAAGATGACGAATCTTAGAATTGATGGGATGGCCAAAAAAATCATTAAGGAAGACATTTTTGGAAATGAGCATTCACAAGTAAGACCTGGATTATTATATAACAATCAAATAGTGAGCATCCCGTTGAAAAGGTTGACTTTTGGGTCAATCTTTTCAAAGAGGTGTATTAGAGGAAAAAAGGGGGTTAAATTTCAAAGGAGCTTTGTGTTCAGCTGTTGTTTGCTCTATCATTATTCTGTCAATCTAAAATGCCACACATTCTTAGGCCAGCACAAAAATTCAGGTGAAACTGACTAAGAGGTGCATCCAGAGGCATAATGAATGATAGGGGGTTAAGTCAATATTTTTTATTGGTGGGTCGATAAAAGTTAAGGGGTTGAGAGATTTCCCTTAAGATGGACAATCATACTCTCCTGGGTCGCCTCTTTTGCCAAGTTCTGTAATCAAAATCAATTATTTTCCTTAACCCCCTATAAAGAATTCACCCTCCAAAAAAATAGAATTTTACCTTAATAATTTTTAAACACTTTTTACAGATTATGGGATTGATTGACTGTGAGGATGGCCCTGATCTCTACCCCAGAATGCCCAAGGTGTATGAGAAATGGGCAAATCTCACTGGCAGCAATGAGTTTGAAGTTTACTTCAAAATGTACATTCTTTGAGATTTTGTAAATGGATGCTTGGCGGGTATCAGGCGAAGTGCTGGGCTTGATGAGAACTTGTTCTACAGCAATGCCATTGAGTCCACCCACGCCAAATACAAAGCTTTTATTAGGCAGGACAAGCAAGATGCACAGAGGTCAGGCAAGATATCTACCAAGTGCTCGTGGACTGAAGCTGCATTGCAATATGCTGGCATGATGGCTCTGCACTTTAGAAATTTGCAGCGTGCCTTGATCGATGAAGGTAATTTAAGATTGCTACCATAATATACGATTCTTACTCTATTGATAAGTGGATATGGTAAAAATCTGACTACTATTTTGTGCTTATCTGTAGGGGGGCTATTTGAATGTGGGGAGTCAGACAAAAAAAATGTTTTCCTGGGTGTTAGAAGGGGAAATAAATGGCTAAAAGTTCTTTTCTCACTGCAGATATTTAAAAACCAATTCTTTACCCAAGAGCCGAAAACGCCCCCCTACAATTAAGCACACAATATGATAGTACTAGTAATTCATAGTAGAGAGTTCCATTGTTAACTCAAAAGCAGATTTTACAGAAATTTCTGGGGAACGAAAGTGTTTTTTTTTTTTTGCACTTAGATATGGTTTACTGTAGATTGAAAAAAGTATAATTAAGTTAAATTTGTTTCATTTTCAGGACCATATGAACTTGCTCCAGGCTTCACAAATTATCACATTGATAAGGAAGTCTGGGATGGAATGTCTGAAGAAGAGCAAAACGCAAAGACAAAACAATTTTGTGGTCTATTTCCTGTTTTGCCTGTTGGTAAGACGTTCTTTTAGATTCCGAATTTATCTTATTAACAGACATTGAACTCCTGGCCATTACCACTGTTTGTTTTTGCTGTAACATTAGAGGTAACAGGCATTGCTTTATGGAGTTCGTCTGTTTCAAACTTTTATCGACAAAAACTTAAATGCTAAAACCTTGACAGTTGCCTAACCCAAACCAATGTCATTTCAAGTGTACCTAGCTGATCTTTTATCAATCCAAGCTCATCTTTCCTCCCTCGGCACCCCTGGTATAATTTGGAAGGGGGTCACCATCCCTAGAACAACCCCTCTTCCCCTTTCAAAATATGATGCAACCCCTCTCAAAACCTCAAGAAAAAAACTCCCCTTTCTAGATGAACCACCCACTTTTTGAAAACTTCCCCCAATCTACAGAAGCCCCTCTATTTTGAGATTTTTTTATTAACATTATGAGGGTTGCAAACTATGCAATATAACTAATTAATTACGTTTGCAAAAAATGACAATGAATCCAAACTCACTTCTAAATGTTAAATTTGATATTATCGTTTAGACCAACATTCATTGAATACATCTTCGTCAAGCTATTCAGCCCCAGATCCTTCAATGTCATCTTCCTATTCTTATCATATGCATCCACATTCTTCGATTCAACCTTCGTCAAGCTTTTTGGGTCATTCAGCCCCAGGTTCCTCCAATCAATCTTCATCAAGCAATTTAGATCATATGGATCCACATTCTTCGGACCAACCATCGTCAAGCTTTTTTGGTCATTCAGCCCAGGTTCCTCCAATCAATCTTGTTCAACTTCCAACCATTTCCAGGAAGAACAAGGTAAAAGTCAAAAATTGATTTTCAATGTAGGACAAAGAATTTGAATCTAATACACATAGATTAGAAGTTACAATTCATAGTCAATTTTGGACCAAAATGTGTTGAAAAGTCGAGCTTTTGTGTAAAAACCTTAAAATAGATTGATAGAGGCTTCATTGATACCATACTGGCATACACTACTACTGTTACAGATTCAAATCAGGACTGCCACAAATTTGTCACATTCTGTCTCCGTTTCTTTTTAGAGCTTTCAATTTGGTATAAAGAACATTGTAATGTCTGAAGGAGATTAGAGTTTCAAAGTACAAAATTATCCTGTGAAATGAAATTTCTGACGAAGATAGTGAGCAACCAAGCCATACTGTGTCGCGTTCAAGTCTCTTGCCACCACCATTCCCAGACTTTACGTTGACTGGTCTACCAGGCCACCTTGCTGTTGATTGGGATGGTGCTGAATACTACCTGAGGAATTTCCTCGTCACAGTTGAAAAAACATCCCTCCTGCCAAACGCATATCTAATCAAGTCTAGAAGCGAAGCGGGCACTGTGCATATCGTTAAGGTTCAAAATCAAACCGTGAATTGTGATTGCCCAAGAAACAAATCGACACAAGGTATCTCGAGCAATTCATCATTCTTTTAAAATCAGTGGTAACCTTTTTAAGAAATCTTAATTCACTAGACATAGGCTCACTCGGCTATAAGACGGTTCCCTATGAGACATGATGGTCAGGGAACTTTCAAAAACTTGCTCTGTGGTAGGTCTTGATATGTCCTAAATATATTTTGACACTTGTATGTCACTCGTTTATTGTTCGATTTTAAGGTATTTGTGCTCATTCCATCACTGTTGCCTATCATTTGGACCTTCTGGAGCAACTTCTTGTCAAATGGTCCCCAGTAAATGATAGAATTTTGGCCGAAGTTCAACCACAGAATGCTGGTAAAAAGAAGAACGAACGAAAACGACAGAGAAACGAAACCAAGGAAAGAAAAACAAAGGGGTACACAGATAAAAGACCCGCACGTCCGTTCATCGAAGACGATGAAAAATTCCATTTGGTTTATATAAATCAGACACGCTCTACTGTTTGCTATGGTTGCAAAAAGAAAACCCGTTCAAATACAAGCGTAGAATCGTTACCAAAGCCACCATATGACATGGTCTTTGGTATTAAGATCCACCGATCATACCCGGTAAGAGTTCCCGGAAAACTGCCAATGACGTGCGTCACCAAAGAAAAAGAGAATGCATATTTTCACATTCAGAAAAAATGTGTTAAAGCAGGATTTCCTCATATCCAGCTTTCGAACGAAAACCTTGTCATCGACAACGTTGTTTCACCGCCAAAGCTCACACATAAATTGTGGCTGCGACAAGAGTTCGGTTTGTTGCTGAAATGATATGGTTCAATTAGTGACTATTATTGATAAATCATTTATATGAAGTTTTTGATACTTTTTCATCTTTGATATCTTACTGTTGTGATTTTTATTTGCTGATGTTATATTACATTAATATTTTTTCCTTTACAGTAGATGAGAATTTGAGTGTAGCCAACCCGGGGGTACTAGGTACTAGGCTACGACGAGATGAGTAAAGAAACTGGATTTCGAAAATTCTGTCCATTTTTGACTTTTTTAACGGTTATAAGAGAGCCACTTTTGAACTAAAATTGTCATATTCTGGGCCAAATTTTAAGATTTTTACTTTTTGCGGATGTTGATTTTATATTTTCGTTAATATTTTGTAACCTTTGTTTTTAATGATTTTTGTAACACGTTCAACCCCCGGGGAACTTGATATTTTGATACATGTTTGTCGCAATTCCTTTTCAGATTGCTAATCTTCTGTTTACTTTCCAGCGTTTGTGCTTGATTGCTTTTTTATGGTTTTGGTAACCCTATGAATCCCCTCCCCCATCTTATTCAATTTACATTTCATTACGCTCCGTGATTTTTCCCACCCTCTCCTAAATCTCCCCGCCCCTACCCGTTTAATTATAATTTTTGTTTTGATTTTTAATAGTGCAGACAGAGGCTTGTGTATTCTCGAATGCACAGACGTGTTAAAAGCAAACTGCTTTTTGATATTATTGTCTTGATTCCTCAAGGATCAAGAAAATCTTGGGCTATAAAATTCTCCCATGACAATTGCCATGAGGAATTACGTCATTAGTTATCGTGTTTTTTCCAAGGAAACATTACAAAAAACGTTTTTCTTTTAACACCTCTGTGCATACGAGACCCTGTTGTGAGACATAAGCCCCTGCACTATTATGAGAAAAAAAGAATAGGTATATTTCTTAGGATTTTATTTATACGAAAAACGAAAGGTGTATAGTACTTCCACAGATATTTTTATTTGTATTGTATTTTTAGATGATATTTTAATTCTGTATATTTTGTATTATATAGTTACAACACCCTTATTAGTGTCATTGATTAACGTTTTATTGATATTAGGGGCCTTCCATATAGTACGTACGCAAAAACTTTCCAACAATTTGATACCCCCTCCCCCTTGTACGCAGAGAACAATGAAATGATGCCATTCAAATAGTAGTACGCTTTTGCTAAACCCTCACTCCCCTTCACTGCGTACGTACCATATGGGTGGCCCCTTATTTTAGATTTATAGTGCAGAGGCATTATTTCAGATTATGTTTTAAACAACGAAATCGTAAATTTTTCAGGTTATGTTGTTACTTGTTATCAGCATTTGTCTGCTTCTTATTTGTTTGAATTTTTGTGGAAAAACTAGTAGGCTATTTTTATTATTAGCTGGAGTATTTTATTTGTCAATCGTCGGCTTAAAGAGAAAAGATAAACTGAAAAATAATTCGACCAATTGACCATTCATTCATTCAAAATTAAGTTACCATAGGCCTTGTCTAGTTTTGAGTCGCTGATTTTTCTTGTTCGACGCCTATTGTAATTAAAAGTCATTTTTTTATTTGGTGTTAAATATAAAAATAAGTTCCCTTATATTAAAGTGGTAGGGGTTAGAAATACCAAACTACACAATAAAGAATTCCAGGCAAAAACCCCAACTGATTACTGATAGGAAAATCATCGAGCAAGCAAGCTAGTTGTGATCCGATTAAACTCTGCGGTGTCTCGAATTTTGTAATCGGAGACAGTTGACTAGAAGAATTTTAAAGATCCAATTGACCCGATCAGTGGAAAAATCTATCAAAACTCTGGTTCCAAAAAGATCTTTCGATTTATTTAGCTCGAAATTGAACCTATAATAATTGTCGCACGTCGCATGAATCAGCGAATTTCAACAAATCAACTCCGCTGTCCAAGTCTGGTCTGTATTATTCTCCTTGCGCAACTGCCGTGTTTTCATTCTGGTCTTGATTATGTCAACCTGTAACCTGTAACCTGTAAACTGCGACCTGTAACCTGCGGTTTACACAAACCGTTCAAAAAAGCAATCTATAAATTTTTGAGACCCAAGCAATCTCATGTTTTTGATGTTCCTGACATTCAAGGAGTAATCTTTCTTAATAGACTTCGGGTCGGTTTCAGCCATCTCAACGAGCATATATTTAGACATCGCTTCCGTGACACTTTAGACCCTTTTTGTGGTTGCCGAACTAACTCTGTTGAAAACACTCAGCACTTTATTCTGCACTGCTCTATATATTCCCATGCAAGACAATCTTTGTTCGACAAACTTCAGACCCTAGGCATTCTTTTTCATCCACTTGACCCTCCTTTTTCTGTCGGCTTTTATTATATGGGGATGAAAGTTTTACTTCAAATCTGAATAAATCTATTCTTTGTTCTGTTGTTGAATTTCTTAACGAAACTGGAAGGTTTAGCGGTGCTTTATTTTAGGCTTTTACCTAACAATTGTAGCTTCCTCCTTCAAGATATTTTTTCTTTATTTTTTTTCTTTTACATAGTCTAGTACCTCTGGCGATATAACGTTAGTTCCTAGCGGGGGGAGGGACTATATTTTATGTTTAAGTAATGTTTTGTAATATATGTTCGTAGTGTACACGTGTCTTTGTTTCAATAAATAAAAAAAAAAAAAAGAAAGGTCCAGAGAACAATAGCCAAATGATTGTTCGCAATGCGCACAGTTAGTACTGATTTTTATACAGCGCCATAGTCTTCGTAAATGAATTTGAATACACCCCTGTCCCACAGCCCCGGCGAGAGTTCTTCCCACAATAGGGATGAAATTTCTATTGCATTGCAGAAGGACATTGAAATTCTATTATTTTCAGGTCAAAAATTTAGCGGGGATGGCTTTGGAGTGCAATTTTTCCTATTGAATTTTAAGTGGGGACAAAATAAAAGTCAATTTACCAGTGGGGCTTAACATATAGGGTATTTTCCCCACCGGAAACGAAATTTTGGCTAAGTTTTCTAATGGGGCTGGGTTTCCAGCGCGTGTGCTTGAATTGATAAAGTGCTGCTTCTTCGATAACAGGTATTTCATGCTAATGAAAGGCCCGATGCTGAGCCAATAAGTAGTCAAGTCATTGGCACAAGTCGTTTCTTCCCAACATATTATGATTCACATATTGCAAACAATTTCGTTTGGGTTATGTTTGCTCCAACCTTATTTGAAATTCTTTCAGGTGGATCTCCTCAAATGCTCAATCTACGAGGGAAATGTGATTGTCCAAAGAAAAGGGGAGCTAGTTGAAGTTATTTGTTGTGAGCCGGATCTAGTCAACCCAAGTGGTTATGACAGCATTTCGTTGATTCTGCGCAACCATGGCTATTGATCAGGTACACATACGTCCTTTACCAATACTAATCGTTTCCTTTTAGCCATAATCATTACTTGAATAGCTGCAAACGACGCTATACAGAGAAATGCATTGCTAAAACAGGAAGCAGCTTCTTTGCATGCTTCTCCCCATGACCTAATTAGTCCGGGAGCCAAATCCTATATCTCCTTAAATAAGCACTTTTGCTTAACCCAAGATTCTACAGGATAAACTATACATTTTTGGAATCCTCAACTATCCTAGTTTTTGAAATGGCCGGTCTCCAAAGCTAACTCCTGGTCAATTTTTCATACTGGGCCCGAGTTTAGGGGGTACTTTTTACCCTTTGTAAGAATTTGTTAAGGAAAATGCTATTCCAGGGATGATATAATTTGCTGTATCTAGTCAATCAGTTGACCAATTGCTTTGAAACTTTGCAAAAAGTTTCAAGGTAGGCTGATGATTATTTTCGGCAAATAATTTTTGTGAAAAATTATTTTTATAGGTTTGCCTGAGGAAAAATAGGGAAAATTTGGGTATTTCAACTAAATTTTGACCCTTTTTAAGTCGGGACCTACCCAAACAACTTTTAATGAGACACAAACTAGGTGTTATGATAGACTTTGATGCAATACATCAAAAAAATTTCAAACAGACAGTATTTAGTATTATTTCAGGGCTGCAGGGGGTAAAATTGCCCATTTTTATGGGTTTTACCTTATTTGAGCAATTTTCACCACTAATCTTGGTTAAAACGTCATCAAAAATAGTTTTAACCTGATTTTCGTGTAATATATCCTGAAAGATTACAATGCTGACTTAAAACTAACGATACCAGGGTGCAAATGGACAAACCAGGGGGTAAAAATGCCCATTTTAGGCGATTTTTATCGTTTTTGGACCTATTTCACCCATAAAGCGGTTTTAAGGTGTACCAATTTTATTTCTGACAACTGAAACAAGGATCATTTTTCTCAACTTCAGTTGAGCTACAATCTGACAATGTCTGTCTGTCTGTGTGTGTCTGTCTGTCTGTCACAAAAACTTTAGGGCAGCCTGTAGACTTCAAAAATGCTTGGATTTGGCTGAAATTTTGCACACTTGTTCCTTGGGTGAATATCTGAGGGTGTTTTTTTCTTTTTTTGAAAATTTTGATTTTTGGGGCCTGGGGACGAGTTTTTCGCCAAAACGAGGCTAAAACTTTAGGGCAGCCTGGAGACTTCAAAAATGCTTGGATTTGGCTGAAATTTTGCACACTTGTTCCTTGGGTGAATATCTGGGGGTGCTTTTTTACTTTTTTTGAAAATTTTGATTTTTGGGGCTTGGGGACGAGTTTTCCGCCAAAACGATGCTAAAACTTTAGGGCAGCCTTGAGACTTCAAAAATTGTTCGATTTGGCTGAAATTTTGCACACTTGTTCCTTGGGTCAATATGTGGGAGTTTTTTCCACTATATTTCAATTCTACAACTTTATTTCTTTCAGCTAAATATAATAAATTATATATAAAATTACAAATAACATAAATATGGCAAAACGCAAACGTTCAAATGCACCACAATATTCAAATGCAAAAAGAATCGCTCCTGATACTGTTCCAGCAATCGCCCCTGATAATGTTCCAGCAATCGTCCCTGATAATGTTCCAGCAATCGCCCCTGATAATGCTCCAGCAATCGCCCCTGATAACGTTCCAGCAATCGCCCCTTATAACGTTCCAGCAATCGCCCCGAAAACTCCCAACAAAGTCGCTGCTACCCCAAACAAAAGACCCATTGACACCCCGAACAAAATCGAGAGTAAAGCGTTGTCTATAAATAATACCATAAGAAATGTTCGTATAAAAGTTTTTGGGGCTTAGGGACGAATTTTCCGCCAAAACGATGCTAAAACTTTAGGGCAGCCTTGAGACTTCAAAAATTGTTCGATTTGGCTGAAATTTTGCACACTTGTTCCTTGGGTCAATATGTGGGAGTTTTTTCCACTATATTTCAATTCTACAACTTTATTTCTTTCAGCTAAATATAATAAATTATATATAAAATTACAAATAACATAAATATGGCAAAACGCAAGCGTTCAAATGCACCACAATATTCAAATGCCCCTGATAATGCTCCAGCAATCGCCCCTGATAACGTTCCAGCAATCGCCCCGAAAACTCCCAACAAAGTCGCTGCTATCCCAAACAAAAGACCCATTGACACCCCGAACAAAATCGAGGGTAAAGCGTTGTCTATAAATAATACCATAAGAAACGTTCGTATAAAAGTTTTTGGGGCTTGGGGACGAGTTTTCCGCCAAAACGATGCTAAAACTTTAGGGCAGCCTTGAGACTTCAAAAATTGTTCGATTTGGCTGAAATTTTGCACACTTGTTCCTTGGGTCAATATGTGGGAGTTTTTTCCACTATATTTCAATTCTACAACTTTATTTCTTTCAGCTAAATATAATAAATTATATATAAAATTACAAATAACATAAATATGGCAAAACGCAAACGTTCAAATGCACCACAATATTCAAATGCAAAAAAAATCGCTCCTGATACTGTTCCAGCAATCGCCCCTGATAATGCTCCAGCAATCGCCCCTGATAATGCTCCAGCAATCGCCCCTGATAACGTTCCAGCAATCGCCCCTGATAACGTTCCAGCAATCGCCCCTGATAACGTTCCAGCAATCGCCCCGAAAACTCCCAACAAAGTCGCTGCTACCCCAAACAAAAGACCCATTGACACCCCGAACAAAATCGAGAGTAAAGCGTTGTCTATAAATAATACCATAAGAAACGTTCGTATAAAAGTCTCCTCGATACTCGAGGACTTGGACCTTCTCGAAAAAGAGAATAGGCAGCTTCGTGCTGCCAACAAAAAACTCATGTTTGAGTTAAAACAACAGCAACAAAATCTTTCAATTAACGATGTCTTGGATGAAGAGGGAATTTCTCTGTTAGAAGAAGATATCGCCGTGATTTAGAAAGTCATAATACTATTTTCTAGTGTTATTTTTGTTTTACTTCGGTCAGTTACTTTACTAAATCACGGTTGGCACGTTATCGTTTTTCTCTTTGTTTTCTTATCTTAGTTCACATTGTTTCTTGTTTCCTTTTCAGTTTAAGTTTGAAGATGATCTCAAATATTTTCAATTTGGAATTAACTCAGCTTTGAAGATTTGCAATTTTGATTATTATATCTCTTGTTTCGTTTCAGTTTTGAGTTTAAGGTGATCTGAAATATTTTCAGTTTGGAATTAACTCAGCTTTGAAGATTTGCAATTTCGCTTGTTTCGTTGTCAGTTTTCAGTTTTAAGGTGATTAATGATTATTTTGTTGCATTTGCTTTCAATAGTATATTACATTAGTGTATTCACTGCTGATTTTATTTTAAATGGTTAGGACAACAAAGTTTTATTTTAATTTTTCACTTCCTGGTCCTTCTGTTTTCTTTCCTCCCATTAAGCTACTAAATGAAGGTCTTGTTTTAATTATGTTTATATTTTACACATATTCAATTTATTTACTTTCAGAGATTCAGACTAAAAATAATTCAATAATAGATTAGACTGTTCATGAAGAAAAAGAGAAAATAATTCTTGAGATTGTGTACAGTAAGTAAGTTGAAATTGTTTCATTTTGTGAAGTCATTCAATTGGCATTTTTGGCATTTGTGTTAAAAGTCCTAATAGTGTTGATGCTGTTCATTTATCATCAGGAAAATACGAAAGCATCTTTATCATCATTGTCTTTATCTTTCTTTATTTCTTTTGTAGGATTGATCCTGTAGTCAGATTAATTGGTATTTTGCAGAACAGATTTTTGCTGTGTTACTCATTTCAGTTTTTCCGGTTGATTCCATATATATAGTAAGTCGATGTGTAAATAGTGCTCATTTCAGTTTTCCGATGCTAATAGTGTTGATGTTGTTCATTTATCATCAGGAAAATACGATAGCATCTTTATCATCATTGTCTTTATCTTTCTTTATTTCTTTTGTAGGATTGATCCTGTAGTCAGATTAATTGGTATTTTGCAGAACATATTATTGCTGTGTTACTCATTTCAGTTTTTCCGGTTGATTCCATATTTATAGTAAGTCGATGTGTAAAAAGTGCTAATTTCAGTTTTCCGATGCTAATAACGTGTCGATGTTGTTCATTTATTTTTAGGAAAAAACGATAGCATCTTTATCATCATTGTCTTTATTTTTCTTTAATTCTTTTGTATTATTGATCCTGTAGTCAGATTAATTGGTATTTTGCAGAACAGAATTTTGCTGTGTTACTCATTTCAGTTTTTCCGGTTGATTCCATATATATAGTAAGTCGATGTGTAAAAAGTGCTCATTTCAGTTTTCCGATGCTAATAGTGTTGATGTTGTTCATTTATTTTCAGGAAAAAACGATAGCATCTTTATCATCATTGTCTTTATCTTTCTTTATTTCTTTTGTAGGATTGATCCTGTAGTCAGATTATTTGGTATTTTGCAGAACAGATTGTTGCGGTGTTGCTCATTTCAGTTTTTCCGGTTGATTCCCTGTACATATATAGTAAGTCAAGTTAGGCATTTGTGTAAGAAGTTCAAATAGTGTTAATGTTTATTGTGTAGTATGCGTTTTATTAATTGGATTTTCAATCCTTCATTTTCTTTAGATTAATTTTAAATGCATTTTAAATTTATTTTAGATTTATGCCATGGTTACCCCAAGTAAAAAACGGAAGGCAAACTTTTTGAGGCTCAAGGAGATGGCACAAAGCAAGAGAGAGCTATCCTTCCCACCTGCAAATTCAACCACAACAATTAATTCGTCAATATCAACCAATGTTCCGTGTCCATTAATGAATAAAGGAGTCAATGTGTGCTTTTTTAATGCAGTCATCCAAAATCTCTACGCAGTACCTGAAATACGTCAACGCTTCGATGAGCTCATACCGAAGAACAATATTGCAATACAGATGAAACAATTATTCATAAAGTTAGCATCACAGAGCACGGTACAAACATCAAAGTATTTACGAAACATGAACTTACCACATTATAATTTTGGTAGCCAGCATGATGCCCAAGAGTGTTTTTCTTACATAATGGAACATTTTTTTTGATGGAAACGATATTTTCGAAATTTCAATAAAACAGTCAATTATATGTGAAGCTTTTCTCGAGGATAACACCTGCTGTAATCGAACGGTCGAAAGTGACGAGATCAGTAATTATTTATCATTAGACGTTGAAGAGATTGAAGAAGAACAAATGATACAGTTATTGCTTGATAACTATTTCAATCCTCAAGGGTTTCCACAAGTTGATTATGTATGTGCGAGAGAGCATGGTGGGTGTGGAAATCTTGGGCGTTGTACGAAAGCATTCCTGTTAAATGATGTTAACAATATTTTATTGATACAATTGAAAATCTTCAAATACAATATGACAGGCAGAACGTGGAAGATGTTTCCAAATTTGAAAATCAATCAGACTCTGACACAATTCGAAGAAATGACATTAAAAGGCATCATCTGGCACAGTGGACGAAATTTGTCCACCGGACATTATACAGCATCTGTATTTTGCAATGGAACCTGGTATTTAACTAATGATCAATCCATCACCCGAAGTCAGATGTTTTCTTCAGATCTAGATTGTGATATGATACCATATATGTTGCTATATCAAAAATCAAATGGAAGTGCAGCATTCACATCGGGGTCGAATTTCACAGATGTTTCTTCGTCCAGCCAAAATGAAAAGATACATGAAAAAGTCACCAACATATTTCGAAAAAATCAACGTTTTGGTGATTCATTGGCAAACAAAGATTTGTCCTCCTATTTTAAGAGTCAAATCGCAATGCGTTTTAAGGCAAGAAGAGGAGGTTCACGATTCTATTGAAGTAAAGCGAAGACAAGATGCACTCCGGAAGGCCAAGTCGAGGAATAAAGAAACGCCAGAACAACGAAAACTACGTCTAGAAAAAGATACCCAACAAACAGCCACATCAAGAAATAAAGAGACCCAAGAACGAAGAAAACGCCGTCAAGAAAAAGACGTTCAGCAAACAGCCACGTCAAGAAATGAAGAAACGCCAGAACAAAGAAAACGACGACAATATAACAACACTCAGCAAACAGCCACGTCAAGAAATGAAGAAACGCCAGAACAACGAAAACGACGACAATATAACAACACTCAGCAAACAGCCACGTCAAGAAATGAAGAAACGCCAGAACAACGAAAACGACGACAATATAACAACACTCAGCAAACAGCCACGTCAAGAAATGAAGAAACGCCAGAACAAAGAAAACGACGACAAGAGAAAAGACGCTCAACAAACAACCACGTCACGAAATGAAGAAACGCCAGAACAAAGAATACGACGACAAGAGAAAGATGCTCAACAAACAGCCACGTCAAGACAAAATCTCAAGGATAATCTGTCAGAAGAAAGTGTAAAGTTTCCACCAATCGTGATGGATGAGGTCGTAAAGTCGTCATTAGCTAACTTCATTGAAGCTACATCAACTGAATCCACTACTTTCACTGAATGAGGTATATGTTCGGAGATGGTTAAAGAATTTGAGGAAATGGATGTCGATTGTATTCCTGGAAGAGAGTTATTATCGCAAGACTCTTCAGATGAAGTACTTCCTGAATATAACAACTTTGACTTGATTCTCTCTGCTGGTGGCATTAATGGAAGATCTGTAGTTTGCTGTAAATCGTGTTTGAATTATTTGCGTAAGAACAAGAAACCGCCCCTCAGCATTGCAAACAATTTTCAATTTGGTGAAACGCCATCAGCTTTAACTGGTTTAACTCTTCCAGAAAAGTTACTCATCTCGATCTATCGTCCAAAGATGTATGTAACCACTCTGAGATCCTTCGCTGGACCTGGAACAGCGCAAAATGCATTGAGAGGAAATACAATAACGTTCCCTCAAGATGTTGTAAAGATAGCTGAGAATCTACCAGCCGATCCAAATATCTTAGCCGATCATTTGAAAGTTGTTTTTATTGGCAAAGGCTCACCATCGAAAGAAATGCTGAAAAAAATTTTCACCGTAAGAAGATAAGAGGTTTATGACGCCTTAACATTTCTTATTGCAAACCATCCTCTCTATTCCAATGTGACGTTCTCGAATGTTGTTTTACCTAGAAACGATATACCGGATGTGATCCTGAACACTCTCGTGGAACATGAAGATTCAAATGGTGACGACGATAAAGAACACGCAAATTATACTCCCCAGACTGATATCAATATCCCAGAAAACGTATTGCAAGATCAGTCGGGTCAAAACAATGTTATCGTAATGGATTCATCTGGAGTTATAGATGTTAGCGGCTCTTCAGTTTCCACGAAAGACCAAATGGTTTCTGCTGTTCAATCACTTGAAGGTGCTTTGATTATTCCACACGGACCTTCTCCAGTAACAGACTATAATAACCCAGCTCTTTGGATGGGAGCTTATCCATGGCTTTTCCATACGGGAAAGGGGGGCCTGAGCTTCAAAGGACACCAGCCGTCAGTCTTAAAACCTACATTCGTCATTTATTATCGATTGCCGATAAAAGGTTTGGCTTAGATATCTCATTCAAGTTTCACATTTTTAACGTTCTCCAAAAGCGTGATGTTTCGCTTCATACTTCCCTATTGGTACGCAGACCTACCTTCCATTCCTCTGCATTGGATATTGATAAAGTTTCTCATCAGGACTTGGTTCAAGTCGTGCAATCAGTGGGGAAAACAAACTCGATAACTGACCCAAACCTCCGGACGCTAATGAGAACTCTGACATCAGCTGGTGCAAATATAAGAGGATCACCGTATTGCAAACAAGGATATAGACGAGAAATCTTCGGTCTCATGGTTAAATTTGGTACCCCTCCTTTATGGATAACTATTAGTCCAGCAGTGGTACACTCTCCTATCTTTCTACGTTTTGCTGGTCACAATATCAATCTTGAGAGTCTAACCCTTTCTGATTTACCAGCAGCAGTTGATCGAGCAAAGATCGTGGCAAAAGATCCAGTAGCAGCTGCACGATTTTTCAACTCTATGATTGACTCTTTTACAACTCACCTTCTTGGCTATAATCAGTCTGCAGGAGGGGTCTTTGGGCATCCTTCAGCATTTTATGGGTGTATTGAAGAACAAGGCACTGGTACTTTACACATTCATATGCTTGTGTGGTTAAAGGGAAGCAGATCTTAAAAGTGAAACATTCAAAAAAAACCTTATCAAATACTTAGAAGCCACAATCAAACAGGGCTATATTGGCAATGATGTTGAAACAATACCAGATGTTGATGTATCAGAAATATCGACGAAGCGTCCAACAGATCCATCTTCTGACAACTTTGAAAAAGAACTTGCTGACGACGTTAACAAATTGGTTAAAGTGGCTAACACTCACAGACATTCGTTTACCTGTTACAAATATAGGAAAGCTCGTGAGTGTAGATTCGGTTTTCCACGCGAACTGCAACCCGAGACAGTTATAACCGAAGATGAAATACTACTGAAAAGAACAAATACCATCATCAACAACTTTAACCCTATCCTCATGACGTCAATAAGAAGCAACCATGATATACAATTCATACCCAGCGGAAAAGATGGGAAATCATGTGTGTTCTACATGACAGACTACGCCACAAATCCCAACTTTCTACCCACCAAATGCTTCCTCTGATTGCCGCCTCGAAAAAGGTTGTACAAGCTTCAAACACCAACTCGAGCGTTGTTGAAAGGTCAAAAGCATTGATCACAAAATGTCTCAACAGAATTACGACCGAAACGGAGATATCAGGATCGCATGTTTCTCATTTTCTCCTTGGTCACACAGATAAGAAAACATCGCACTCGTTCATCCGCCTCAATCTACATTCTTGTTTGGCCTGGATCCATGATGAAATGAAGAAGTATGATGCACTAGATGATGACATTCTGACTGATGTCGTTGATGATGAGGGAAATGAAACTGCAAGCTATTCGATTCTGAGCGGTAATAATGGTTTGGTCTTAGTGAATCAAATGGTTGATTATCTAAATAGAGGGGATGTCATGTATGCCGCTTTATGAATATTTCTCCAAAGTTTATAAGACCACTTTATCATCTAATGAACGAAGAAAGCTGGAAAATCATGGCCCAAAGAGACGAGGAAGGAAACCCCAACCAAGACATCTTTTTGCACCTTCTCATCCGCAATCTGAGAGACATGTACAAGTGACAAGAACTGATTCAATTGTTCCTTCGTTATCACTTTTGCCGCCAAGTGAAGAAAGTAATCCAGAGAAGTTCCACATTTGCATGCTTTTGTTGTTCAAACCGTTCGTTGAATTCACCTGTACAATGGTATATCATGGGAAGACTCTTTTCTGAATACAAATTTTGACAGCTATTCACTTTTCATTAACAATATCAAAGAAAAAGAAGATAACCTACAAAACGGAAACAAGGATAACGAAGAACATCCAATGGAGGAAGATGTCGACTTCTCAATTGAAGCAAGTGATAAAGACGAGGACCTGGTTGAAGTTAACCAAAAAGATCTCGATTCCGCTACTTCCCAGGCTCTTGGTTACATGCAAACCCTTCAATAGTTTCTCAAGGAGATTGTCAAAGAGATTTTTCATCAACAACATTGTCACAACAAAGTCAATGGAAATTAGATATTCGAGAGCAGAACACGTCTAAACTTGAACAAATGTATTCGTGTGAAACCAACAGTATGCAAGAATGGCAAGAACGTACCGAGTTTAACGGAAATGAAACTAATAACTTGATGGAAGATGTTGGCATTGCTATTTCTCAAGAAACCTTTGATGACGCAAATTTGGAAACCATCGCTGAAAGCGTAATTGACAAATTTTCCTTAAACCGAAAACAGACTGTTGCATTTAGGCTGATTATCGAAAATGTTCTTAAGCGGAAAAGAGATGAAGACACTGAACAAAAGATTGTTTACATCGGTGGGCCTGGATGTACAGGAAAAAGTCAAGTGATAAAGGCTGTCGTGGATTTTCACGACAGAATCAATTTGCGTGTTCGTCTACGCCTTTGTGCTTTTACTGGGACGGCAGCAAAACGTATCGGTGGCAATACCATAACGACCCTTGCTGGACTAAGAAATTCCAACATCTCAACACTCGAGAAGAAATGGAATGGTGTTAACACTGTTTTACTAGACGAAATATCAATGGTTGGCTGTCGATTACTAGCAAAGTTGAGTCGTAACATTACCTGTGCAAAACATAATGACCCAAGTGTTCCTTTTGGTGGCGTTGACATTTTCTGTTTTGGCGATTTTACCCAATTCCCGCCTGTATTAGATACACCACTATATTACAGCTACAACAAAGATACATTGGAACCATCAACTAAGGAATCTGACGTTCAAAAGCAACTTGGACGCTCCATATGGAAGCAGCTCACCCACATTATACTACTCGATGAACAAATGCGTGTGACAGATCATGTTTACCAAGATGTACTTAATCGTCTTAGAGAGGGTAAGAGTCATTTTAACAAGGTCTTTTTAAATCAAAATATATACAAAACGAGAAAATTTACATTTCGTTGCATTTACGGTTTGAACAAGTATTCATTGTCTAATTAGAAACTGTCCATCTCAATCTTTAAGGTAATTGCTCCGAGGCCGACCACTTGATTTTGTCAACAAGAATTTTGGGAGGTGCTCTAAATCAAACGTCAAGTGATCCAATCATCGTACCTGGGAATAAACTTGTTCAGGAAATAAATCTTTTATTTACAAAACATCATTCGAATTCCCAAAATGTGTTCGTTTCAGTGGCAACGGATAAGATCAAAGGTTCCTTATCTAAAAATGAATTAGAAATAATGAAGGCTCTACCAACTACAAAAACAGACTGCCTTTTGAATGAATTGCCGTTATTCATTGGTATGCCTGTGTTCCTAACAAAAAACATTTCGACAGAACTGGGTTTGACGAATGGGACGACTGGTATCGTGAGATCGATTCCCATACAAAATCCACCTGAAGAAAATACTGGAATCACCCGTTTGGATCAACAGCTATCGTTCATTATCATCGAGTTTAAAGATGTCTGTATTGAACCACTGGATGGATTACCAAGAAATCATGTTCCCATTTTTCCTTTAAACGGATCTTTTACAGTCCAATTCGGGAAAAAAAAAGTCAACGTGAAGCGGGTTCATTTTCCTCTTGTTCCTGCGTTTGCCTGTACAGCGCATAAGAGTCAAGGGCAAACACTTTCAAAAGTTGTGGTCGACCTTGTTCCTTCAAAAGGGATGAAAAATGTTGACATCAGTTTTTCATACGTTCCCTTGAGCAGAGTTCGGACATTGAACGATCTCACAATATTGAGACCATTTGATATGTCAGTTATGCTAAAACGACTTAGTCCAGATTGTCATGACATGATGAATGATTTTAGAGAAAGGGACATGTGTAGAAGCTTCAGTGATACCTAAATATTTCCACCTCTAGTCAATTTGATTGATCTTATTTATTTCTGTATGTAATATTTAGAGAATTTTCACGCTAAATGGGATCATTGTTTTTATTCTCGATTCGAATTTATGGTTGAGATTTTTTGTTTAATTCGAAAAGAAATCCGCGTTGGTAGATACAAATTTGAATTAGAGAAAATTTTTGGAGCTGAAAGTCCGTTTAGCCTGTTATTTTTAAAGGTCTTGCGAGTTCTTGCACCCTATTATTTGAGCATCTACAATCGGGCCTTCGAATTAGTTGGGGAAATACTGTGTAGTAGGAGCAATGGGAAAGTTATTTGTGGTTTTCATTGTCTGTATTCAGGGTCACTGTGGGCAAATCAGGGAGTAAATACACCACTTCTTGGTAGTTGTTGCCCGTATTTGGATGTTTTTATTGTATGGTAGCCTCAAATTAATGAAACTTTGATATGGAAACCAGTTATATACCCTTCAGTCATTTCTTAGTACTTTTGTTGACAACTACACAAAATAATGACGGATTTAAAACTTAAGTTACGGCCAAATGATAACATTTATTTGACGTATCTTTGTCAGTTTTTGCTTTGAGATTCCACTATATTGCTATTCAGAGCTTCCCAAAATGGCCATTTTTTGGGTTTGGCTCCCGGACTAAATATACTCTTTTTCTTTTACATCACTGTTAATCGGTATACACACACTACGGCATTTCTCACCTTCAGGAATACGGCGGTATAAAATGGAACACATGAATGGCAATTCATTGAGGTTGATGCACTTATCTACCCAATCATTCTCGAACTAATAAACAATACCTACCACTGCAATGAATGTGAGAGGAGCTTCTGCGAAAAATCTGCATTACAGGTATTTTAGAAATTACTGCCCGTATTTTTGTTCAGTCAGGAATTGGTATAACCAGACTTAATCGGAGATTCTAGTTTCTAGAAATCGAAATTGCTATCAAACTATTCATGTTCTACCATTTACAGGCACACGAATGTTACGATGACAGCGTTGACTACGAAAGGGAATTTGATTGGATAGTCCTGATACCAGGTGTGTATCTTTATCTATATGTATGTTCCGGCTAGGACTTGTTTGTTTGTAATGTGACATTAAGGGGGAAGTGTTACAGCATGTTTGAAAGAAATACGTAATTTCATTTTAGGTCTACTTCACCTTGAGATGAATGCATGTAAGGCTTTCATGGAACTGTACTTCGATGTGTTCATTAGGAAACTGGCTATTGAAATGGGCTTCACAGAACCATCACAACAAAACTACGTGAGCTACTTTATACGACACGATAGGATTTTATTTGCTGCCGGGTACTCTTTCGATTTTACACTACCCTCGCTCACAGCAAGTACAATATTAAGTAGCTATCTTTTTTATATCTCGCCGACAAAAAGACCGACGTATGTTGACTTACATGAACGCGTCGTGAAGCAATCGGAAAGCGCTTCAGATTCAAAGTCGAGTGTAGAAGGCATGTGAACAAAGCAGCCAAAAACATTATTTTTTAATACGAAACAGTAAACAGTTCGAAAACAAAAAAGGACAAACTTTTCCACAATGTACTTTTGCTCTTTGATCGGGTGGCGTCGGTTGGACAACATTAATAAAAACGATTCTTAGTTTATTGCACTCTTATTTTTTATAAGCATAATGTTTACCATTAGTCTTAGGCTTAAAAAATTCTTCACTGCATATTTGTTTTAAAAGTGCGAGAAATGAAAGTTAGACAACGACTGTTTTCACTTAAACACATTAAAACAGTGATCTTAAATGTAAAACGTAAGAATATGAACAATAGCGTGGCTCAGGTAAACTAATGAATTTCTAAAATTTTTGGTTATTATTTGCAGCTTAGGCAAAAACTTTTTTATTTATTGGTTTACGGGCCCGCCGATGTTTTCTTTGCTTAAATCAAATAAAAATAAAATAGAGATTTCAAAAACCTTTATTTATTTTTTCTCCTCCGACATGCAAAAAAGAGGAAAGAAATAAAAAAACTTTACTTTAAACAGAAAAGAAGAGAATGAGAGAGAGAGTTTAGATATCGTAATGATATAACACAGCTGTGAAGATACTTTTGATCCTTCCCCCAATGCCAGGGAACTTCCCCATTATTTTAGAGAGAGAAATTTTTTTCTGCACGTGTGAGAGTTGTTGCAGAGAAACTTGTATATTCTTGAGCTCTGACTGCTCACTTGGCAAACTCATGGTTCAATCTGAAATTTGTTGTAAAAGGAAAGACTAAGATTGATGATTTTTTTGAGTGTCAAAATGAAGAG
Organism: Clytia hemisphaerica; assembly: GCF_902728285.1. Taxonomy (NCBI): domain Eukaryota; kingdom Metazoa; phylum Cnidaria; class Hydrozoa; order Leptothecata; family Clytiidae; genus Clytia; species Clytia hemisphaerica. Next base: position 518,174 of record NW_027104213.1, on the reverse strand, counting down.
GAAACAGTTGGAGAATATGTTGCTCACATAATAGAGACAAAATGTGAATTCAAAGATTTTCTGCAGATGGGACTGTATGTGACAGCAAAATGCCTATGACCGTCTTGATCAGAAGAAAGCTCTGGAATATTGAAATACACATGAGTAAAGACATAGGAGAAGAGACAAAGCAACCTGAGGATGGACTATCACTCTTGATGAAATTGGCAAGAAAAGAAGACCATCTACCTAAACCAAAGTAATGATTTAAAAACTCTTTTTCATAAGAAACAATAAATCTTTGTTGAGGTTTGGTTGTTCTTTTTTTGAGCGTTTTTAGCGTCTTTGTTCTCATAAAATTGGGAGTAAAGTGATTTTTTGTGTAACGAAAGATTGCACATCATTGACTCCCCATTGACAAATAAGTAAATAGAAGATAAAAATGGCATAAGTTAACTTTTGAAGACTTTGAATAGAACTTCAGATGTGAGGAAAATGTCCCTCTTGAAGTAGCAAGAGGCTTCCATTTCTTGTCAATAAAAGGATGTTTGCAAAAAGTTTTGAAATTAGATTTGTAATCATCTGTTTTATCTCATGTTTTCAGGAGTGAAACTACCGCCAAAAGCAAAGTCTACAATCACCTACTTGAAGATTTTAAAACTTATTCGATTGGGTTCAGTGCAGATTGTATTGAAACACTTGGAAAATCTGTTTTGGACAGATTAACCAATGCACTTTGGTTTCTTGACAGTCACCATGATAAATTTGCTGATCGATATTTGACAATTCCTCCTCCATTTGCCAAGTATCAAGGCTTCAATGACTATACAAAGAATCACAAAGCAAAGCCACAAATCAAGGCTACTGAGCTGAACGACCACATTGGAGAGCTTGCAACTATCATGCGTATGCCTTGGATGTTGAAGAAACAACAACAACAATCCAGGGAACGATTAGCAGTCCTCCTATCTTCCATGAAGAAGTATCACATTTTTTTAATTGACATGCAGAATCGTACAGCAGAAAACCATGCCAGGACAGAGCATTTTGAAGAATCTTTTGGATACAGGGAAATCAACTGTAAAACAGGGGATGTGTTACCAAAATACAAGTCCCTACAAGAAGCACTAGAAACATTTTATGAACCATTATGCACTCTAAATTTTCATCCTGGCGATCGTTATGAAAGAAAACACTTGTATGAAAAGTTAGAACTTAACTTTGCAATTGGTGTTTATACACACCAAAGGAAAAACTTTCTTGGAAATCTCACATTTGTTTGGAAGATACCAAATGACCCATCCGAAAGAGACCAGGAGAAAATGATTGCAACATTGAATGAAATCAAAAAGTCCATTCCAATTTACTCAACACGTGCAATGCGCCAGGAGTTTTTTGATATGTACTCTAAGTTTGATATCCATCTAGCTGTTCTTCAAGATACATACCGCTTCCTCACTGGTGATGAAAGTTCTGCATCAAGCCGAAAGGAAAAGGAAGGATCCACTTTTTTGATTAGACGGGAATGTGACGTTCTTTAGTGACGTATTTGTCGGTTATTGTGTCACTACCAGTTAGGTTCAGGGTTGGACTCGAGAGTCACAACAATTATAAATATAAGTAACATTTCTTCTGCTGGCACGATTCTACTTGGTGATTTCAATGGGAGGAATTCGGAATGGTGGGCTGGAGATGCAACAAATTCCCAAGGTGAGGACATTAGCGATATTGCCTTACAGCATGGTTTACATCAACTTATTGACGAGCCGACTCACCTTCGTCCCGACTGTTCACCTACTTGCATAGATCTTATTTTTACACCTTCTCAGGCTCTTGTTTTTGACTCCGGGGTTTTGCCTTCACTCCATGCCCGTTGCCACCACCAGATAACCTTTGTAAAACTTAATTTTCAGGTTAAATTCCCTCCAGCATACAAACAAAAAATTTGGGAGTTTACTAGGGCTGATGAGAGGGGAATTGTGCTTGTTCTAAATGCCATTGAGTGGGATACTTCTTTTCGAGGTCTAAATGTGGATGAGCGAAGGAAGGAATATCTGATGTTTCTGAGAAAGCCAGCATCCTTAATTCTTTTTTCGCCGAACAATGTTCTCTTATTGAAACTGGCAGTGTTCTGCCAGCTGAACAATTCCTTACCGACTTGAGGTTGGAAAACTTAGAATTTGACGAAGTTAAGATTGAGTCTTTAATAAAATCTTTAAACATCAACAAGGCTCATGGATGGGACGATATTTATACACGTATGGTTAGAATTTGCGGTAAATGTTTAGTCAAACCTTTGTGCAATATTTTCAATCTTTCAATTCACTTAGGTATCTTCCCTTCCGAGTGGAAGAAAGGCAATGCTGTCCCTGTTTATAAAAAGAGGGACAAAAGCATTGCTAAAAACTACAGACCAGTGTCTCTTCTTCCAATGTTTAGCAAATTATTTGAAAAGTGCATTTACGATGTACTTTACAAGTATTTTGCAAGCAACAATATTTTTACTTCGTGCCAGTCAGGTTTTCGGGAGGGTGATTCTTGTGTCTCTCAGTTGTTGTCCATAACGCATGACATCTTTACAGGGTTTGACACTGATCTACCTTCGGACACGAGGGGAGTGTTTCTTGATATCTCAAAGGCATTTGATCGTGTCTGGCATGAGGGTTTAATTTACAAACTCCAATCCTATGGGGTAACTGGTCCCTTACTTTCCCTTTTGAGAAACTTTCTATCAGGTAGGTATCAGAGGGTTGTTTTGAATGGGAAAACCTCCGAGTGGAAACAAATCAAGGCAGGAGTTTGTCAAGGCTCAATTCTTGGTTCTTTGTTTTTTCTAATCTACATCAACGACCTTCCCAACTATCTCGAGACCAAGGCTAAAATCTTCGCTGATGACACGTCTTCATTTTCATTAGTGATTGACCAACTTTTGAGCAGTGAGGAATTAAACAGAGATCTTGCAAGAATAAATGAGTGGGCTCGTCAATGGAAGATGTATTTTAATCCTGATCCCACAAAACAAGCTGTGGAAGTTTACTTTTCCAAAAGGCTCTTACCAGCTAATGCTCCTGTTTTATCTTTCAATAATACTGACATAAGAACTAGTGAATGTCAGAAGCATCTAGGTCTTATCTTGGATTCCAAACTCTCATTCAGTCACCATTGAGACGAAAAAATAAAAACGGCCAACAAAGGTATTGGCCTCATTAACAGACTTTGCAAACATGTACCAAGAAAATCTCTGCTTACTTTATACAAATCTTACATTAGACCACATTTAGACTATGAGGATATTATATACGACCATCCTGGAAATTCGACTTTTGTTCGTAAGCTTGAGTCCATCCAATATAATGCCTGCCTTGCTATAACAGGCTGCTTTCTTGGAACGTCTCAGGGAAAACTTTATTCTGAACTTGGTCTCGAGAGTCTTGCTGATCGTCGATTTAGTAGGAGATAATCTTCTTCTACAAAATCTTAAACAATAGCCCCCTCTTATTTACGTAACTATTTACCAGCAAGACTTGCGGCACCGGGTAATCTAAGAACAAGAAATCCTATTTATCAACTTAATATTCGAACTGAGCGTTTCCGAAATTCTTTTTACCCATACTGCATAACACAGTGGAATATTCTGGCTGGTCGTATAAGAGATATGCCTTCAGTATCTACCTTCAAAAAAGCAATCCTCGAGTTTCTAAGGCCCAAACCTTCTTCTGTTTTTGGAGCTCGTGACCACCAGGGTGTGATCCTTCTCAATCGTCTTCAAAGTAGGATTTAGTCACCTCAATGAACATAAATTTAGACACGGTTTTCGTGACACCTTAGATCCATTTTGTCCGTGTAGAACAAATTCCATCGAAAACTCTCAACACTTTCTTTTGCACTGCTCTATTTAATCTCAGGCAAGACATCTTTTGTTCAACAAACTTCTGAACCAAGACATAAATATTTATCCACTAAGCCCTCCTAAGCTCTTCAACCTTTTGTTGTACGATGATCCAGAATTACCTTTCAACATAAATAACATAATAATTAATCTTGTCATTGAATTCATTCTCGACTCTGAAAGGTTAAGTGGTGCCTTATTTTAGTTTAATCATCTTCTAACATAGCTCTATAATATTTTTTAATATTTGTGTTTATCCTTTTAGTGATGGTTTTCCCTTTAAGTTTTTTATTTTATTCAATAGCTTAGTACCCTTGGCGATATCACTTAGTGCCATGCGGGGGGGTGGGCTATTTATTTTTTCTGTGTTTGTTTTTGTAAGTAGTATATGTTCGTAAGTGTAATGTAGCTTCTCAAATCATATAAAAAAAAAAGAAAAAAAGAAGAACGTTGCTGTTTCTACCTTGTTGAAATATCATTTTGAAGAAATTAAGAAAAGCTCTTGTAAGGAGGCTAACCGAGAAGGAAAGATCACGAAACCCGTGGAAAATTGATATAGAAAGACGTATCCATAATTCTTTGTACGGGGAGTTTTACCGAGCCATCAAAAATTACAAAATTTCCTTTGGAAGAGACATTTCGGTTACGTATTACAAAATCAATAAAAAAGAAAAGAAACTTAAAACAATTTTGGTTGTTTTTGTTATAATTTTTCGCAAGCCATTGATTCAACGAAAGAAACATTTACCTCAAAATTAACACGTACTTGGAAAAGCAAGAACGTTACCAAATTAATCGTTACCGAAGACAAACTTAAAACAATTTTGGTTGTTTTTGTTATCATTTTTCGCAAGCCATTGATTCAACGAAAGAGACATTTACCTCAAAATTAACACGTACTTGGAAAAGCAAGAACGTTACCAAATTAATCGTTACCGAAGACAAACAAACCACTCGTATTTCAATACAACTGTGGCAGCAAATTGTTAAAGATCGAGGGAAGCTTCAGTTAGACAAATCAGTATGGAACAATTTGTAAGTATTAGCTTTTCCATTTGACTTTTTTTGATTTTTTAATTACCAATGCCGAAACGTAAATTGACTCCGCAAAATCTTTTTATCGGTGAGAATGCAAGGAGAAAAAAGGAACTTTCTTCGCTATCAGTGAGACGTGATGAAAAAAAAAGAGAAATTGAGGAAGCAGTAGGTTTATTAAAAGAAAAATCAATTGAATTACAGCAAAAAAAAGTTGAACTATCAATCCTGGCAGGTAAAATCAACAATGCCAGACGGAAAATAGCTCATAAAAAAATCAACCTTCAATTACTCAATCAGCAAGCAGGTGATCTCTCAAATCGTTGTAAAGAAAACCAATCAAAAATCTCTCAAAAACTGCATTTTCTTTCTCCAAATTAACTTCGTCCAAAAATAATTGAAACCAACCTCCCCACTCCTTCCTCTCAGATCTAAATATGAACGACGCAAAGAAACATTTCAAGTCTGTAAATTGATACACGGAGCCAAAAATGAACCTGTTATTCTTGGAATGTTTGATACGTTGACTGCGAAAGTTGAAAATGAAACTCTAGCTAAAGCTATCTTGAAACAACCTAGATTAGCTAAAAGATTAACTCTTCAGAGTGTGAAACAATGGAGGAAAGAATATTATACCTCTTCAGATAATGGCAAACGTTCCCTGAACAACTATTACAGTAAGAATGTAATGGGAAAAAGAAAGTACCAAAGTATGCGGAACGCCAACTCAAGAGCAATATTTAAGGGAAATAAAATTCCAAATGTTATATCATATGATAAACTTTCCAAAGTTATAAGAGAAATAGATATTTGGACTTTGATTCCATTTCACCCTTCACTTACTGATGGGCTTGATGAAAATGAAAGCCGGGATGGTGTTTATTGCAATTTATCTTGAGCCTTGCAAAATTTTACTTAAATGTAAACCCGTATCGAAAAGATCAATTGAAAAAGTTTGAGAATATGGAAAGAAAGGATGCATTATCAGTACTTACGCAGCTCTGAAAATTATTTGATTTTTGGTGGAAATGTTTCTGAAGATGGTAAATTTCTTGAGAGTAAAACCTTTACAGTTACAACACAAAGGGGGGAGAATTCAAAGTTGAATTTGCATTAAAGGAACTTCCAAACGATATGAAAATGTTGGCTTTCTTGGCGGGAGAACTTTCGAATTCATCTGTTTACTTTTCCACTTTCCACAAATCCGACATCAAGAAGCGTTTCGGTCTTGATGAAAATGCTGACTGGAAACAATTCAACTACCAAGACCGTCTTTCAAATGCAGCATTAGTACATCAAAAAATTGTAAAATTAAACGGAAAATCCAATCAAAATTTAACAAAATCTCAAAGACAAACCTTTACAGATTTTATATCCAACACCTTGAAAAGTCGTCAAGAGGAAGTACCACTTGTTGGTAAATATGTAACCCTTGCTAAGTGTGAACCTCTCCATTTAAAAATTAATGTTGTGAAAGAACTTTTTGTCAAACTGCTAAAAATATCAATGAGCCAATCCAATGCTATGGAAGTATAAATGTTTTAACGATCTTCCGGAATCATCTTTGTTTGTCAAACTCATTACTTTTTTGCGTAAAACAATGCATTGCAATTATATTGCAAACAAATTAGTGAAATGGTTTAATGATATTTCAACTAGTAAAAAGGGGTCAGATGAGTTTACCACTCGGTTCAGAGGGAAAGAATGTCGTTGCTATTTCAAACATTTTCCAGAACTGTGTTTAATGATGATTGAAAACATCAAGGATAAAACTGTTACCGCAAAGGTTATGGAAATTTTTCACTGCTCAAACTTATTACGTACCATAATTAGTCTTATTGTTCGTATTGAAGATTTCAACGTTTCGCTTTTAAAAACTTTAACTGATTATTATTGCAGCTGCAAGAAACAATCTTTATTTCAAATTTTGAAGCGTTAATGGGCACTTTTAAATTATTTTAGGGGCGTACAAGGTTTATTTTGGAAAAGAAAATTATCTTCTCTTGAATTTTGGCGCATAAATCATTTTGTTTAGTATTTTGGGTTCCATTTTTCCCTTTTTGGATTTGACTTTCATGTTTAAATATTTTATCCTATTTAGTATCTTCATTTCTTTTTGTCACGTTGAGTTATCTTATGTTTTGACTTATTTGTTCTCCATTTTTATTGCTCTCTGTTAGGAAGGAATAGCATTTTTCAAATGAAAAAAGTTCTTTTTCTCCATGAATCAAAAATATTTTAAATGATCAAATTGGTCAAATGTGATAGAAAACATGTATATCTTTACTCTTTGTCGAAGGAAAAAAATTTAAAAGATTGTCGTATCAAAGAAAAAAGGGTCCTTTCAAATGTTGTTCATCTTTATGTAAATGTTTTAAAGCAGAATGAGTAGAACAACAAAGATGAGATTTTTAACCATTTTTTAGGATATGTTATTTTACTTAGAAAAACAAAAAACTAACTTTTTAACAAGGATAGGATATATTTTATTTATATAGGCAAGCAAAAAAGAAATTTTTAACGGGCAGGTCTAAAATGTCTAATACCTACTACTTAATACTGACTACCTAATCTGTTTGGATACTTTACAGACCAGAACTTCCAGGCCCGGCTCTCCTTCGCATGTTCGAAATTTATATGCTAAGAAAATTAGTTTCGTGGAATGTGTTATCTTAGTCTGGAGACCATACACTGTTACAAAAATATTTCTATCCTGTTAAAATCCCAACAACTTCACTGAAATACAGAGTATGGAATTATTGACTCGATTCAAATCACTTCAAATCACAAAAGAAAAAACCGTTATTTTTTCAAAACAATTCAAAAGCTTGCGCCACTTCTTGAAACAATAGAGCTGTTTGACGTCATACTTTTGTTTATCAAATCATAACAATAAGATATTAGCCAATCAAATTCTGCGATTAATTCTTGCATCTTGTATAATTCCCGGCTACTACTGTCTATACTTTGATATTTTTTTGAAACCACATAGACAGAGAAGTCGGGTCTCCCAGCTAGTGTTATCTAAAAGAATATTTGAATATTAAGCAAGGTAATTCATTTTTGGCTTGGACACATTTTTAATAAGTGGCTCACCCCTGAAAAAGGCAACTTGGCTTAACAACCCTAGACCTGAAATTGAAAAATTAACGAAACATGTTAAAAAGTGGTATTTTAGACATTATCTGGCATCTAAGGCCTATTGTAGGGGTTTAATAAAATTAGGGGTCATACCTTTCCCCTATCAACCATTACAGCTACTTGAGGAGACTGGATAAGAGTTAAGTAGGGATGAGATGGCGTCAAATGTCTGAAGTCGTTGCATTTTTGCTCTTACAGATACATAACATTTGCTTGATGTCATTCCTACTAAGTTCTTTTCCAGTCTCCTCAAGCTTTGATGGTTTAATAGGTGTATTACGCATCTAGCATAAAAAATACAATAGGGTTCGTTGTTCTCTCTTCAAAGCATCCAGCCTCTGAACATGACCAAGATGTAAAAAGGGCTTGCTATCTTGAGATGCAAAGTGTCGAAAGAAACTCTAAAATGAAACACACCAAAGTTGGAGACATTATGAAGTTCAACGATGTGACATTTTGTGAAGAGATTGACGAACTTTGTCCGGTGCTATCAGAATTATAAAAGGTGCACTTGGGTCGATCAATGAGGATTCTTCAAGGGCTAAAATTTGTCGGACAACAGTTTATGGTGCATTATTCAAAACACGGTAAAATGTTTTGTAACAATCTCTCATACAAAAAATTAGTGTACAAGGCAAGAGTCATCAAATTATGTCTTCATCAATTTCTTAAATAATTTTTTGCTTTTATTTTCATGTGCCAAATAAACGCCCCCCCCCGCTTGTTATTTTTTTGAACATTTTCCAAAACCCCCAAATTTACAGGGGGACATTTTTTATCAAAGTATCAATTTACTTCTTATAGGCTCTATGTTGATATACACTCTTTTTATAAGAATGTTATGGCTGAAATATGTACCAAAGCTTATAGCAAAGTTGAATTGCTAAGTTCTTGCAGATTTTTCGTATGCTTATAAAGAATAGTGTAGTTTTCTTGTATTAGGTATTCTAAAGGCGGTCGTGGCTGTATTGTTGCATCAAGAAATGACCAGTTATGCATGGCTGCGGGTATGAAAAAGAGAGCATTTACATGGTTTAATAGGATGGGGCTGACGAACGCTTATGGCACAGGTTTACTACGCAACAATGATTTTGCCAAAGATCATGATAAGAAAACGAAAGAATAATGGAGAGACGCTATTGTGGCAGCAATTCTTGGGGATGAGACCATCTTAAAGAAATTACTATTGTATCAGGTATATTTTAGAAATTGTCGGCACTAGATAAAGACGTCAATGAAATTAAAAAGTTAAGAGGGGCTAATTCTTCTTTTTCCAAGAAATCTATTTCACTAATTTTCAAGCCTTATGCGTTTCGAAAAAGGGAGAAATTTTATTGTTTTTAGCTAATAAAATTGAAGTGATGATGCTAAGTCCATGTTTTAATCAGATCACAGATCATAACTTTGATTGATACGTCTGTTGTTTTATTTGTAGATTATTGGAGATAATCTTGATTTTGATCACAGTGAGGCACCAAAGTCGTCAAAATCGAAACAAATCTATTCACTGGTTCCATTCAATGGCGGTCCGGTTTCGGTTAACACTATCACAAGATAAGTCAGGGTAATAAAAAGACTAGCCTTTTGTTCACAATTTTTTGATATGAATTAAAGAATGCTATCACATTTCTTTTCACAATCTTAAAATGTTCAATTGTCACTTTTTTCCTCAGCAAATAGATCAATTGAAGAATATCAAAAATTCGAAATTCTACCCTCAGAAGATAAGCTGCTGGAATGTTTCAAAATTTTGGTGGCAAGAATCATTGTCCAGACCCTTCCTGCTTTCAAGTTTTTGAGACCCCAAGTGTGTGGACACATCCCACGCCCATTCGCAAAGGAAATGAGTCAGAAGTCTGTAGTAAGGAAAATAATTGTGTTTTTAATATAAAATGTTGAGAAAGCTATGTCTACTTAAAATAATCAAATACTTATCAGAAAATATAAGGTAAAATACACTATTATATCGAAGTTAATACCGTCCTATCCAACTACAAAATAGAAGATTTAATATGAAATAAAAACATGAAAATATATAACACTTTTCTTGCAACACCTTCGTTTTAGGAACCTCTTGGCCTTCTGTTCAAGTCTGAAAACACGACGAGCGAAATCATTTCAATTGTCCAAGAACTTCAAGAGAAATATGTACCTATCGTCAAGAAAGATGACCAAACTAACGAGGTACCTATGGGTTTCATCACATTTCCACTAAGTCAAATTTGAATACAAAATGTTTGAGAAACCTATGTCTACTTAAAGAAATTTCCTAATACAACCTTTACCTTAGATTGTCGCAAAAATCATGTTTGTGGTGACCAGCTCACCGAGGAGCGTGTTCGAACGCTCAAAAAGGGTTCCTAGATGGCAAAGACCAATATGACAAACTACAAGGCCTTATGCCCAAATTCGAAGATTGGCATTGCAAGCGGCGGACTCTATATGAGGTAAAATGCTGAAAATACTTACTTATATTATTATATACTAGTTACTTATATAAAACTTTTAAAACCATAACATAGATTTATGTACAAAATCTATAGTAACGAAATAATAATATTATCAAAATAAAACTTTTAAAACAGATAAAATAGATTAATATGCAAAATCTACATTTCTGCATTAACACAAGAAATAATTCCTCTTTATCAAAATTTCATTTAATTTCATAATTTCATCTTCAGGTCAAAGAAAAGATATTTCGGAATAGAAATTCAGGATCCGAAACCGGCACCACTCAATGGTCTATGTCACAGATAATTCCAACGCAAAGAAAGGGCCTCATAAATCCTTTAATGCCTATAAAGAATTCTGCGACATCGAATTGGACGCACAAGTTGCTGTTTTTACCACGACATATTTTGGAATGTCAAACATTGATGGTAAATCTATGATTCTTATTCTAAAAAACAAAAGCTTAAAAAAATAAATTATGGTGACCTTAAAAATGGTGACTATTCCAAATTATCTACAAAACTGATAAAAAGTCTGATAGCATAACATAATAAATTACATAAATTATTTGTTTTTTATCTACAGATGACCCAATCCCTGCAGACATCAAATCAAGTACTGAAAAACAAAATTCAATTAGATATATGAGCACATTGAAAAAATTCTGGAAAGGTATGGGAAATTCTCAAGGAACTTGTTCAACTTTTTCTTGCTGCTTTCTATATATTTTCTGAGAATGGAAATGAAAATTCAAAAATGTTACTTTTACAGGTTTACTATCAATTACGAAAACCTCATTGGCACAGTTCATCAAAAACAAACGAGTAGGACAGCTGAAGAGCATCACTCTTTCTTTCATATGAAACTCTTCCGATGCACCAAAGGATGTACCGGTAAAAAGACATCAGCATTCTTCACCGAAAAGGAGAGAGACGATCACGAATTTAAAATGCATAATCATGATAGGTAAGTCAATTATAAATAAAATGAACGAACATATAAGATAGTAAAAAAAATCTATAAAACTGTAAAATTTCCAAATGTTCGTAATGATCTACAATACAAAACAAGTTGTTTATTAGAAAAGTGTACTTTGGCTGAGGATGAGCATACTTTTATTTTTCTATTGTTCTAAAGAATAAGCCTATTGTTCCAAATCCGAAATCTCACCCTGATATTATTATAAAGGTTATTCTTATAAAACAAGGAGCGTGTAATTCAGCCACAAAAATTTTCTTTTTTTCTTATAGAAATGTCGACCAAAACTACAGACCCAAGTACCAAAAAGCATTGTTATCCATGAATCTATTACTGCGAAACATTAACGATTCTATCAAAGAGGGGGATGGCGAACGGCTACTAGAATGTTATAAACTAGCACTTTTGTTTTTTCGGTGTTATGGAAACTTCAAATATGCCCTCTCTGTCCTGAAGCTGTTATTGGCAATCAAGATCTTTCCGGAAAGAGCTTTTTTTTAATTTGGGAGCGCTTTGTCAACACCACGGGTATCAAGGGTCGAAATATTTCACTTGATCTGCACCTTGAACACCTGAACAATTTTCTGAAAAAGTTTTGAAGGTGCTAAGGAGTAATATGAATGAAACAAATGCTGCAAGAATTTCAAGGACTTTAAATAATATGAAAAAGCTCGTTGAAAATACAGAGCAAAACTTCGAGATCAAACGAAGAAAGTCGTCCGCAAACAAGGCTAAAATCCTGGACTCAGTGCGTCACTTGGCAAAGGAGATGATGAAAGACAATCCTTTTGCAACTATTGGTAAGAGCAGTTACGATTCATTTCCAAGATTTAGTGGAGAGGTTCTGGAGGACTTAAAGGTCACCCCCTTCTTGAAATGGGTCAAAAGGATCAAAACTGGAATGGAACAATTATCTCAGATTTAAACTTATTTATTTTATTATTATTTATTTATTCTTGTGTTTTTTTTATGATAAAAATGACTGGTGTTTATAAGCTTGTAATGATTTTGCAATCAGATGTTTGTTATACCAGGGGGGGGGGTACAGCCGCAGGGTACTAACCCATAGGGTACTAACCTGATTTTTAAGAAAAATTTGTCTTAGGTACCACCACCCCCTTTTTAGTACCGGGTACTTACTTTTTCTTAAGGAAAAAGGGACCCCCACCCCCCTTTTAGTACCGGGTACTTACTTTTTTTTAAGGAAAAAGGGACCCCCACCCCCTTTTTAGTACCGGGTACCTGCTTTAAAATTACCAAGGAAAATAGGAGACACCACCCTTAAAACTTGCCAAGCATGGTCCCAATCTTTCAAAAGCCAGCAAAAGCAGCTCTTTGTTGTTATTATGACTTGTATATACCATGTTTTTAACTCAGATCCTCTTAAAAGTTCTTTAAATCAAACACAACTTTTAATTACAAAGGTAAAACAAGGAAATTCCTTGGCAAAAGTAAAATATCATATAGCTGTAATAACGGCAATAAAAGTATATATCTATCAGAAGAAGTAAAAATCAAGTTGATAAAAATTGAAGAATAGCATAAAAGCTTGGATTGGATGAATTTCCTATTTTTTTCTTCAATAGATTGGTAATTTATTCAAATTATTCAAAACTGTGTCAATCTTATGAAAGAAGTTGAAATAGAAAAAAGTTGCATTGTTGGCTCTGGTTGGCTTTGCTTAGTTGACCTGCCTCCGTCTTAATTGTCATAAACAGACAAACAAACAAACAAATATAAACAGAAATAAGCTATAGGGTATAATATAAACTGCAATAAACTAAAATAAACTAACCCCTCTAACAAAAACCAGGCTGTAAGAATCATCAGTTTGGATAAGAATTTTATTGTTTAAAAGACAGATTGTATCACTTTGGATGCAACAGCTTGTAATTCTTTTCATCAGAAGGCAATAAGAAACATATACCTCGTTCTAACTTGAGATGTCAAAGCCGAACTATCCTTCTCACTAATTAAAACAATACTGATTTTGAACAATAGCTTTCTTTACATTAGCTATTTCAATATTTGTATAACTTAGTGGTCATAAAATACTCCTCTTAGAAAGTAGGGAAAGTACCCATGAATTTGAATGAAATAATTCTTTATTGATAGAAACATAACAGTTCTTTTTTCTGAAAACTATTGAAACTAACAACCTCCAAACCTCCCTACATACTTGATAAGCAGGGAAAGTACCTTCAATTGGAAGGGGAACTTTTCAATACTGTCAGATACTGTCAGCCATAACAAGGAAATCTTTTCTCATCAAAATCCTGAAAGTTGAAGACAAAAAATTAAACAAATGTACCATATTCAGGGCCTGAGTACTTGAAGAAAAATTGAAATGATACCCACCCCACCCTAAAATTGGTACCGGGTACTAACTTAAAATTGGAGATATACCCACCCCCACCCCAAAATTAGTACCGGGTACTAACTTTTTTGAATTTCCAAATTAGACACCACCACCCGGCTATGGGTTAGTACCCTGCGGCTGTACCCCCCCTGGTTATACTGGAGAGAAAGGGCAAAACTTTCGTTTAGTTTTGAAACTCTTAGAATTAATGTGCATTCTTTATCAAGAAAATAATTATGTTATTATATAATTAACATTTTTTAGCAGATACTTTGTTATTTGTGTTCCATCTCACATCTTCCTAATTTAACAACTTTTTGTTTTATAAGAATAATAAGAGTGAGATTTTGGGTTAGAAGAAGACCTATTGCTTTGAAGAATAGAAAAATAAGAATGACGCTCACCCTCAGCTAAGGTATGCTATTCTTATAAAAGGGTGCCTATTTAAAGTGTATTTTAATTAAAAACTATTTTTCTAGAAGGAACTCACTTCAAAACAAAAAATATAGTCCGCATTAAAATAACTGCAATATATTTTTAAAGTAAAACATGTTTAAAACGAAAGATCAACTATTGTACATTATGTTTTCATAATCAAATGATTTTAAAAGCCACACCAGTAAAAACATTTTCAAGGATTTTTCAAAATGCAATTCAAATGATGAGATAGTATGAAATAAGAGTATGTTTTTATACTCAAAGATCGTCATCAAAATCATCACTGCCCCATGAAAATTCTGAGAAAATATATTAAGCACTATCACTTTCTGAACCAGTAGATGAAGAACTATCATCATGTTCAACAGTTTAATCCACCTCTTTAAAATGTTTTACAATAATGTGAAAAACATCTTTTGCTGTAGGAAGCTCCATGTAAACTGACAAAATTTCTGTCAAACATTCTGGAGAGGAAATGAAGGGAAGATTGTAAACAATCTCTTCGATTACATCAATTGTTAAGCCGGTAGCAATTCCAGAAGGCACGGTACGGTTTTTGAAAGAGCTTTGATGGAAATTGGTAAAGATTTCTTTAATGGCTTCTTCGTCCTCTAATGTTACATTTCTGATTGAGGGCAAAGAAGGAAGTGGAAGTGTGGTTTGTGTGCTGACAGTTTCAAAGTGGAAATTATCTGGACAGTCAGAACAATCACAAATTTTAGCACAATAAGAACAACAGTTATGTCCTGGAACAATTGATGGAACGACTTTGTTATTCTCATTAAATGGTGAAAACAATTCTTTCCTTAAACAAGAGGTGCTAGCATTTGAAACGTAATCCTTTATTTCTTGAGCCACATTTCTAAGACTTTGTGAGTAAGTGTAGAGGACAGCATGGCAGATGTTTTGAGTGTCACGACCAGCACGTCCTATTTGTTGGCAGTATTCTATAGTTGAGTTGGATGGACCAAAGTGAAAAACGTAAGACAAGTTTTTACAATCGATACCACAACCAAGAGAGCTGGTAGCAAAAACAACACGGATGTTACCTTCATTCTTAGTTATAGAGTTTAAAACTAATGCCTTGTTTGGATCAAGGGTATTTGAATGGTACATCCCAACCAAACAATTCTTTGGAGTCTTCTCAACATCATCAATGTATGCAAAGCCTTTCAATAAAAATCTAACTTGAGCATACAGCCAAAAAAGCAAGGATTGAGTCCGACAGTAAATCAATATTTTAGGACAAGATCTTCTATACTGCCTTAATTGATCAACAACCTATTGAAAACAGAGTGGGGATTTTTCTGGAAGGGAGACATGCGATAGACGTATATTAGGTCTGTCGCTACACGAATGAACAATCTTCAGGTTCCGTAATTTACACGTTGCAATGATTAGTTCTGTGAAGTCGATGTTCACTGTAGCACTGAGAGCCAAAATTGGTACTTTTTCATTGCAAAACGATCGCAGATCTCCAATTCGACTAAATGCCTCACGAAATATGTCTCCAGTTTCTGATGATGGTAGGCCCCAAGTAATTATATGTGCTTCATCAACGGCAATAGCGAGAAGATTTTTTCGAAAAATTGTAGATGACAACATATCCTTCCACTTCTTATCCTGGAGCCACATTTCTGGAGTGTCAATGATAATATTGAATCTCCCACTGGAGAGAGTGTTATATGTTGAAGTCGCTAGAGAAGATGCCTTTAAATTCGAAGGACTCAAATCATTAGCTGAAGAAACCTGGTCATTGATTAGGGCTCTGAGAAGAGAAATAACAATTACAATCCCATTGCTGGATCTATTTGGTAGCATGGATCAAACTGAAGGAAGCAGCTGGTAAATTAAGGACTTTCCGTATCCTGTAGGTAAAATAGCCAAAGTGTCTCTTCCTCGTAAGATGTGGTCAATGGCTTCAAATTGTTTTGGCTTAAAAGAGTAATGATCTCCCAATTGTTTTATGCATTGGTCAACAACTTCGGCATATAAATTGGCCATCTCCCTTTCAAGTTTTACATGAGTAAATATTTCTTTCTTCACTATTAATGAGAGCAGAAAAGTCATTCACATTTTAGTGGTAATCAATATGTAGATCCTCTATATATATACATTTAGTTTAATTGTTCTTTCTTTGTTAATTTGTTTTGTTTTTTCCCGTTAGTTATTTAAAAATAATTTTGATTTCAAATTTTCGAAAATCAATTTTATAAGTAAGAAGTATGTAATTTTTTAACATTTATTAGCTGATGATTCGTGAAAGGTGAAACTGACAGCTCTAAATTGATTTGTTTTTTTCTCAAATCATATGATCCTCTATACATAATGCTGTCTAGCAAGGCTGGAAAACTTGATCATAAAACACATTTCTTCCTTAAGACAACAAGTTTCTATACAACAAAAGAAGTATTCAGCGTACAAAATTAAATATGACCCTCTTTCTTATATATGGCGTTCCAAGTTAGGAAGGATTTTCTCAAGTTTGAGTGGTTGATGGTTAAAGGCATAAAAATAGGAAAGTATCTAACAAATATATAGCTAGAAACTTAACACAGCAGGTAAAAGAAGTAGGTAAAAATTATACAAAATATCTAATAAATCCTAATCAGTTTTTGTTTCATTTCACCAACTGATATCAACAAAAATTTTAGCCCACAAGTTTCATCAAAATTATCAAAATTTCCATTGTAACAGAAAAAACTTGAGATAGATTTGAGCTTTTCGCTTTACCACACAGTACGAACTCGTTACCATATTATATGCTACAAGTACTGCCAAACGACATCAACATTAGCATATGGTAGGTAGGTATTAACTTTTTCACATTAAATTCCAATATATTGTACCACTGTATATACACATAAATCTGCATCTTATTTACTACAATCCAGCACAGTTAAAAAAACAAGCAGCGAGAGAATCGACTTTACAGCATAAAAAAATCATGGCTTTTTAGCTGGTTAAATGTCTGTTTGTTACGTTATAATATTACATTATTTTGATGTGTTTTGTTTCTTTGCTTTGGTTTTAAAGTGATCGTAGTGAGTAATCGCACCGATGACCAATCTTTTAAAACATTTGTCTCATCATAGTTAAATGCTCTGACGAAAATATTTCAAACAAAAGACACAACAAGCCGGACTAGAGATGGAGATGTTTTTATTTAATCTGAAATTCTTCTTCATCTGCTTCCTGTCATTTCATTTCATAGATTTAAGATTTGTTGGATTTGTGATGCATGAAGGTTGTAAAATTGAAAAGGAGATCTTCTCATTTTTCTTCTTGTTATATTGTACAATATTAACTGTAAAGTGAACAGAAAAATACTATTTGAGCTATAAAACTCTTTGGTTGATGACTGTATCATATCAAAAACTTTTTATACATAAACCTTAAGACTGTTTTTGTAAATAGTTTAGAAATATTTAACCTCTGTTCATGCATCGTGAAAGTCATCAATGAAACACACAAAATATTGCTTTATCAATCATTCAAAAGACAGTTCTACACTAAAGGAAACATATACCAACGTTAGAAGATCAAAAAAAATTGTAGAAAATAATTCCAATCCAACAGCCAACATTTTCAGTTTTGCCATGTTTCTTTCTGTTTTCTGTTCGCTGTTCATAATTATGATCAGCTGATTTTAATTTTGTTTCGGCAATGGTCATGCATCCTAAGAAAAGTCTTTTTGCGGGAATTGATTTTTTATCAAAGTGAAAACGACCACCGCTACAAACGAAAATGAAAATTATTCAGATTCGGCACCAGACTTTTTCTCAAGGTTTGAGCCAATCAGAGCGCGGAAAAAATGCGAGTCCAATATTGGACTCACAACTCGAACCCGTCTTGTGTACATCAAATTATAAAAAAACACACGACGGTTCTCCTGTCTACTGTTAATCTAACCTTTTAAAAAGGGTACAACACCTGGACTGGCGAAACCATCCAACGCTACAAGAAATTTATTACGGACTTCCGAGAATTTCAACTGTCCTGACCAGCAGAATGCTTACCTTCTCTGGACACTGTTTCCGCTCGAAACAGGAAGTCATCTCTGATCTAGTACTCTGGTGCCCTGCTGGTCCAAAGCGTCTGCGAAAACATACCTATTTAGATATTATAAAAAGAACAACAGGGAACTGGAGACAGCGATGGTCGACTGTGAGCTGTGGAGGGAGGGTTATTGTATGTTTCTGACCTAGGTCTATAAAGACCTAGATCGAAGGATGATGATGGATGATGGATGATGGATGATGGATGATGGATGATGGATGATGGAATACTCCTAGAATATCAAATTGACAGAAAATAATCAAGTCCAAAGTGCACACTTCCCAGGCAAACAACAAACCTTACATGACACTTGGATTCGTCATAATCAGAAAAGTCATCTAATGACACAAATTATGATCGTGTTGTGACCACTTCTATCGTCACTGAATTGATCAAAAGATTTCCTGAAATCATCAGCACTGGAAATCTTGTTCTACGTTCGGACAATTGTGTCAAACAGTACAAGTCACGATTTGTATTCAAAGAGCTTTTGAAATTGGGAAAATCAAACAAAATTAGAATTGACTTTTTCTATGGTGAGGCTGGTCATGGTAGAAGGCTCATTGATGCTATGGCCTGGTTTGGATGCAAAGGGCCCTAGAAAAGAAATCATTGATAATGACTCATGGTTCCAAAATGCAGACCAAATGTACACATTTCTATCCAACCATTTTAAATCTGAATCTACAAAGACTTATTTTCTCGCAGATGAAAAATCGAATGCTGAAGCAAGAAAAGGAGGACGGGAGAAAGCTAAGATGCAAAGTCACACGAATTTTTTCATTTAATGAAAGTGGAAGATAAAAAAATTGCTTCTGAAAACTTAAAGGATATTTCTGGAGAGCCTTACATCACGGCGATCTTTAATGGTGGGTGGAATAAGCGGGAGACGTGGATACTCCAGGCAAAAATCAACAAAATTGGGGTGCCGTTGGCCTGATTTGGCTGAAAACCCCTAGGGAAAAAAAGGTTTTTGGGCACTTTGTACAAAAAGAGGGTTTTCAAAACATCCGCAGAAAAAATATTCTTTCCTCATTGAAACTTTGCATTTCTTCGTAAATAAGGTCCATGTTGTGTTTCTTATCATTAAAATCCTAATTACTCATTGGGTAATTTATGCAGTTACTACTGGATAATATAACGCAGTTTAATGATAAATTCTTTTGTTGAATATGCCCAAGAACAAAGAGCAAATGTATTTCAAAAAAAATTCCAAATTTGATTTTTTCACTATTGTCAAGACCCTTAAAGCAGGCATTTTTGATGTAAATTGAAGGCTAATTTTTACATTGCACTCTTTCTTTATAAGCATACGTGAAAATCGGGTCGAAGCTCAATATGCTTACCAAAATCTCATTTTCAGCCTTAATTTATGCTTAGACTTCGAATTCATGAAAATTTCGAATTTTTAAGTCGGAACATTGATTCGGCTTAAAGAATGAAAGTTTTCTTTGTAATTTGGCGCCACAGGCGAAAATCTTTGGCCTAAGAAAGCTCAAACAGCTTTAAAAGTAACCCGAAATAGGTCAACGTTTTAGAAAAGCATCACGAATTTTTTGCATTTCAGCTTAGAGGTATGCTTAGCATTATGCTTATTTTTCACCGAATTTGAGTCTAAGTATGCTTATAAGAAAAGAAGAGTGTAGTAGAAAGATTTTATTCCGGACTTAATTTAATTTCGCCAAATATACCCAATTGGAAAATATTCTTTTACTGAAGGTAGTTAAAAATTAAACTGAATAAGAAACATGAAGAAATTATTTGCTTTGTCGAGAAACGAGCTCACCAGAGATCTGTCTCGGGTAATACCAATTCGAAGTTGCATCGGGAAATTTCTGAAATTTCATCAACAATAGTTATTTTTAAACTATCAGTATGTACATGGTATTTATTTCGAAAACTAGGATCACAAGAGATGATTGAAAATAATTAAAATTAGTTTATAGTTACAATATCCCTTATCGGCAGAAAATTAGTCGGCAAAAAATAATCGTCGGCCATATTTTCCTCTAGTTTGACTTTTTCTTATCAAATTAGACCTAAAAATGACAACGTTGGTCTATTATATATATTAAACGAAATTTGAAAATTACGGTTACTTACTGTAAGAATGATTTTTCAATAGATAAACTCATCAGTACAAAATATTCGTCGGCAAAAAAATGTGTGCATTTCTAGGATTGACGACCTGGTACACACCCCTAACCTGGTATATTTGTGCTACAGAATTATTCGAGACATTAAAAATGAAATTAGATTTTATCAAGTTTTAGTGGGTTGGCCAGTCTCCAAAATTCAATTGAGTCTAAAAGAGTCATTTTTGATCTCGACTAATTAGTTCCATATTTTAGCAAGAAATACTATAGAAACTGCTAATACAAGTATAACACAGCAATACCTAATGTCGTGCATTCTTGCCGACTTGGTGCTTCAACTAGGAGACTCAAAAACGAGTATGATTTTCGGAATCAGCATCCAAAAAATGTTCAAAATCAACTTGTCTATGAAAATTCGTTCTTACCCCCTCTACGATAAGGTATCTAGTTACAATGAGCCCTGATTATCCGAGAAAAAAAATAACGTTTACAAATAACAACACACAACGTTCAGTTGAATAAAAATGTCAGAGTAATACACGCTTTTATTTATTATAAGAAAGAACAGGAAAGAATAGTGTTCTTTTTTGGCTGATGGTGAGCATTATTCTTATTTTTCTATTGCTCTGGTCTATTGTTCTAACTCCGAAATCTCACCCTGATATTCTTAAAGATGTTATTTTTATAAAAAAGCGTGTACTTTTGTGCATTCTTTAATGTAGTTCAATCTTGATATGCATGGTCAATAAGATGTAAGAACAAGTTTTTAGCATTATCCCAATTTAACTTCCTGTGAAAGCCTGATGTTTCAATAACGTAGTTAAAGTATTCGTAAAAATCGTCAAATTCATTTTCTTCGTTGCTTAAACTATCCACGTATGCATTCGTTTCGGTAAGTTTATCATTGTCAACAGGGATCTTTTCATCAATTTTATCATCTCTAGGAAAAAGATAAAGAGTATTGGGGCGACCGTTTACATTCGCAAATTGAGATTTTTGTATATAATGTGAATTCCAGTGATTCATAAATTCCTCCAAACTACATGTTATCAAAGGTTCATCAGGGTTATAAATTTCTTCTACCAGCTTTTGGAAAAATTCCATCATAAAATTCGACTGTGATTTTCTAAACTGAGACCACCATGCTTCGATCCTTTGATTCCTATGTAACGACCCGTAAATATGAGATTTCTCTCCAGCAAATTCGTCGTCGTGCCCTTGACGGAGGTACGCTTGAATCGCTGCAGCAGTACCATTTTCAGTCCCACAGTCTGTCCGTAGCCGCAAGGGAACAAAACCATCATTGCTAACCTTTTCAATGAAGATTGAAGCAATCTTCATGGGATCGTTGTTGGAATGAACCAAGCGAAGCCAGATCAACTTTCGACTTAGACGATGCTATCGTCCGTATAATGTATTATTATGATATAGCATAGTTTGTATATTATCTAAAACGTAATATGTTTCGCGGCGGATAGAGTCTGTGATTACGGACGATATCAAATCGGCGTTTTTCTTGATTTTACTTTGCCCTGACCGACCATGGAGAAGGGTCGGTGATTTTTGCGAAAAAATCCCGTAGATTTATTGCCGAGCTTGGAGAGAAAACCAAAACCAAAAAACATCGAAGGAAGGAAAGGCAGAAAGGGGAAGCAGTTGCAAGCACACGACATAAGTGAACTTTATCCATGGTTGTTTTCTTGGAGCACTAGGCTCTGGTTTGGTTAAGAAGAAGGCTAGAGAGCTTAAAATCTTTGCTGTTGCTTTTTTTGCAATATTAGTTAGAAGGGATTGTTTTCCTCAAGACCACCCACAAACAATTTTTTTTCAACATAAATGCCTGACACCTTGTCTATGGGTAAGGTTTATATTTACTGAATTTTGTAGTTTCTTTTATGGTAGAAGGAATCAGGTTTGTGCTTGTCAAAAATCTTCAATTAAAGTTTCTTCTAAGAAAAAAGGCCTAAATTTTTTTAATAGATTTTAATTACTGTTTATTTAGTTATTATTGGGCTTGTGTTGATTGTGTTTAATGTTTCGCTATTTTAATGATTTAGGCATTATACCCAATTTTTATTACTTTGACCCCTAAATTGCTTGAAATTGAGTAGTTTCAGGCTCAGCATTGTTCTTACATTGTTCTTTTTTTTTGGCGATTTTGAGCCTCGTTGTTCTTATAAAATTGTTCTTATATTAAAAAAGTGTATGTTTGAAATTATGAAATTGTTTCCCTGTTTTGAAAGTTTTTTACTTTTTGACATGCATTTCAAAAAATATAACTTTTGGATGCTATAATTTTTTACCTTTTTCTCAATATTTTATATATTTTACCTTCCAATATTTTATATATTTAAACCTTTTTTCCAATATTTTATATATGAAAGTATATGCAAAATATTTCATCTATTTTGAAAGTATAAATTTTCCTTTGGTTTTCTTATTGTAAAATATTCTCAATTTTTGATGAACAAGATTTTTGTAGATATACAACACCCCCTGATTTAAGAAAACGAGAAAAGAGAAAAAGACGAAATTCCGTTACTTTGCGCAAAGTATCATAAGACATTTTTTTATACCAAAAAATCCTTATTATTTTAGTTTGTTTTGAAAATAGAATATCAATTTTCTTTTGCATCACCCAAACGGCTGGGTACAACTTTTTATAATTGTATCATAAAATGGCTAACTTTCTCATTCCCGGGAAAACATACCTGCCCCATCTCTGGGATCTTTTCGCTTCTAGGTGTCTCCGGCAAAAATCGGTGTTAAATCTACTTTTGTGGAGTTTTGGTCCTTTTCCGTTGTACACTAGCAATCGGAAAGTTCCGCTGGGAATAAGGAAGTTTAGCAATCCCAAGGTATGTAGTGTAAAAAAACTTTCGCTTGCGAACACGAGATTTTCGTTTCGTGCGTAACCCCTTTTACAATTGATTAGTATATGACAACTGGCACGGGAAAAATCTATGAAATTCACGGTGAAAAGCTGCAATCTGACAACAATTCACGTTGAAATTTCACCTTTTCATCCACAATTATTAATTGCAGCTTTTCACGGTGAATTCACTAAAAAGTCATGCAATCTGATTTATATTGAATTTTTCCTGAGTTGGACTTGAAAGGTTTTGGAGGACCATAAGGTGGGACCAATTTGATTTGTTGTTTTACGGCCCGACCAAACCTAAAATTTTAAAAATTAAAGTTAATGCTGATCATACTCTCACAGGAAAAATCTTAAAAAGTATATACCTTAATTTTTGGGTGAACTCACATAATTCACTTTAAAAAGTTGCAATTGTGAAAATGAAATCTGGTAAATTCACCCAAAATATCATGGTGATTTAAAAATAATTTGCTGTGTGTGACTAGTAGACTGCTGCTTTTTTCAAAATTTTATGCTCAACTTTTCAATAAAACTGCAATTCACCAATAATCTTTAATTTCACAAGTTTGGTATGATTACTGATTTTTGCTTTAATAGACTGCAGATGTTTTCATGGGTATAAAATTATTTACAATACGTTTTAATAATTATGATTCATTTTTTTTTTGCAAACCAAACTGATGCTCTTTTTTTGTTTAGCTTATTGCGGCCTGTAAGAAAACTACAAATTATATTGGTCTCGCCTGGACAGTGTATGTAGACAAAAAACCAAAACCAACAATTATGCCTTTTATAAAAATTAAAAAATTTTTGATAAAGAAAAATAATGGATAACACTTAGCTACACTAGTAAAAAAGCTGTGATTGAAAAATGCCACTCTAATAAAATTTTCCTAGGGCAATGAGACAAAACAAGCTCCATGCACTGGAGATAAACCTGGTGGATACAAGTTTGTATTATAAAAAGACGAGTCTTTCAAATTAAAAGAGAAAAAGCCTTACTGCTTACCTCTTCTCTCTTTTTATTCTTGAAAAAATATGATACTTTCTTGAATCTGAGTTCTGCTTTTTAAGAATAAATTCAAAACAAACCATTTACATGAAAGACCTTGTTGCAAAGAAGTTACAAACTAAAGTACTAACTAATATAGGAGGCTAATGGAGGCTAAGAGACTCAAATACTAAAGAAGTGCATAAAACATTTCCACACATACAGATCAACTTTCTGTAGCCCTGTTTTGGAATCATTATTCCAGCCGGGTCAATCTGTATTAGCAGCAAGAACTGCCCCGGGATTTACCAGTCAGACCCGACTGTTTGTTTACATTTGTTCGAACCGGGTCGGCCGATCACACCGCTAACCAAAATCCAAAATTTCCGGTTTTTCCCGAGTTGATATAGTCTAAGACAACAGCTACCCCCGAAAAAAAATTCCCGTCTTCACGTTTGTTCCTCTTAGATGAAACTCGTCTTAGACTATAGCATAGTCTACTTTCTACTATATCTGTCAATGCAGCCATGTATTGGAAAGCCATAAGGCTTTAATTTATCATACCCGTCGAAATGCCAACATCCGTTGGGACCTAAAGAATTGTAATGTCTTCTCTTAAGTTTACAAGTTCTACGATTTGCAACTGCGGTTGGATTAATTTCTTTTGCCATTTCCATTGCACGTTTTCGTGCGACAAAAATACCACGAGAACATCGAAGGTGATGCCACATTGAGCGGTACCCCATTTGAGAACAAGGTTCTAAGTTTTCAATTTGAAAAATATCTTTCAATGAATCTTCGGTTATTGATGGTTTGTTTCGGCTTAAACAAAGGACTTTCAGACGACGCTTCAAGGTCGATAAACTCATCTTAATACCATTATGATCTAGATGAGCAAGCATTTCGGATTGTTGATAGCCATCTTTGTACAACTTTGCAATGAGTTCTTCTTCTCGAGAAGCAGGGATTTTATTACCACCTTTACCACAGAGATTTGCATCTTCTAATATTTCTGATTTGCAATATAAGCATTCCATTTTTAATTATTTCACTAATAAAAAATAAACGTATGAATTGAATAACACCCGAAAAAATCTGAAATATTTTCCTATTGCGCACTTTCTGGAGCCCAATCACAATTAGCCTGGATATCCAAGCTCAAAATTTTAGAAAAAACAATTATAGAGCTTGGTCTCCCTAGAGAATGAAAGTGAAAACCCATGTTTCCTAGCCAACCCAGGGCAGCAAAACAGAAAATAAAAAGCAGTCTTACAAGATCTAAAACTATTTAAAACATCCAAAGATTACACCAAAGTCCATAAAAAAGTTTGCATGCATTATCATGACCAACCATGTTTTATTGGAAAATGAACTTGCCTCTATTTTCTTCTTTTTCATGTTTTCATGTAACAGAAAGCCCTATCTTCACTAGCAACTGGAGGACTATCCTATTTTTGCTTTAGAATTGCTCAACGCCGTGTAGATTGGCCCTTACGGTTTTAGCGAAGTGAGCGCAAGCAAGCGGACTGCATTCTCTTAAAGAGAATGCAAATTGCTCTAGGGAGACCAGGCTGTAAACCAGAACATAAATTAATTTCTACGTCAGATGGCCGTAATGTAGAGTTTTTTGATTCAATAATTATCGAATAAAAAAGCAAAGTGGAAACAAGAGAAATAGAGACAAAGTATTGAGTTCTGAAATATTTATTGTCGAAACGAGTTGAATGTAAAATGAAAATGTAATTTAAGTTTTTGCGTTGCTGCGTGGCTGCGTCTTGATGTAGGATTTGGGGTGACGTTGGGGATGTACCATGCAATATAAATGATAACTTAAACGCCTAGGGCTGCGGGACAGCCACTGAGAAAGCCGCGGACGGCCTGAGGTGCGTAGCCGGAAGCTGTGAGCGACCTCGTAGCGGGTACTGCGTAGCAGTGTAGTGTCCTTAGCTTAATACCGTTGGGACTACGGTACGTCGTGACCTTAAAGTCCCGGGAGGACTTGTCGTGTGTGCCCGAAGGGCAGTGTGTACTTGATCTAAACTAGCCGCTAACTCTAAGTGTAAGGGGTTACGAAGTAACCCACACCCCCCTGATGATACATGGCACATCCCAAACTAGGCGGTCCCTGGACTAAACATCCTCCGCGTATGAAAATGAGGTAAAACCTTGGGACCAAAAAGCGCCTTGACATCGTTGATTGGCCGTCGTCGTTGGCCGGTCGACGTCACCTAAAAAAACGAAAGAAAAAAAAACGAAAGAAAGCAAAGAAGGTAAGAGCTGGTGCTTATCCTTATTTTGGGCAAGTAAGGGCGGGTGGGAAATTCCAAAATATTATGATTTTAAAAGAATGTGTTTTCGATTTTCGGTCACGGTTTATAGGCTACAATTCAAGATGGCCACCAAGCGGGCGTATGTTTGATGCGTAAGGGCGTAAGAGCCGTGATGGGCGTAGCGTTAGTCGCTTCCTCGAAATTAACATGAGCTAATGCTTAGCTCTAATTAATTTCTACGTCAGATGGCCGTAATGTAGAGTTTTTTGATTCAATAATTATCGAATAAAAAAGCAAAGTGGAAACAAGAGAAATAGAGACAAAGTATTGAGTTCTGAAATATTTATTGTCGAAACGAGTTGAATGTAAAATGAAAATGTAATTTAAGTTTTTGCGTTGCTGCGTGGCTGCGTCTTGATGTAGGATTTGGGGTGACGTTGGGGATGTACCATGCAATATAAATGATAACTTAAACGCCTAGGGCTGCGGGACAGCCACTGAGAAAGCCGCGGACGGCCTGAGGTGCGTAGCCGGAAGCTGTGAGCGACCTCGTAGCGGGTACTGCGTAGCAGTGTAGTGTCCTTAGCTTAATACCGTTGGGACTACGGTATGTCGTGACCTTAAAGTCCCGGGAGGACTTGTCGTGTGTGCCCGAAGGGCAGTGTGTACTTGATCTAAACTAGCCGCTAACTATAAGTGTAAGGGGTTACGAAGTAACCCACACCCCCAAAACCACCGCCAAATCTAACATATGATCGCCATTACGCATAGAACGTTTATGATCGCTATGGGTCCAGAGACAGGTCTTAGGAGTAGATACGATGATTAGGGTCGTTGCCTAAACCAGAGGTAACGCCAAGGGTGATTAAAAAGAACGCATGATGCTGTAAGACGGCACGAAAAATTAAAGAACTAAGCCGCGGGACGGCATAATAAAATTGAAATTTTGAGCCACGGGACGGCATGAAAATTGAAGAGCTAAGCTGCGGGACGGCATAATAAAATTTGCAAATTAAGCTGCGGGACGGCATGAGAATTGAAGAGCTAAGCCGCGGGACGGCATAATAATAAAGTTGGCAAGTTGAGCTGCAGGACATCACGATAAAATTAAAATTTTTGGCATGGAAATTGAAAAGATAAGCCGCGGGACGGCATGATAAAGTTGAAAATCTAAGTTGTGGGGCGGCATGAAAATTTTAAAACTTGAGCTGCGAGACGATGTGGTGAAAATGAAAGTTCAAGCCACAGGGTAGCATGATAAAACTGTCAAATGCTAACCGCACTGGCTTAACTTCAGTATCTTTGAAATCATTCGTAGGCCCAATTGTAAACTTATGGCTTAAGAAAAATTATAGCATTTTGGGTTTTAGCCTCGTTTAGGCTAAAAACCTGTCCCCAGGCCCCAAAAACCAAAATTTTGAAAAAATGAAAAAATAATTCCCAGGGATTTGCCCAAGGATCAAGTGTGCAAAATTTCAACCCAATCGGACCAATCTTGAAGTCTCCAACCTGCCCCAAAGTTTTAGCCTCGTTTTGGCGAAAAACTCGTCCCCAGGCCCCAAAATTCAAAATCTTGAAAAAATGAAAAAACTCCCCCAGGGATTTGCCCTGATTTGCCCAATGATCAAGTGTGCAAAATTTCAACCCAATCGGACCAATCTTTAAGTCTCCAACCTGCCCCAAAGTTTTAGCCTCGTTTTGGCGAAAAATTGTCCCCAGGCCCCAAAAATCAAAATCTTGAAAAAATGAAAAAACTCCCCCAGGGATTTACCCAAGGATCAAGTGTGCAAAATTTCGACCCAATCGGACCAATTTTGAAGTCTCCAACCTGCCCCAAAGTTTAAGCCCCGTTTTGGCGAAAAACTCGTCCCCAGGCCCCAAAATTCAAAATTTTGAAAAAAATGAAAAAAGCACCCCTAGGGATTTGCCCAAGGATCAAGTGTGCAAAATTTCAGCCCAATTTTAACCGCGGGACGGCATGAAATTGAAAAGTTTTGTGGTAATCAAGTTTATTCATGAATTAGACTCTCGCATAAAAAGGATAGCGACAAAATGTAATATGCCTCTGAACTGACTATGAGCACAGTAATTATCCCCCAATGGACAGTTTTCCCTAGTTAGATTGGAAGTGCTTACAACACCAGCTCAGCTTCGGCATCTTCATAGTCTCCCAGAGGCCAATTGTAAACCCACATGCTAATTAAGACTGAGGAATTACCCAAGGAGCAAATGTGCAAAATTCCAGCCAAATCGACTCACTCTAAAGTATCCTGTAAACTAAGTAAACTGAGTAATGGTGTTATATATTGGCGTTATGGGGTGTGACAACACCCTTGAATCATATCACATTGAAAATGAAGAAAAACTAACCCAGGGATTCACCCAAGGACCATGATTGCAAATTTTTGCCTTTCAAACACTTCAGAGATCCCAAGTATGTCCAAATTTCGACTTAGTTCTCAGCCTTTAATTGGTGACCCTAAAACTAAATTGCAAAACTGAAAAGTGGGGAAACGCCCCAGTGAATTCACCCGAAGCGCAATATGCTCGAAATTGAAGCGGATTCAGACGATTTCGAGGTCTCCAGCCTGCCCACTTTTTGTACCAAGTTTAGGAGAAAAACCAGTAACCCCATCCCCAAAATCTAATAGAGTATGAAGCACGCCCAGGGATACACTCAAGAACTTGTGTGCAAAATTCACACCAATCAACCTCTAGGGGGAATAACAAAACACTCCTAGGATTCCAAGGAACAAGCATGCAAAATATTAACTACTTCATAGTATTGACCAAGGAATGCCAGAACCTATGAGTACGTCCCTCCCATCTAAATTCAATTAAAATGAGAGGAATGCCCCAAGGACTTATACCCAAGGGACTTAAATGTACAAAACTTTAGCAAAATCAGCCACCCCCCCCCCAAAAAAAAAGAAGAAGAAGAATGCCTCAAGGACTCACTCAAGGAACTACATGTAAAAGACTTTAGCAAAATCAGCCAACTCCCAAGAAGAATGAAGAATGCTCCAAGGACTCACCCAAGGAACTTAAATGTACAAACTTTAACAAATCAGCCGACCCCCAGGTCCTGAGCATGCATCCAGGTGACGACCAACATCTGCACATGCACCCACGTACACCCACACACTGACAGACAAACTTTAATTCTAAATAGCTCAACTGAAGTTGAGAAAGTCTAAATAAAAAACGGGATAGTTGAACCATGTTGAAACTAGTGCAGGGAATCCAGCTAGGGTGAGGCATAATAATAGTCAGTGTGCTATTGGAGACGCATGTGGGAATGCTGGACACGTATAGATGGGACAACAAACTCTAAAAAGGAAACGACTCACCCAGCAAACTTGGAGTTGTTGATGGAATCTAGGTCACAACAGGGCAGGACTGGCAGGAAGCACTCCGCTGATTGGTTTGTGGAGGTTGACAGGCAAGCCAAGGCTACGTTACGGCCACAAATGGATTGGGAACGGTCTCGAAAGGGCACCACATTTCGCTGTTTCTCAAATCAACCAGGTCGAATGTAAACACACCAGAAAGGGAAGTTGCAATGTACAGTATCCCAAAATTTGATTGATACCATGCACGACAGAATGCCAAATAATTTACACAAAGATGGTTCCAACTACGACAGGATCAACGAGTTACAACAGCTTGATTAAATTTACAGAATAAAATTTCCAAGAATCCACATGACTTCACTCATCAAATTCCAAAATATTATGATTTTAAAAGAATGTGTTTCGATTTTCGGTCACGGTTTATAGGCTACAATTCAAGATGGCCACCAAGCGGGCGTATGTTTGATGCGTAAGGGCGTAAGAGCCGTGATGGGCGTAGGGTTAGTGGCTTCCTCGAAATTAACATGAGCTAATGCTTAGCTCTAAAATATCAAAAACTAGACTGTGAAATAGTTTACAGCCTGGATATCCAGGCTAAATCACAATCTAAGCTATGGCGAGTCTTTTTCCTGTTTTATCCTGTTTTTATTTTTTACCTTCAAAACACATAAATTTTTATGTCAATGTAAATCTTTCAAATATAGAGAAAATAAAAACAGTCAGAAACAGATGGAAAAAAATTTTACATGGATAATGTCAAATAAAGGTAAATAAACTACTTTTCAAAAACATCTAGAAAAATGGGAAAGCTAGAAAACATAAGAAAATCGAAGACTCAAATAGTCCGCAAGTTAGATACCATAAAATCGAGGATGGGATGAATAAGTACTCAATTAATCACTTGAAGTTTTGACCGAAGTCTATAAACTATGCTATAAAAAAAGTGAATTATTTCATAGGGAAACAATGAAGAGGTAATCTGAGATAATCAGAAAATTTAAAAGTTTGACCTACAGATACCAGAAAATATCCTTGCCCTAAATTATCTCAGTAACAGCTTTTTTTACGTTTAATTAATTTAAAGAAATATCAAGCCAATAAGAATGAGTTTTTTTCCCTGAAAACAGTCGAATATCAATAGTTATCCCTTCAATTTCAAGTCTCGATAAAAAGTAACAAAATTAACTCATAAGAAAAACAGAAAGATTACTCAAGTACAGTAAAACTACAAGAGTGATTGATTCTTTGAAATTCAAGTTCTAAGTTCTAGTCTTGATAAAACCTAACCAAAAAAGTAAAAAAATAAGCTAATAAAAACAAAAAGACATAGAAAGTATAGTAAAATCTATAAATACAAGAATATACATACCAGAAAATATTCTTGCCCTAAATTAGTTTTGAAGACGACATACCTTAAGTGTAATAATTTTGGCGCGTACTTGATTTGGCGGTTGGCCAAAATGCGATTTTTGGCGGCGGGTATTTAATTTGTCGAATGGCAGAATATGTTAAATTTGGCGAGTACTTAATTTGGTAACCTGATAACAGCTGTTCATAATTTTCTTACGTGCACGGTAAACTTCTGAAGGCACTTGAAAATTATACATCTGAGGAAAATAGGCCTCCCGCAAAAAATTTTGCAACAAGAATCTTGTTGTGCGCCAGAAATTTAAAAAATGATACGGCACCCTTTTCATAAACACAATCACGCAACTTTGTTGTCATCCCCAGTCCTTTTAGACGAACGCGGTCCTTATGATTTCGAGATTGCATATTCGTCAGATTGTATGTTTTCACCCATCCCTTTAGAGCTTCAGCGTTGTGGGCAGAAAACAACCACAATCTGATCTCCGGTTATAATTTGGCGGATCGAAAAATTTTAGCCATGATTAAACGAAAGATTACTTGGTATTTTACTAAAAAATGGTAATTCTATGAAGAATTTCTATCCTGAAAAGATTTTTTTTAATTTGGCGTGTATTAAATTAATACACTTAAGGTAGCTATTTTACGTTTAATTAATTCAAAAAAATCAAGCCAATAAGAATGAGGTTTTTTTCCCCTGAAAACAGTCGAATCTCAATAGTTATCCCTTCAATTTCAAGTCTCGATAAAACCTAACCAAAAAAAGTAACAAAATTAACTCACTCATAAGAAAAACAGAAAGATTACTCAAGTATAGTAAAACTACAAGAGTGATTGATTCTTTGAAATTCAAATTCTAGTCTTGATATAATCTAACCAAAAAAGTAAAAAAGTAAACTAGTAATAAAAATAAAAAGACATAGAAAGTATAGTAAAATCTACAAATTCAAGAAAGCCTCTTGACAATCTACTTACTACATGAAAAGTCTTCCCTAAACTAGCAATAAAGTCTCAAAAAATCAGTCTAATACAGAAGAAAAACTTATAAAACTGTAAGAGTGATTCTCTCGCCTTACTCTTTTGTGACTAATTGGGCACCCCTTATTTGGTTGGAGTGGTGTTCTGGGGAAAAAAATACAAAATTGGGTGGGCGTAACAGTTATTGGAGTGAATTTTATGGTTTTCTCTAGCAAAAGGCAATTTTAACAAGTCATAAAATGGGGACGGGGTAAAAATCAGATAAATTGCAATTTGATTCCTCCATACAATCGGGGATTGAAGGCTATATAACATTATCAACTCAAGCTTTACAATAAATCCAGATCAATCACACATTATATAAGCATAAAGTCCTTGTAGATTCTGAAACAAATCCAAGCACAAATGTGTCTTTGTCATTAAGTACATTTGTAAATTCACTTGAAAATACATTGTATTCGTCGTAATCCTCAGACAACTCCAAAAGGTTGCTGCAAACACGGGCGCATGGTACTCTAACTCTTTGCTTAACAAAAGCAACACTTATGGATTCAGAAAGAATATCCATTCCAGTTACAAAAATGAGGAATTTTTTCAGGATTTCAAGGTTCAATGATCTGATGAATTTAACCAAGAAGGACTTGATATCATATTGCTTCTCTGTCATGTCTTTAGGAAATTTTACGACTTTTTTACAGGAGGGTGTTTTTTCTTTGAATACATGGTGAATAGCTTCAACACTTTCAAAAAGTGGAGTGTTCAAGTTTTGAAAGACATCAGCCATAGCAGTGGAAACATATTTAGGTTGTTGTATAAGCAGAAGGTGTGCCAATTCATTGACAATTTCTTTAATATTTTCTTCACTTGGCTTTGCCTTACATTTGTAAAAGCTCAGGACATCCATAAGGTCATCTTCATTTTCTTCATTATAGTCGGCAATCATACTTTGAAACGTATCACGATCTTCAACAGAGACAAATTCCAGAAAAGACTCCAACAGCAATTCATTCTTCCCCAAAACAGGTCTAAATAGGAAAAGATTACGAGAAGAAGAGAGGAAAATAACCATGCTTTTTTATGCCATACACAATTATCCTTGCAACAGCAGTCCAGTCCTCTTTGGACATGTTGTGTCGAGGAACAGGGACCTTTTCATTACAACCATAAAATCAGGACAGTACAAGTTGTTTGTAAAATTTGGCTAAAACATCTTTTAAGACACCACTACCTAGCCTTAGGCTGCTGGCATCCACTAACGGATTCGTGCTCCTTATAGAGGATGCTTAATAAGCTATATTTCCTTTGTCCAGAGATTTGCCGCCTTTAGCCGATATACGGCTAAAGACATGTTTAGCTGGCGAGTGTCTACAAATATTACATTACGTAATGTTTAAGTTTTCTGTGAGGCACCAAATCATAGATTGGAAAATATATTTGGATTTCGAAAAAAAAGTAGGCGGAAAAAAGTTTGCTTGTTTTTCTTCCTTCTTTCTTTTGTTTCTTGTTTAATGTGGAGATTTTGTAAACGATGAGAAATTAGATTTATTGAATTTAAGTGCCCTGGTGTATCTTCTGTGTGCACCAACAAAATTTTGCTTCATAAAACTACATTTTGATGCTTGAATTTGGACTTGTATGAGTGTATAATTTTTTACCACACTGGATTCGTTGATCACTTTTGGCTCCAGATAATTGTTTTGTCAGTTCTACAGATATGTTGCAGATTATTTCAAGGTATTCTAGTTATGTATATACAGTACATTTTGGGGGTCATATTGAATATTTCTGACAATCACATTAGTTCTTTATGATTCTACAAAAGGGAGTGTTGTTGTTCCTTCAACAAGGGCCTTTAAATGTTAAAACAAATAAAGAACTTTTCTTCAGCTTTGGCATTTCACATTTTAATACTGTGTGGCCTTTGTATCTTTCAGGTACTTAGCTTCAATTCTTTGAAGAGATTGGAGTGTTTCTGGTTGTTTTCTATCACTTTTGTGTTCATATTTGTATTTTTTGAGCTTCGACCGAAGAGCTGATGGAAAAGTTTTGATAAATTTACAGACCAGATATCTTATAAAAGCAAAAGTCGAAAATAAATCTACAGACTGTACATAATGCGCGCATCAGATTGTTTTTTATCTTTTTTCTGTTTTGTTTTTCTGGTCTGGGATTCGAATTTCGAACGTAAACATTCCATTGAAAACGTTCGAAATGATCGTTTTTGCGTACGCATCAATGTCAATCAAATTATTAGCTCGCCAAGATTTCCTTTGCGAACCGGAAAGCGGTTGGTAGATCATTAAGCAGACCTATACTACCTGGGGTTTTGTAGAGGTCTGCGATTCAGACTAACCTAGCCCATGTTCCACATTTCCACGAAAGTCAATGACTTCTGGTCTCAGCTCGTAGTCAAAAACTTTATTGTCTGAAAATATTTTGATCATGTCGTTGTGAATGGTTGCTCTGTGAATAGTCACAGGTTTTGGAACAATCACATCTGACTCAATTGATTCTAAAAGAGAAAATATTAGAAATACCTTTTCTTGTTTTTCATCTTCATTTTTGATTTTTTTATTTAAACATGTATCAGAATGTTTGGCCTGCTAAGTTTTTTGAACCAGAGTTCAGTAATGATCAATGCAAAATGTAGAATTTAGAATACCATTTAGGTCAGCATCAGCTCTTCTATTTAGAGGTTGACCAGAGTTCAGCTGATTATGATCAGGAGATCAATGTCCATAAAAGTAAAACATAGAAAAAATAAATCATCTAGCAGTCAGACATTTGAGTAAGAATTTTTGACTTCATTAATCATGCTCATGCGAGCCAGGGTACATCTGGTGTTCTAGCCCATAGAGTGTGAGCTCCGTTTTTAACATTTTTTATTTTTTTGGCACCACTACCCCTTAGTGCCTACTACATTTTCGGAAGAAATTCTGGCGGGAATTTAATTTGGCAGAGAAGGGGTTTCAAGGTTCAAAATAAAGGTCTGATTTGAGAAAATTTAAATTTGGCGGTCTTCCAATAAGGTACTTTTCCTCCAAACAGATAAGAATTTCACTGTAAATAAATCAAAGGTGTGTTTAGCATTGTAAAGTATGCTTTAAGATCTCAAAAATTCACAATTCATTGCCAAGGGAGGGGGTGGTAAAATCCCAGAAATATAAAAAATCATCTGATTATCCCTTTTCAAAGCCGTGGTTACACTACATTAATATCTTTAAAAATCTTGAAATTTTTTAATCAAAAGTACATTAAAGAAATTAACTATTTTCTTGTAAGTCTTTTTGAAATTTTGGTACGTTGTATCAAATCTGCAATTGTTTTTTCTCAACTCATTTTCACTCAACAAACGACATGAGTGGAAGGAGGAAGGCAGCAGCACGTATTGTGCTAATTCTTTTGAAATGGAAATTTGAGAGGGAATATTCGAAAAAGAAAAGTCGAGCTAAAAGGTCTTGCTGGGTACGCCTAGTGGTTTAAGTTGAGGAACGAAAAAAGTGCCTACAAGAACAACATATTTGCTGAACTTCGTCTACGTTACCAAGAAGAATTTAGATCTTATTTAGAACTTATCCTATCTTTCACCCCTATCTTATATTACGTTTTAAAAATTTCAAACGCTAGAAAATCCATTCATCGAAAAAAATGTACAGAACTATCATGTCGGTGGCTTTGATCTCGAGAGAAGTGAAGAAAAAAACTTTAGACTTTTTACCAAAAGGTAAAGAATTGCAAGAAATAATTTCTTTTTCAAGAATTTATATCTCTTTATTTTCTTTAAAAGAGGGTAAATTTTTTAATCATAAAGACTTGATTAAAAAATTTCAGAAATTTAGAAATAAATTAATGTAATGTAACCACGCCTTAAGGTAAAAGTTGGTGGGGGAAATTTGTTAACATTACAAATGAAATGAGGGCTTTTCAGGGGGGGTCAATGTCCAGGACACCAACCCAGGGCCCAAAAACCTGACTTTTTGAGATTTGAAAGCAGTAGACACACCCAGCCCCTAATTTGGTATCAATACCAACTTGAAAATCCAAAACTTTGAAAAAAAGGGGGACCCACCCCCTAATTAGTATTAATTCCAAACATGCAAAACGTAATTTTGAAAAATGGGGGATAGTGACAGTGATATCAAAAATAGACAGTGATAAAAACTTCAAAAACATTAATGATGACAGTGCCCACCATCAAGGATGCTGCAAATGTCAATAAACCTCATTTTTGAAGCCGGAACAGCCGATTATATTTTAATTCCTTTTCTATTTCCATTCTATATCTCACAGGAAAAAATCTTCAAATCCCAATGTTTGGGAAATACGTACTTCCGGATCCGGAAAATCATGTATTTCCCAAACCAGCCCCAAACTTGGGATTGTGCAGCTTGTACGTAGGTTGTGAATTCCAATATCACAAAGGTATAAAACCGTATGTGGATTCGAGCAAAACATGATTGGGAAGTCAAATTTCACAAACTCGTAAATTTGAGATTAACAATACGGAAAAAGGCATTTTCAGATACAGATAAAATCATAATTCGGATGCGGAATTAAGTAAAACACGATTGGGATGTCAAATCTCACAAACTCGTAAATTTGAGATTAACAATACGGAAAAAGGCATTTTCAGATACAGATAAAATCATAATTCGGATGCGGAATCAAGTAAAACACGATTGGGATGTCAAATCTCACAAACTCGTAAATTTGAGATTAACAATACGGAAAATGTCGTTCCCACATCCAGATAACTCGGATGCGGATGAGAAATTAATCAAAACACAATCGGAATTTCAAATTTTACTAGCTTCTTAATTAACAGAATTCAGGTAATACCGGTATTATTAATAAGATAATTTCAATTATCTTTTCTGTTGTTGATAAATTATTAACATAAAAATATTATTTACAGCCTAAATGTAAAAAATACGTACAAATAACTTGAGCTAGTAAAAAAAAGTACAAAGTAAAGCTCTAATAAATCGAGACTCTTCAAAAAATACAAATAAATTCTTTGTTTAAAAATAACACTTTTTTAAAATAAAAACCCTTAAGTAATGTAAATATATACAGTAATATCAACATAAGACTTTTCGCTTTTTTAATAAATAAATAAACAACACAAGACCAAAATTTAGTCAATAAATGTATGACCAACGCTAAAAGATGGTAAAGATGAAAAAGAAACATGTGCGAGAAGATAGAAATATCTCAGTTTAATGAAACTTATACATCAAGTTAACGGAAGGCAAGTTTGATTGAAATCCGAATGGATTAAGGGAGCTTTTAACAGTACAAATAGTTCACAAGTTCACAAACTTCAATCAGAATCCGGTTCGGTATAAGTTTTAAAAATGTCCTTATCTGTTTTGACGGACGTACTAGTCACTACGACCAACTGCCGCCGAAATAGTTCTCGACCAAACTCGGTGTATCTATCTGGGGTCGAACTTCCTGACGCTATTTCAATTTTGAACTGTTTCATCTTTCGACGGAGGGCTGCATTTGAAACAACGCCACAAATTAGATGTGCTATCTTGAAAAAGTCCTTGGGCATCAATTCTAGAAGAAATTAAAAAAAATATATATATATGTGAAGAAATAAGAATTTCTGTCCAACTATATTCACTCAGGAGATGTGGGTGAGAGAGCAGCATATGCATTTCGTCCTTATTAGGACTCGCCAGCGCTGCATACTGCAGTACTACACGTCTTTTTTTTTTACGAAACTAGTTTTACCAAGCAGCCTCAATGTTTCTTAAGAAATCGGCCTTTTGAGCCTTAAATGTTTCTTACATGTTTCTAAACTTTTTGACATAATTAGCCTTGATTGGAAGGTTCTTATAAAAAACCGAATTAAAAATGTTATTTTCTCATTCTCAGCCTCAGCAAGTTTCTTAGATGTTTCTTAGTTTTTAGGCATTCTGAGCCTCATGTTTCTTAAAAGTGTGTTTCTTAAAAAAAAAGACGTGTAACGTCTGTAAAAAAGGGAAATGAAAAATGGTAAACAAAATCCATTTTTGCAAGAAAAGTTAATAACAAATAAAAACAGAACCGAATTTATAAGCTCTTTTTTATCTTGACATTCAAAATACAAAAAAGAGAG
The DNA here is from genome assembly GCF_902728285.1 of Clytia hemisphaerica. Taxonomy (NCBI): domain Eukaryota; kingdom Metazoa; phylum Cnidaria; class Hydrozoa; order Leptothecata; family Clytiidae; genus Clytia; species Clytia hemisphaerica. Next base: position 479,799 of record NW_027104213.1, on the reverse strand, counting down.
AGATGGTGAATTTCTAAATATTTCGACTTCTTTATCGAGTCTGTCATATATATGTGAAGAAATAGGAATTTCTGTACAACTATACTCACTCGGGAGATTTGGGTGGCAGAGCAGCCCAGCTAAGCTTTGCTTACGGGAATTTTTTTTTGTATAAATTCAGAAAGTCACTTACGATCCTCACTAAGATCTTCGGCTAAGAATTGAGCTGCCCTTTTAGGAAATGTGTTGACTGCCTGAGTGTTGAAAACTTGGTCTTGTGATGCTGTCAATACTTCCTGATTGTTATTTTCATTGGCTGCCTCTTGAGCAGGTTCCTTTTCTGGGGTATAGTTTGGCGAAGATGGAACATAACTGCTATCCTGAAATGATTAAAGTATATGTATTTGTTAAATATCAAGAAAAGATCATTCAAACCTTTATCAAAAACTGTATTTAATTATGGTCTATAAAAGTACCAAAACTATGAAAGTCAAAAATCTTTCTTTCTTAAGGGTACCTATTTGCAAAAATTCTCTCTAAGGTCAATTTTTCCGCTTTTTCTGAGGCAGTTTGAACAGATAAACCTAAACAAAATTCAAATTCACAGCCCAAACCATGCTTTTTCACAATTTACCCACTAAAAGTATGCAATATCAATGTTTTGATCTTGATTTTTGAGCTAAAAATCTGTCATCCGCCAAATTAATTTTTCGGCCATCTGTCAAATTAATTTCCCTTTAAAAATTTTTTTTTGGCCATCCGCCAAATTAAATTCCCCCCAAAATTTCTTCCAATAAGGGTAATATACACTCAATCTCAACTGATAAGAGTATTTCGACAAAAACATTCAAAAATTTACCCTATGGGACAGAGACTTAGTAGGATTATCATCATCATCACCATTATCACTATCTTGATTTTTCTTTCTGTTTGTATCTTCGTTGTCCTGAATAAGAAAAACAACAAAAAGATCATGAATTGTCTGTCTATTATAGGTAGATTTGTGCCACTACAATTATAGTGCATACCTGTAAATTGTACCCATCTTCATGTTCGTGAACTAAAAATGAACTCCATTTCATTTCACAGTTCAAGCAAAAGAGAATCAACAGATTTCTATAAGGAATAGGGAAGGGGATAAGGAACAGGTACTGTATATACAAAAACATACCTCAAATGGGCTTTTATTTTTGTCTTCCAGCATCTCCGTTTCTGGGATCACTATTTCATCTTGAATCTGTGAATAAAAAGTTTCATGTTGATACATAATGGAAATACGAACAGTCAGGGTGTGGAGCAGTTAGTATGAGACATGTTGGTTAGTGCAGTGGTGGTGGGCCATGTGAATTTTATGAAATCACTTTAAAGTAATCAGCTGATTTTTCGGCTGTCATATAAATTTGAGTACCTAAAATGGTTCTTAAAATGTAGTAATTTCCTTATGAAAGAAGAAAAATTGAAACAATTAAGGTATTATAAATTTTTATTCGATTTTATTGATTTTATAGTGATAAAAATGTCAATCATTTCAATCCCCCCTGGAGCAGTTTATAATCATGAATCTAATAATAAATCCCTGATTCAATTGCTACAATGAGTGACCTGTAAAGTTGTGGAATGGAAATAATTTCTTTAGAAGAATATTCACACGCAGTCGATAAATTGTTCCAATGATGAACATTGTTGTAATTAGGCAAAACCAATTTGATTAGTTGTTTTAAGGGCCCGACCAACCCTGAAATTTCAAAAATTGAAATAAAAATAAAGTTGATTTTTAAAGTACATTATTCTTTTCATTGCTTTACAGACTGTCAGATTTAAAAAAAATTGGTAGTTTTTCCAAGGTTTTGAGAATTTTATAATCAATTTTTCATTTCATCCATGAATTCGAGCTTTTTGGGTCTTTTTATTTTCTATTCCACATTTTTGTCAAGATGAAGTAGTTTTTGTTTCCTTTTTAGGAGATTTTATAGGTGAAATTTTAATTTTAATTTCTTCGCCAATCGACTGACCCTCTTTTTATGTTAGCTTGGCCCGTAAAACAACAAATTAAATTAGTCTTGCCTTATCAAATAATAAAACATGCAAAATGAAACCTGTATCATTTGTGAAAAAGGATTCTCCCTTATGTCTTCTGTCTCTGGGATAGATGTTATGACTTGATCTTGTCTCTGTGAATGAAGGTTTATGTGATTATTAAACCAAAGTGAAGATTTTAAACCTAACAAATTTGTCAAATAGTTTCCATAAAATTATTCGCACAAGGTATTCAGAATGGTTTTTCTAATGAATATACAGCTTTGACCACTCAATCATTCGCCGAGTCTGACCACCATTCACAAAAATGATACTTTAACATAACATAGTGGGCACAGGGATCTGAGCCCCCTCTCAAAATCACCACCCCCTATTTTTGCTCAAAACCCCTCTTGAAAAGGGAAATCTCCCAACGCCAATCTTTTATCAACCCCCTTATTTTGGTAAAATATTGACTTAACCCCCTATTATTATGCCTCTGTGTATGCACCTCTTTATCGGTTTACCCTGATTTTGTGCTGGCCTAAGACTGTACCAATTAAACAAACATTTAGAATGACAAGGAGAAGATCTTTGTTGATGAAGATTTCTTTCTTTTGAGAACTGATTACTCAAATTTGTTGATAAAAACGTGTTTGAGAAGCAAAATTAGATGGAATTTTCTCAAGCCTCCTTAAAATTTAACCCCCTATTTTCTTTCTACCAACCTTTTTCAAAAGTTTTGATCCAAAAGTCAACCTCCCTTTTTAAAGGGGGTGCCTACTATGTGCATAATACTGGCTGTGGCAAAATTATTAACCTGAATTTTCTTTGGTTTTGTAGTTTCTTGGGGGTAAGTGATTTCTTCGGACCAAGGGCTCTCTTTGGTGTCAGTGGCTTTAGCTTGTGATAATTCTAAAAATTGAATAAAAAATCGATTTAACTTAGGCTTAGGGAAGAGTATGCAGTTTAATTTTAATATCATTCAAAACAATTAACAAATTTTTACCAAAGTATAAATTTATTCTATAGGCTTTTTAATGCCAAAAAGACTGGCAAAATAATTTATTACTTTAATCGGATTATCTTTTGCGAGAATAAATTTCACAATTTTGCAAATTTTTGCCATTTTTCGCAATATTAAAAATCTTTTCAGCTGCTTTAAGACTTAGTCTCAAAATTAAATCTACGAAAAAATTTTCAAATCTGTGACTCGCAAAATTAAAACCAGAAAATTTCGCGATTTTTCTCTCTCGCGAAACTTAATCTGATTTAAGTATTACCTTAGTCCTTTTAGGGGAAGAAACACTCAAGTCAATTGCCTTTGATGATGGTCTTGGACATCCCTATTAAAAAGGAATTAAATTATAGTGAAGAGTAATAATGCACATATAGTGTTCATTCTAAAAAACTGAATATTTTAATTCATATAAATAGACTAAGTAATAGGTATTCAGTTCCCAGGTGATTGACAAGATTCTGAGAAAAGAAATCATGTCATTATAGTAGGTCTTAAAAATCAGCAAATGAGTAGCAAATAAAAAGGATGTTTTACTTTTCCCTTCTTTCCAGTTGTTTTGAAGGATTTTGATCTTGTGAATGTGCAGCTTGCGATGTTCCTGGCTGATTCTAAATGTTGACAAGCAAATGTGACTGTGAAATTACTTCTGAATCTTATAATTTTTTTAACTATTTTGCAAGCAAATACACCTTTTCAGTGTTGCTCAGTGTTCAAATTCAAAGTCATTTTGTCTCCCAGAAATCTTTATGAAAATTTCCTGTCTCAACTTTGGGTCATTTGGCTAGAGTTGACTTCTCTCTTCATTAGAATTTTCTATGACTGAAAAGATTTTTTATATTATTCTTTTGACCCCCAGCCTCCATGGTGACCAATGGTGCTGATGTTAGATTTACATGTTTTATTGTGTTTTTATTCTGAAAAATTAAACACATTTTGAAAATTGCCTTTTGAAACATAGATAAAAGGACTGCTGGTATTTTTTTGAAAACACAAATAAAAACTACAACAATATAAAAAGATTAGTTCTATTAGTACCTTATCAAAATTAAGCTGTCTTCTTGTATCTGAATCTTCTTCATCTGGTTTCTGAAATAATAGAAAGAGTTGTTTAAATATTTAAACTCAAAAGCAGGATTACTAATTTGTGCTTTACTAATGGAACTACTATGCTTTTTTTAAAACGCTTGATCATAGACTGCTCCAACTTACTTTTTAGAGCAAATAATAAAAAAATAAAACAAAAAGTGTTGAACAGCATTTGAGTTCATGAATTTTAGCCACCACCCCCTCCTCAAACTCAAAATCACCCTTTACTATAAAAACAACTCTTACTACTCCCCCTTAAATTTTATCAGATTCTTACCCGACCTGGTCTGAAAAAATTTATCGAGAGTACAAATAAGCTCTAAAACTAATGCCTTAAAATTGGCACAATGTTTTATGATACTGTATATATTCAGTTGTTTCAAGGACAAACAATCAAAAATCATACCTTGCCATATCTTCTACGTTCGTGGACAATGCCCAAAAGTGCCCTTTTAAGCACATCTGTTTGGGTCTTTCTAATAATTGGATGCGGACAGTCATTTTTCAATATACCATGAAGTCATTTAAGTCCTTTTTTGCATCAGGTTGGGAAAATTTGCGGGAATCGATCTGCCCCATCTTGAATCAACTTCGCTTCTTAATTGTTTTTGCCTGAAATACCAACAAAGATATGGTGATTATCATTCAAACATTTAAACAAATGTTAAAATAAAGTTTGAAAGCTTTCGGGCTGGTTCCTCGTTAGAAAAAATTGATTAAAACCTTTTATAGGTTTTTAACTCAGCATTAGTTAATTTTTCATTTTTTTTAAACTATCACACATGTTAGAACTGCAAGTTTAAATTTTGAAAAATATTTTCAGCTGTCAAAGGGTTTGCTAGGTTTGCTTTAAATTGCATGATTTTAGCCTAGAATTATAATAATTATATAATAAATTAATTATATTTTCCTTATTAGGGGTTTTCAGAAATACAATTTTAAACGACCTGGTAATTATATCTCCCTTGTATTTGAAAATTTTTTCACCTCTTTAGTTTATTTTGACTCTCAATTTATTAGGCACCCTGATAGTAAGAACTATCTAATGAGGTAAACAACAAACTAACCTCATATTCTTCAAAAAAACATCAAGTTCTGTTGCCTTGGATGGAGTCGACTCTTTTGTTTCTGAGTTGGTCAGTGCAGGAGGGAGTTTGACTTGAAATTCAAGTATTTCTTTGATGCTCAACTTCATTTCTTTCAAAATGGCGAATTGATTGGCAGATCCCACAAGAACTTGAAGGTGTTTACCACTCAAGTCGTAAGCTGAAATAGAAAAATATGCTATCAAAATTTTGAAATGGCCCAATTCATATATATAAATAAAACAGTTGCTTTGGTAATTTTTTTTTCATGGACCCTTGACTCAAAATCTTGAACTTGCACCTTTCTGAAACTTTGTGCAGGGATATTCCTATGGTCAAGGTACTTTTTTTCACCTCCACCATCAGCCCTACACAGGGTCGCTAAACACCAAAATAGAAAAATAAGTCCCTCAGGTGGCCATACAGGGTCACTTTTTCGCAAATTTTGCCAAAATTGTTTGAAAAATGAGTCCCACATACGTAGCCTGTCTACAAATATGTTTCAATATGATAATAAATAGATATCTATAATAAAGTTTACTAAAGTTTCAATTCAGATATGATTTACTCACCAATAATCTTGTTCGCCATCTCCAGAGGAAAGAGTGAACGTAGATACATTACTAATTCATCTGATGTAAAGTCTTCTACTCCTGGCTCCATTTCACCAGATTTTATACGTTTGAAAATCACTGAAAATCACTTTTTTACTCCTCATAGATCTAACAGTATCTAACATAAACTGTTCGTACAGTACACGTGCATAAATTTTTCCGTAACCCTTGGTGCTTTGATGCCGCTGTTTGGAGATTTCAAACCGTGGCCTAGAGACAAAATTATTTTCCCTAGTGTTGAAAGTAGTTGATGAGTTTGTCCGTGTGACCACGAAATTTTGCATAACATAAAGACTATAAATAAAGACTGATAAATTTAGAAAAGTTTTATTTTTTAAAATAAAATAAGTTTCAAAATTGATATCTAACCTTAAAATTTCATTAAAAAATAAGTTAAAATTATCATACTTTTCGTTTTGTATGGAATACTAGTTCATATTTATTCTCTAAATTTTGAAACATTCGGTCTGTAAAATACACGTTAAAAATATTTTCAAAAAATTTTTAGCGCAATTTTTCTAAATTCCACAACAAGCCAACCAAGAAGGAAAAAATAAGATAAGAACAGATAGAAATGGCTGAATGGTGCTGAATTAAAGATTACAAGATGGAAGGTGAGCAAGAACCACAACCAAAATGGGCTAGACTGTCAGTTGCAAACTGTCGGTGTGAGAAATCAACTATTCAACCACACACACACTGTCCTTGTCCGTCTTGCAAAGGAAAAGCTGTTCATCGAAACACAGAAATTGCACATTGCAAACAATATTTAATGCTTGCCAAAATAGAAGAAGGATCAAATCAAGTAATTGGCAATAATGATTCTGTTCAGGATGAGTCTAATGCTAATGACAGCAATAATTCAGACGAAAACTCAGCTCTCAACCAAAACATTTACACACCGAACACGACAGCTCAAGAAGCTCAACAACAACAAACACTCAATCACACACAATCACTCTACTCAAATACACTGTCACTTCAGCAGCAGGAGGTTTCACCAAGCACATTGACAGGCATATTGCAAGATGACTCGAACAACTGTCAAGGCAGCATGATTATGAATAGCAATATAGATACTAGTATCGATGTTTCAATGTACCGTCACAATAACCATGTAGCAGCAGCAGAACCTTCTCATGATGATGGAGATGATGGTGACTTCTCTGTTCCTCTAAATGAATTGGATCAATCTAATAATGACAGGTAATTTAAATTTCACACCCACATTTTGCATACAGCTCTTCCAGTTAAGAGTGTTTAAGAGTCCGGATATACCACAGGAATATCAGTCTGGGAAATCCTCTCAATTGCACGCTTATGTTCCGAGGGCGTGAGCGCGTAATTGCATGGTTATAATTTACGCCCGCTCCCGCCCCGGTTGAAATTGCTTAGGGATTTCAAGGGGTTCAGAATTCTAAGGCATGGTTTAACGGGCAATCCATTTTTACGGAATCTTCTTCTACGATAAATTTTGAGTAAAACTGCCCTAGGCTTTTGAAATTCAACAGAGCTTTCGGAAGGAATTACATGTGAAAAATATAGGAAATTTTAAAGCGTGCAATTACACGCTTACCGCAAAAGCCGTCACCCGTCAATCTTGCTTAACGCTTACCGCCCGTTTCAGAACAATTTCGATAAGCGTGTAATTACACGCTTAAAAATTCTGCCATTTTGATATCCGTGCGATTGCGCGCTTACGGCCTCAGAACATACAACATAAGCGTGCAATTGAGAGGATTTCCCAGACTGAATATGGAAAGGCTTGCCGATTTTGGTACCGTATGTCGTCAGTATAGGTTTTAAATTTAATCCTTCATGTCTTTGTCATTTAGTGAGCAGTAAAAAAATCAACTAACCTTCCATCATACAATCTAGCCTTTTCTCAAACTGTTTTCATGTTGTTCGTAAAAAAAAACACGCATGATTGAATTCATTTGGATTTTTATGACTTTGGAGCGTGCATATAATTAAATTGTTATCGAGATTTTTTTGCTAGTAACTACCGCAACTTGGTCTAATGTTGACACCCCTCCTCTAATTCCGACACCCTTTTTATCAGCTGAAATTGATAGAAAGGTTGAAACTGTTTTTCTTTGCTTAGATGTCAGAGAGGAATGATCCTTTTTCAATCAGTGATTCAAGCTTTCCTATTATTCCTATCTCTAAAGCAGAGTGTTTAGACCAACTTACGGTACAAATATCACAAGATTTCAAATCGGTCTCTCTGAAAACAGGGCAATGGGCACTTAGGATAACCAAAGGGTGATAGGTTATGGTTATGGTTAAAATATATATATTGAAAAGTCAAAACTGAGAATTAAATTCATCAAACACTTTGTGTGAAAATTTTTCTTCTTTATTTTCAGGGAAAACCTTATACTCTCAAATCTCATGCGAAGCCTTGTCATTGCATCTGGTATGAATGCCTCAATAAAAATGACAGAAGAGCTGTTGGCTTATGTTGGGGAACTTTTGAGTCATGCTCACAATATGGAAAATTGGCCACCATCTTATGTCACTGCTACTTCTCTTCTTAAAAGTAGGGGCGTTTACATTGATCCTGTTCACCATAAAGTCTGCTTTAGCGTCGATCACCCCCTTCACCACTATGTTGTTGGTATTGATGAGCAATGCCCACATTGTGATGTGACACCCTCAGTTGATAGATATTATCTTCCTATTAAGGATAAAATAAATCGTTGGTTTCTATCGGATGACATGGCAGAAAAAATGTTAGCTCATTGGAGAGATAGAGATGTGTGGTTAGGAAAATCAGGAGTTAGCTATCCAGTAAATGAGATTTGGCACGGTTCCAGATTCAAAGAATTGCAGTGGTTCTGGGACACTGATTGTAGATGGCCACTTCCACACATTTGTACCAATTGCCACAGTTATATCAATCTTAATGGAAATCAAAGTGAAACAATTGATGTAACTTGTTATCATTGTTACAAAGAAGAGACAATACAACCAAAGTTTGTACATGGAGATCCTCGAAACATTGCTTTGATTGGCCATTGGGATGGGTGGAGTCCAAAATCTGGAAGAGGCTCTGGTAGGTTTTAGTTATTTTTTTTGTCCATTTACTTTAGGTGCCTAATAAGCATAGGGGTTCAAATAAACAGTCGGATAATGATTGTGGGGACACATGCATTGGGCACCTGAGACTACTAGACAAGTCAAGTTTCATGTTCTACAGATAGTTAATCTAGTTTGAGCCAATAAAAACTATCCATGGAGAGGAATTCATGAGTAAACCCTTTTTGTGTGTAATGTAATATAATTTTATACTAAAAGATACTCATTTGTTATTGTGTGTATTATTGTAATATTAATCACATGATGCTAAAATTCTGTATCATCATATAATGTAACATTGGGAATAATTTTCTGTAATTTTCCCATAAAACTCTTGTTGATGTTTTTATACACGGGAATTTTATTGTAATAGGACACCAAAGATTTAAAATAAGTCTTGGAAGATTTGTCACAAAATTTGTGACATCGATTTTCTCTAAGCTTGGTAAATGGCACGGCACATACAAAGGATTTTATTCAAAAGATCTAATAATTGCTCAAACCTCAAGAGTTATGTGTGTACAGGGCAATTTCAGGATCTCAATTTCAGGTAATAATTCCCAGTAAAACCATCAATCAACAAGAGCGCCATGGCTTGGCTATTAGCTAGTCTTAAAATTATAACTCCCAATTTCTTTACTATTAAGGTTCCATTGAGATATCAATTGCCACAATGGAGAAGCTTCATCGTTCAAAGAATGACCACATTTACACCACAACCTTTGTGCCAGAGCATGCTTTGCCCAATAAAGAACCAAATGCTTTAGATCCATTTTTGGAACCACTCATTACAGAGTTGGAAGAACTTTTTATTGATGGTAAGTCTACTTTTGAGGCATATTATAAATTATACTATACTACCTTTTGCTGTTTTGTTATTGAGATACAGTTCAACTGTAAAATCATTATGAAAATAACCAGTACCAACATTACTCATTTAGCAGTTTATTATACCTTACCACCCAGCTCAGGAGAAAATATTATCTTACCCAAAGTATAATTGGACACTAAAGATATTTAAAAACTTTCGTTCTCACATGTCACCAACTGATTATACTCACCTACTTCACTCACCTACTTCACTCACCTAAATTTTCTTATAAATCTCACATTTAGGACTGGAAGTTAAATATCCAGATGTTGGTAACCTGAAGGCTGGAAATTGCACAATCAGATGTTTGTTAATTTGTTGGACAGGTGACTATCCAGCGCAGTGTCAAATTGGCAAGTTTTCTTGCAGGGGGACATATGGTTGCCGTGTAGATAAGTGTAAAGGTTTGAAAGCTTTCAGCTCATTTTATTTTGTGAATATCTCAGTTTGTTCATTCAAGTTGCCATGAATTTGAAAGTATAACCAGCATCAAAATCATCATTTTAGACAATTTAAATTTGACTATTTTGAACAAGGATATAATGTATTTTTAATTTAGAACTTTGCACTTGAAATCTAGGATACTTGAATCTCCTTAAACCTTTTTTACAATTCATGTTTAATCAACCTATGAAATTCTTTATTTCAGGTGAATCTGTCAATGGTAGTAAAAATAAGTATTATTTCAACAACCGTCATCACTTTGCAAACCGATGGGACGATAGAAATTTTGAACAGGAGATTGATGTCATGAGAGAAGTTGAATTTCAACGCTCAGCTTTTGCTAAACAACGTCGTGCACGAGAAACTGGTTACACAGGCCTTAGTCTTCTTACAAAATTGAATGATCTTTATGGTTTTGACACAACAAAGGATATGGTCCGTGATGTGATGCATCTGGTTGCGTTGAACCTATGCAAGAAGCTGTTTAGGCGATATTTTAATTGTGAAGAATTTGACATTGATGGGCTTCAGGATAAACTGGCTGAATTTCCATTTACATCTGGTTAGTAAACTCGGTTCTTCAAACTCTTTTCCTATGATAGGGGTCAATGTGTGAAAGCACAATTTTAAACAAAGTTACTTCACATGTGCTGTAACTAATGCAAATTCAAAAGAATCTGTGTGTGTGGCGCTTTTTTCCAAACTTATCCCGTGTAAATTTCGAGAATGACACTATCAGAAAAATTTTTAGCTTTCTATTTACAGATTTTTTCTCTTTTAAGAAATTATGTTACACACTTGATAATCTCCGACTTTATAGATTCTGACCCCTCTTTTTTGTGCTGATTTTTAGGGGTTAGCGTTTAAGGGGGTCTTGCTATTTAGGAGGTTTCAAGTGGCTGTAAAATCTTTGTTTGTGCGGATGTTAGTTAAATAAAAAAGCTGCAAATAGCATGCGTTTTTAAATACCCTATTCAAACAAATTTTGGCGGGAAGAAAATTTTGCGGATTTGTCTTAAATCCGCCAAATTAAGTTCCCGTCAAATATAATTTTATTCGCAATTTGCAAATTAAAATCCTGCTAAATTTAATTTTTTCCGTTTTAAGTTTGATTTTTCACTAATAAGGTACCATTGACCGCAAAAATAAACATTGTTTGTTAAAATTTTGTTGAATTTGTTTGTTATAAACACTGGTAGTGCATAGAATGCACCCGGCTGAGCTTAGGGAGGGGCTAAGCCATTTTTGCTTGTTTGGGGCTGTATTAAAAAAAAAAACTGGTGGCTAGCTTGCTAGGGGCTGAGTGATGAGTAATAGAACTTGGGGCAGCTGATAGGTTACAAATATTTAAATTATGTTAAAAATCTATGCTTTGGAGAAGGTTTTCACACCAGTTATAAAGTATTTTTGCCTGTGGGGCAATAAATTTATTGAGATTATCATGCAAAATTTCTATGATGTTATGTGAAGGTGGGGGCTATTTTCCTTAGCGTCGCCCTTAAAAATGCTGGGGGCTGGACTCCTCTGCACACTATGTAGTGAGAGTTTATTAAGGGGGTCTTCCTATTTAAAGGGGTATTTTGACCTCTCTATGGACATGTTTTTTAATTCTTACCAAAATGACATTTTTAAAAATTCAAAATTTTGAAAAAAGCAATTTAGGGGTTCTTAATATTAAAAAAGTGATTTGTTATGATCACAGGACCTCAAAAATACATTTTTCGAAATTCTAAACCGTTGTAGTGACCCGATATGAGCTATTTTTTAGCATTTGACACTATATTCTAAATTGCTAATTTTGTGCATATGAGCATGAACTTTCTTAATCTGACTGAAAAAATTGGTAATTGGATAGTTATTTTGAATGCAAATTGTTAAAGGGCCCAGATTTTTCCGTTCTATGGCCCTGTTTTGAGCTAGTAATTAGCAACCCTATTTGAAAGAAAAGCTAATAATTTGCTCTAATTAAGGACCTTGGAACTTCAAGAGTGGTATATTTGAGTTTTCTACACACATGCTAATAGACTATGAAGATAAGACCAAGAATGAAAACCTCATATGATTAAAAAAGAGCAAAAAATTAGCTTTGTGGAAGAAATGCTAAATAATTGCTCATTTTGGGTCCATAACACAGTAGTTTTATTCTAAATTTATTAGAAGTTAGTTTCTGTAAACATTATAGAATAGAATTTCACTTAACAAAATGTAAGAAATTATAAATGTTTCCAAATTTAATGACTAAAATAAGATATCATAGTTTCCAGAATTCGAAAATCGACTTAAGCTAAACTCTGGCTCGAAATTAGGCCTTGTAATGACTCTATAATCATAAATTTAGCTTTTTATCAATAATTAAGGGTTGAATAAACATAATTGATCAAAATTAAAAGCCATACTTCAGTTATTTTTAGCACAGTGAGAGGTTTTCAAAAAGCAACAACCAGTGCTAATTATCTGCTCACAATTAGGCCCTACAACCATTTTAGATGCTAATCCATACGGGAAATTATTTATAAAAGGTGTATGGATGTCCCTGCAAAATTTCAGCTGCATAGCATTAGAACTGATAGAGTTATGTAGAGTTGAAGTTCAATGCTAATTTTTTGCTCATGCTAAAATGCTAAGTTTTAGCTCATTTTTTGGCCGTACTTTGAAATAGGATAACTTTAAGTAGAATTAGAATTGGAACTAGATATTTCAGTATGTTGTTCCTTGACTATCTAAGATAACAACTATTATAAGATTGTAAAATACAACTGGATACAAAAGCCATATAAGGTTTTTTCCCAAAATGTCCATTTTGGTAAGAATTAAAAAACATGTCCCTATATGTACATTGTAATATTACTTCAGAAATGTTGGATGGTCATTGCCCACGCAATGTACACAAATTCAAATCATGGACTGCCGAAGAATGGAAGATTTTTGCGTTCCCTGTGGCTGAAGTTGTTTTCGCTGATAATTCCTTTGTTGATGATGAAGAATACCATCTCATATGGTTGACGGCAAGGATAGTTGAACTTCTATTCCACCATAGATCAGGATTGAAAGAAAAAGAATTGGAAGACTTGACAGCAATTTGCTGGAGAAGACTAATACTTTTAGAGGAGAACGTTGGAAAAGAAGAATGTGTCATCACAGCACACAACTCTATCCACATGACAGATGATATAAAGAGATTTGGTCATTGTGATAACACTTGGTGCTTTGCTCCAGAAAGAGTGGTGAAGCGGTAAATATAGTTATTTTATAGGAATGGTAACATCTATCATTGTGAAATTTCCCCTTACTTGATAAAGATACACATTTTTTACAGGGGACTCTGTCTTTAGAAAGTTTTGAAATTGTGATAATTTATCATGAAAAGTTGAATTGGTATTAGTTTTACCAATTATTAGCCAGTTTTGTCCCATTGGAGGAAATTTAATTTGGTGCAGATTTTGGATTAACCCGCCAAATCTGATAAAGTTAACATTCATTCGCTCACTGCTTTTGTAGTTTGAGCACTCTTGCCTGAGCTTGTTGAATTCATTTTGTCCCCCAGCTCATGGACTACATGTTTTTTCTTTTATAAGCATAACGTTTATAAGCATATGCAGGCTCAGTTTTTGGTACCTAAACAATGGCTCTATTGTTTGAGAACAATAGAATACTAAGCATAATGCGAGCCTGGCATAGGGACAGACACTTATTAAAAAAAAAGATGTATTTGGCAAACAATTGTGGAAACCCATGTTTATTGTATTTTAATCATGATATTATAATATGCTTTTTTACTCAGATACAAAGAAATCCCCACTAACAACAAAAACATCGAAGCAACTATTGCAAAACAAGAAGTAAAACGTGAAGTCTTGGCCATTTTACAAAAAAACAAGAAAACGACTTATCAAATTGATCATGTCAATGGGGTAAGCTAGTTGTTGTCTTTATGTTACATCAATCAAAGAAACAAAGAGTACAGTTTCAGTAGCCAGAGTTAATGAGCGAGAATAAAAGTGATGGCCAAACAGAGAGGTCAAGCAGTTAGCACAAGACACTATGCCTACTAACTGCTTTTCTGCAAGAAGTTAGTAACACCACCACCCTTTGTACACTTAGTACAGTTGGTAATAACTGAATTTTTGGTCAAATTTACATACACCACTCTTGAAAAATGTCCACCATAAAAGCAATGAAATCTAATAAAACAAAATCATATATATTAACTGTTTTCAATTTTCTATCTTTCAGTAGGAAATTACGACATTTTTATTATTTTAGAACATCAAATTTCTATCGTGTAAAATACGATGTTTTCTTGAAAAATTTCATTTTCACGCAGTTTTTACTAAAACTTTGCAATAGTTTTGCTGTTAGTACACCTGAGTACTAAGTGATTTCATAGAATTCACATGGCTCATACCACGCATAGTGTCTTGTACTACATTGACCCCCCTCCTGGGCCAAAAACTATCCCCTGTTTCTTTTTAAACTACAAAGAGTTTTTTCAGCCAATTAATCAACAAATTACATCATTGTCGCAGAATTGTAAGTAGCCGGTGTTGTTGTTAGCTTCTCTATATGTTGTTCACGATTTACCGATGGGGTAATTATTTTCCAAAACTTGCTGACGTCATCATAAAATGACCCCATTTTTCAAAGATATATTTTTAAGTCCTCACTGGTGGTACAATTACTTGCTTTATTTAGCAGATTCAACCAATGAAGTACAAGCCCGAAGGGCTAGAATCGAATCTCTATGGTGGGATTTGAAGCCTTCCCATCCCACCAAAGTTGCGCGGCCTTGAGCGACCCACCTGGTTTTTCTACAAATAACAAATAGAAACTAAATTTTTCCCTAACTTTCAAAAAATATACCACTCAAAAACAAAGAAATCACTGAATCCTATCCGTCTCGTCAAAACACCGCACCGCGTATATTATAAAGCTTCACTTTTTCTTGCCTGAGAAAAGATTCGATTCTACCTTAAGTGGATAAATTTTGGCGGGGATTTAATTTGGCGATTGGCCAAAACACGATTTTTGGCTGGGATTTAATTTGGCGATAGATCAATTTCGTAAAATTTAGCGAGGATTTAATTTGGCGAATTGGTAATTTTGTCACACTGAAATGGGTGAAAATTACTCAAAAATATACTAAAAAGCTGTGATTTTTCACATAATTCTATTTTTGTTAAATTTGGTGGGGATTTGTTTGGCGAATTGCCGAATTTGGAAATTTTGGCGAGGATTTAATTTTGCGAATTTTGGCTTATACTTCATTGGATTCAACGTTTGTTTGAAAAATATTTAAGATTGATCAAACTGATTCTATTTCAGCTCGTTTCAAGTCTCCAAGGAGCAATTGACCACAGTGATGCTCAGCACCCTGTTTTTTACATTGGAGCGCTCACCCTCACGTTAGATAACGTTCATGGTGTAGATGAAAATCTTAAGGAGACATTGAGGCTACTCGGAACAGATGACGAGGACGTGTACCAATCATTCCGATCATGTTACTTATTCAACCAACAATCGGTTTTAAAGATCGGAACATTCGTTTGTCTCGCTGATGGAGTGGTTGGTAAGATAGACGAATTTATGTTTACAAGGGTAGCCAAATTCGTTCGGTTACAAACGTACAATTTCACTGGCATGACGATCAAGGGTTTCAAGGTTTTACAACCGACTGCAAATAGTAAAGTTGTTCAGATAAGTGTGGTTCGACGGAAAGTGATTGTTTACAACGGAAATAACGATTTACTTTTGGTCGATTTTGACCGACCAAGTTTTTCTTTTAATTTCGATGCTGTGCCTCCTGTTATAGAGTAGATTTTGTAAAGTACCTTATTCGAAGAAATTTTGGCGAGAATTTAATTCGGCGGATGGCGAATAAAATTAAATTTGGCGGGAACTTAGTTTCGCGGATTTAAGGCAAATCCGTCAAATTTTTTTCCAGCCAAAATTTCTTCGAATAAGGTATTAATATTTTGTATATAGCTTTCTATATTTATTATTGTGCGATCATTTGTAAAAGATCGCTTGACATTAGTGCGCCTTTTCCACTGCTTTCAGGTTTCGTTTTGGACATGTTCGTGCAATTGCATTAATAAATGATGTGTTAGGTTTTACCATGACAGGTCTATTAATTTCGAGTCCGAATTCGATTGATTTGAAATTTTAACATTTATACACCAATACAATGAATTCATTCATGTCAGCATCCAAACCGAGTTTAATGAAATTAGGATTCTGGTTAGTCAGGCATATGTTTACTCTAAAAACAGACTAAACGCCGCCTGAACGTGACGAAAAACAAGACGCGTGTGAGGTCGGGGTTGGCCGTGCTTTTCCTTCACAGCAAGTCATTAAGCAAGTTTTCAACTTCACTTGCCCTCGGTTGGTTAAGTTACGGTCAGGCTTGATGGAGCAGGTTGAAATCCAGCTGTGCTCTCTGTTCGTTGATGGCTGCCTTCGCGGTTCCCGACGGAATACCTCCCGCCAGATCCTGATGTTGTACAATAGATCTGTTGTTCTCTCAGATCTGTTGACATGATGCAACGGTTTCAAAACAACCCGTTTCCAATACAGCTATATATTTCACTATATATACTGTATTTTACGATTTTACACAATCGAAAATTATTTTTCAAAGTCTGACAATTTTCGTCAATTGTTGCGCGTTTGATGTCGCAATTGAATAACCTGTCAAGGCGTTTATCGAAATAAAAATCTCCTCTTTAATGCTGCTAAAATAAAACTTTTAAGGCCTAGTTTTTCGTTTTATTTGTGAAATCAGGTTTTCGCAATGTGTTTTTATAAACTAGGAAAACAAGTATTTCTTATACGGTTTTTATTTTCCCAAGTTTTGCCGAGACTTAGATATTTAGTTTGTGAAATCAGCTTTTAACAATATGTTTTTTATAAACTGGGAAAATGAGCATTTCTTATACGGTTTTTTATTTTCCCAAGCTTTTCTGAGACTTGGATATTTAGTTTGTGAAATCAGGTTTTCACAATGTGTTTATATAAACTAGAAAAACGAGTATTTCTTATGCGATTTTTTATTTTCCCAAGTTTTACTAAGTTAGATATTTAGTTTGTGAAATCAGGTTTTTACAATGCGTTTTTCTTTTAGAAATAAATACTGACAGTTTGTTGTTTATTCGTTTCCCAACATTGGGAATTCTTTTCCCAAACTTGGATTAGCCCATTTTTTAAAGCCAAATTTAAAAGTTTGTGATTTTAATTTTCACAATGACGAAATTCCATTTCACAATATAACCAGTAACTTTGTGAAATCATTTACAGATTGTGAAAAAGGAAATCCCAATCCTTTTTACTTTCACAAGGCCAGTTTTCAAATTTAATTTTGCGAACAAAAATTCCGGATCTGTTACTTAATTTTCACAACTTTGGGATTTGAAGATTTTTTCCTGTGGTAAATAATGTATCTTTTCGGACGTGGTTGTGGAGAAGAAGCATTTGTGGATGGTGTTTGTGACTGGTTATAAAAATTGACAGTACATCCATGAAAATAAAAAGCTGACGTGCGTGGGTCAAAACTTGTTGCTGTTGATCGAAAAAACTAAACGTAGGATTTTGTACTCTCGTATCTGTAGAAGATGCCAACATGACATTTTGGAGATTTTGGTTCGAGCCCCAGTAAGAACTGGAGCAAGGGACGTTGTCAATAGCATGGGAAATTTTTCTTTGCTCCACCTCGTCACCGCTGTCGTAGGGATCCAAACCAGCCTCATTTTTGTGTCCAGTGATGCCGATTATCTCTGAACGAGGAACACTGTCGGCTTTCAATCTCTTCACAACTGTCTTTCGAGCTGAGTGGTTGGTCAATTTCTTACCAGATGAAGATGCCGCAAGAGGAGAACTTTGAGTCAATGGTATTTTTACCCACGTTTTGGTTTTTGAACCAAAGATTTGTTGCTGATTTATGATTGATAGACAAATACATTGGACCCTGTAATATTTTAGTTTACTTGTACCAGTAGATACACCTGAAAAACTACAAAAAAAAGAGGCCCCCTCTATCTCTTTATATGACTGGAATTTTGGAATAAAACTTTTTGTGTTTAAAGTAGGCTATATATGAATGTCTTCCCTGGGTGTAACTTTTTTTTTTAAATTAGATTCCTGTTTTTTACAAGGTAGGGAAAAAGTGCATTTTTAGCGTTATACACCTCAAAAACTACAAAATGGTTTTTCTTCAATAACTTTTTACAAAAAAGTGTTTTTGATTTCAAATTTTGGATACTGATTGGCTGGAATGTTGTTAATTTAGTAATCAGCCAACGGATTACAAAATGTTTTCAAAATTTTTTCTTAAAACCGAAAAACACCTCAAAAACTACACTAATACACCTCAAAAACTACAAAACTAAAGCCTTGCTCACAGATTAAAAAATCAAAAGAAAAAGATTTTGCTGCCAGATTATCATTTTATGGTACAAGCACTAATCCTGTTTCAAATCTTATGTCAAAATTCTCATCTTTCAGGTTTTTATGCCCGTTTTCTATGGTCTATAAAAATTTGCGAGTTATTTTGGCTTATATTTGCTGGTTATAAAACCATTCCATTTTCTCTTCTTTTCGAATGTTTTGATGTCGATTTCAACTTTTATATAAAAAAGAGAAATCGACAAGACATAATAACAAGTCAAGAGAGAGAAAATCAAAAGTTCAGAGCAGAAAACCGAAAAAAGAACATATGGTATAATTTGGGTTCAGATTTCCCTAACCTTAGCTAGACGAAAAAGGTTAACTTCAAAAAATACGGTGCTTGATAAAGTGTGGTAACTGTTTTTGCGTAGAGATTAAAAGCAATTTAAGATACATAATGGTCAAGCCAAAATTTGAATTTAAAGTGAAAAAACGTGTTGTGATGGTATATGGTAAGCCAAGTTCTAAGGCCGAAGCTGCAGTGAAAAGAAAACAAATCAACGAAAAGAGTGCTCAAATTGAGGAGGCTGTGGAATGGTGTAAGATAAATGGGAAAAAGGGTTACAGTGCTCTAAAAACAGGACGGTTTCCATTGATTAAAGATCGTGGTACCATAGATCGAAGATTGAAAGAAAAAAAGATCAACAGCAAAAAAGAACACCAGAGAATTTTGACACCAGAGGAGGAAAGATCGGTCGTAGAATTTGCCAAAAACAAAAATAGGTGCCATCAGGGGATATCGAGAAGAGATATCACGAATCTCATAATAGATGTGTTGAAAATAAGGCAGCATTGTAATTTGAAGTTGCGTGGTGGTCGGAAATTTGTGAAGCTATCTGCTAACGCTAAACATACGTTGGAGAAAAAGAGGTATGTAATTCGATAATCAAATATTCAATGAGTACCAGTCCATGAACTTAGCCAGCAAGACGAAGTTAGAGGTCTGAAAATATTGCGTTTTAGTTTTTTGATGTTTCACAACCAAAATAATATTCATATGCTTTCTTTCACTAGCCTCTCGCAATCATTCTGGCAAAGGTTTGAAGCAGAAAACCCTGATATTTCTCTGAAACGACAAGGCACGGTTTCCATCAATAGAGCACTAAATTGTACGAGAGAGATGGCTGAGGTGCATCTAGGTAATTACAATTTCACGCATTTTAAAACTGATGGTAATGCAACGTCTCAACCTTGTTTTAAAACATTAAATTTAGGTCAAATTTTGAGCGCAGTAGGCATCAATTAATACTCTGTTTAATTTTTCTCTTATGTAGACGACCTGGCCGAAGAGTTAATTTCGTGCGAGATCTTTAAAAATGCTGAGAAAGTTGAACCTGGAGTATGGACAGGAGATATCGATACTTCAAGGGTATTTAACCACGATGAAACACCGCAGTTTGTTAACTATGGAGTCGATGCTACTCAATCTGGTTTGGCATACGCCGCTCGCGGAGAATCATGCAAAAAGATGATGCGGGAGAATCGTGAATCTGTGACCATTTGTCCAGTTGTTTCATTAGCAGGTATTATTTACAGCATATTCTATAGTATTTTTAATGAATCATGCTAAAACTTATCAAAGGTCGAATTATTTTTAAAAAATGTTATGAATATAATTTGACCATTTTCTTTATTTTTAGGAGAAATGGCTGTCTCTCAGGTATTGTTCTCTGGAAAAGGCATAACAACACATATGTGCCCGAAGCCAGTTGCAAAGAAGATCAACAATCTCTTGATATCTTCCACTGAAAAAGGCAGTCAAGACAACAAATCTCTCCTTGAATGTTACCGCTTGTTTGATAAGTATCTTGACGAAAAGAAAATTCAACGACCAGTAGTTATGTTGGCTGATGGGCATAGCTCAAGATTTGATTATAAAGTATTAAAGTTCCTCAGGGAACATAAAATTAATTTGTTCATATCGCCACCAGATACAACTGGGGTGACACAGTTACTCGACCAACATCCAAATCAAAGTTTGCATAAAGAATACAACAGTAAAAGAGACGAACTTTTCCCTGGCTTTCAAACGATCAACCGAGAAGGTTTTATGAACATCTTAGGAGAGATATGGGAAAAATGGGCTACGGAGGAAACAATACTGAAAGCTGCTAAACGAGTTGGTATCTCCAAAGATGGGCTTAATGTTGAAGATATGCAACAAGATAAATTCGAACAAGCGGCCCTCATTATGAATAAAGACAAGGATATAGAAAAGCCTGGACCGAGTACACCGAATAAAAGATGCACCCGTACTTCGGCTAGAGCTACTTTAGGATCATCTGCTGAGACACCAAGCACCCCTAAATCAATGTCGAAGCTCGCACAATCAAAGTACAAATACGGTTCTGTTGAATATTGGAAATGCATGTGTGAGCAGTACCAAGGAATAATCAAAGATGGCTACGAAAAAAGCTTGAAATTAGAAGAAATACCTGGATTGTTATCAATAAAAAAAGTCAAACCCAAGGAATTAGAGAAAACGAAAAACATCCGAATCACCAACGTACATGGCAGCATGGAAGCTCAAGACATCTTAAGCAGAGTGGAAGCGATTGAAAAAGAAAAGCAGAAAAAGGAACAGCAAAAGGAAGAAAAACTACAGCAGAAAAATTGGGAAAAAGAAGCATTTTTCAGATGCAAGAAAAATTGTGTCTGTTCTGACGGTGAATGTGAAGCTAAGGGACTCAAGCAGTGCCCAGTTTGTTTTGAGGTGAAAAGGTCAGTTTGCAGCAAAAATAAATGTCAGGTCAATGGAAAGAAACCAATCATGATAACACTGCCAAAGGGAGAAGTTTTCAAAGATAATAAACGGAAGCTCAGTACCGAGTCTGAGTATGAAAGTGACTTTACTAGTGATGAAAACGAATTCGAAGATGTTTTTGAAGATGCTGAAACCTCTTCTAAAGATGAGGAGACAGCTACAAATGAAAAGGTTTCAGCTAAGCTTCTTGACACATGGAAAAAGCTTTGTCCACCAACAAAAGAAGATGATGTTCTTAAAAAGTGGTACGTTGGGGTACGTTCAACAAAAAATCCAATCAATTATGTATTGGTCGTTTAGAAATGAGATTTCTAGATGATGTCGATGGAAAGGTTGTCTCCGTTATCCTAAAATGCTTAAACCCCAAACTTGGGAAAGGAACAATGATGGACGAAGCTCCTGAAAATGCAGATGCATTCCTATTTCAGATTGAGGATATAATAGATGGTCCAATAAAAGCTGTTCCTCGACGTAACCTAAAATGGAATATTCCTGATTATAAGGAGATTCGTGATCATTTTGAGAATGCTGTAAAAATTGATAGGCTATCTCTAAAAAACATGTCATTTTAGTTTATAGATTTATTTTGATTTATGATTTTTGATGTTGATTTAGTTGAATTTTTTTGTGTCTCATGTCATTTGAATGATTAAAATATGACAAAGTTGATTTTAAAGTTAATTGCTCAAATCACTTTTTTTTGGCTGGTACACCTCAAAAACTACAAAAATTTGATAACAATTGGAGGTCTAATTACTTTCTTTGACGACTATCTATTAAAAAGACAATGATTTTTCCATATCTACAGTAAGTATAGGTATCTAAAAAGTATAGGTTTTCTGACCTTAAATTCAATTGCCTGGTCTGTAAGGCCAAAAAACCTGATTTTTTAAAGCAAATTATGATAAAATTTTGAATAGATTCGAAGTTTAAGGTACTTTGACGTGTTTAAAATTTATAAAGTTTGGTATTTTTTGAAAGAACATTTATATGTGGTTGTGAAAATTTAAAAAATTTCTGAGTCAAATAGGTTTAGGGGTCCCGAGAGCAAAATATACAACTTTGTAGTTTTTGAGGTGTATGTGTTTTTGAGGTGTATCTACTGGTAAATAAGCTTTTCTTGTATATAGTATAAGGCCCCTAAAACGGTGACGACCCCCAAAACGGAGGTTTTCATTAAAATGAAGATTCTGACTTGTAGATTTATCAGAATTAAACGATTTTTGTTTATTTTGAAAGAATGGTGGTTATACTTAAAAATGAGCATGTTTTTGCTGGTTTGAGACGGATTCAAAATAATATATTTGCGTCGAAAGGAAATATTTTAACACCAAAATTAGATAAAAATTGCATATAATTCACTCTAGCTCCTTGGATATTGAAAATAAGTTATGAAAACGGGGTAAAGGAATTTTCTACACCTAATGCCGTTCAGAAAATGCAAATACATCTGTGACTTTAGATGCTGGGTAAAAGATATAGCATCTTGAAGGTCAACCATGGCAGTACCTTATAGGATTTTATATTATATATATCTTTCTCTTGTTCTTTTAGATTAGCATTCATAGTTATAAATAAAACATATGAATAAGATATTCTTCATACCTTTACGGCCAAAGTAAAATCAGCTTTTCTGCTTCTCAGAATCTAGTTATTCCGAGTTATTTATTATTAAAACTGTACATACTCCAAAAACCGAGTTGTTCCGAGTTAAATTTTTTTCGAAGAACCGTCATTTCAAAAACCGAGTTGTTAATATATATATAACAATAATAAGAAGAAGAATACTTACTTCAAAAACCGAGTTGTTCCGAGTTAATCAAATTTTTCGAAAAACGGATACTTCAAAAACCGAGCTGTTCCGACGAGTTAATCAAATTCTTCATAAACTGGTGTATACTTAAAAAACCGAGTTGTTCCGAGTTAAGCTAATTCTTTGAAAAATTGGTACATACTTTAAAAACCGAGCTGTTCCGACATTTAACAAAGCAATAGCATACCGTAGTGATTCTAAAAATAAACATCAAAATTACTATTTGTCCGAGTTTTAATCCCATCATCCCTTGCATTAATTGCTTTTGCAAGTCAATTACACTTAATGACAATACAAAAGTAATAACTTGCACGCATTATGAATCAATATGAAAAGGATTGTGAAATTTGGCATAAAAAAGTTGATGAAATAAAAAAGGCTGTAAAATACCCAGTACTGACTTTTAAAAAAACTTCACACGTTTGGCAAATTTTTGCAGCCGAAAATAATCTTGATCCAAAACCAAATATTTTTTTTTAGAAAGATGATAGTGGAACTTAAATTCTGAGGTATACCTTTTTAAATTTGATTCATTGGTTACCAAGTTATGACCTTTAAATTCACTTTTCGAAAAGTGCAAAAACAAGTAAAAAGGGGTATCAAATACATCAAATTCTTATTCTTCTTATTATTCCAATTCGCCAAGAAACGAGCGAAATTTCTTTTGAGTCATCCGGTATTTCTCCCAACAAAACAAAATTTAAGTATGCTTTAGTCTAATATGAAAATCAGGTGTTTAAAGCGAGAGTTTCATGTTATTCTTTCATGAGGATTTCTTCCAGTCCAGTAATTCTATATACGATAGGCGTGCTTTCGAATTGAGCCCTGTATCGAGGACATTCATCTAATATTGTGATGCATTGTACACAACCAAGATTACGTTGACATGAACTGCAAAACGTAATACCAAAGTTAAAATTTGCGCAAATAGCACATCTGAAACAATCCTTTATTGAATTGAATTGATTGAATAATTTCAGGGATGTCCTTCTGTTGGGCTGAAGAGTGTCAACTTTTGTTGTTAGCAAAAGAATTGGGTCTTTTAATTCCTTTTGTTGTAAAGATAACACGTTTGCAGTGCTTTGGTCACTTGTAATTGCAGAACCACCAGTTAGGGAAGGAGCCTCTGGAACAATATTTTTTGACTTTGGAAGAACTGGCGCCGGTGGTAGAAAATCACTTAAACTGGAATCGAAATTGGAATCAGAATCATAAAGATCATATTCTCTTTTTACCATGAACCACATCTCTCTTCTCCATTTCTTGTAGAGATTGGCGCTCAGTGCAT
Source organism: Clytia hemisphaerica (assembly GCF_902728285.1). Taxonomy (NCBI): domain Eukaryota; kingdom Metazoa; phylum Cnidaria; class Hydrozoa; order Leptothecata; family Clytiidae; genus Clytia; species Clytia hemisphaerica. The sequence continues at coordinate 455,298 of NW_027104213.1, read as the reverse complement.
AAAGGGCACTTTTAGAGTTCCAGTATTCAAGTCCTGAAAAGAAAAAAAATTCAACCATCAATAATTGAGTTGACCCTCAGACTGGAAAATAACAAATATGGATGGCCTAATGCTGGCATAGAAATATGTCTTGTTAGAGTTTTACCTAAAAAAAAGACGAGGCTAGGACTTCCAAGCCACTATATGTTTGGCTAAAAAAATGACATGTGCAATATTTTAGATTCTCTTAATGATAGTGTCAAAAAATGTCAATCATAACAGGAAAAGCTGTTTTCTCCCTTCGGAAATCTCCAACTGGACAGCTATTGACAAAAATTGTAACCAAATCAGTAAAGATAAAGATAAAGGTCTTTGCACCTTGTTTGAGATTGATTCATTAAAGCATATGATTTGATTAGAATTTTTAATTAGCTCTTATTCCTTCAATGATAGGAGTTTAAAAGGGGGCTAAATTGGCACATTAATTAAGACCAAAATCACAAATCTGGAAAGTCCAATTAATAGGCCATTTTTAAATCAACTTGTCTTTCACAAAGTTTGGGCTTCAACAAAGAAATACTGGGCTTTGTATCTTGTCTTGTCAAGACAGAGCATATTATTTTAGCCCATTTTTGGAGATTTTATGACCTGTTTCGTCAATGAATTTTTGACAAATCTCCTAAAATTTAGGAAACTACAACTGGGCAAAGAAAAGCTCCATTTCCCTGGAACCACGTTATATCAATCAAGACCAATTAAAAAAAAATACAAAACGCCTTTAGCATCTGATATATAATGAAACTTAGCACAGAAATTGGCATAAAATATAGTATAATAATGATTTTGTTCCTTGCCGTGTCTAAATTCTACATTGATAGCCCAGTGGAATATCACTTTAAAGGAAATCAGTCATCTGTTTTTTTGTTGGATGTAAAGCGAAAATATATCAATAGCTATAAGCAAAAAGCTCGTACCCATGTCTTTTTTTAGCTGTTAAAGCATAATAATTTGAGTTAAGTTGTTTTTTAGGACATGAAACTTGGATATTCAAAATCTACTCAAAATTCCACTTCCACTGATATATAACATGGTAGGGTTATTTTCAGGTTATTTTTGTTGTTTTTTTGGATTTCGGCCTAAAAATGACCCAATTTTGGCCCAAAAAGTGATGTAACATCAAAAATCACAAATGTGAAATAGGAAATTATTTTTCTGAATTTGTAAGAAACATTATCATTTTAATGTCAAGTTGTCATAAATACATACAAGAATGAGAAAAATTAACTTTGAAAGTTGAAACATGCACCAAATCCTAAAAAAAGGCCGGGTTTTTCCAAAAATAGTCTCCGTAACATTTTGATCAAAAATGAGAAAATCCACCTTGCAGGACCTCTAGTTCATTGTAATTCTGGATTTTTGACTCAATTTTTTGCATCTTCTGATAAACTCTACCTATTTGAAGAATTTTCAAGCAAAGAAATCTCAATTCAAATACAATTGACAAAAAAAAATTTTGCATCACAGCGTGACAAACTAAAGAGGGCTACAGAAAATCTTGTGGGTTGATTTTTGAATTTCTTTTTTAGGTTTCTGATTAACACTAATGGGTTGATGTTTCATGGAGAAAATGAAGACCTGATTCCACTCTCATAGATTTTTACAGGCTATTGAAAATTTTCCGTCACGGAGTGACAAAAACTCTGACCTAGTACTAGTCAGTGAAAAAATGGATTTGAAAGCCTCAAATCATAGATTTAACCAGTCCAAGTCCTATAAAAAAGTGACTCAGCTTGCAAAAGAGGCCTTTTGATTCCATACCTGAAAAAAACCTGTAATAAGGACATCATTCCAAAGCAGTTTTTTCAGAACCGTAGCAGCAGGCTCAGATTTAGCCTATGTTGATTTTTCAGGAACATATGCATGTTATATATCAAATTATGAGAAATTTTATGTAGATTTCAAAAATGGTTAAAAGTAGGGGTTGAAAATGAAGTCAATGAGAAGAAAATGCAAAACTTGATGATTTCTTCTCCTATTTTGACCTGCAATTTTACAAAAACCTAAAAAATGCGATAAAAGATTTTTAAAGCGAGGTTAAGCTCTATTTTTTTTTTGCTTTTTGCTACAAAATACCATAGCTTCCCATAAAAATAGGTTTTTAGGGAGATTTGAAAAGTCAGTATAAATATTCCCATCTAATACACATCTTTGCAATGAGTTAAAGCATCAAGAAAAAGAAAGAATGAACTTACCACGGGTGTTGGGCATATCCCGTATTGGTGTTCCAACTTGGTTGCGAATTTCTCTGGTCAATGTTCTCACATTCAATTGATCCAGTTGTGAAATATTAATGGGAACTTCAAAGATTGGGTTTAGCTCATCAATTTCTTTCTCTTTGTTTTCCTTGAGTTCGCAAATCTCAACTAACCGTGGTGGTACTGATGTGCTTGTAGTTTTCTTTGTAGGTGGACAATTTAGAAATGTATCTTTCTTACGCTTAAAACCTGGTTCAGCCTGTTGTCCAGAACAAAGGTTATTGATATTGGCAGAATTACCTCTTCGCCCATTCCATTTCCAATTGTCCATTAGGGCACAGATTTTTCATTCCTCTCCGCAGGATCCGGCGGAAATTAACATATCCTCGAATGATACTATCATTCCATTATTACAGAATAGATACATAGGTACTTAAATCATCCGCCGCCTGCGGAATCGCGGAAGTCCGGCTGATATCCTTAAATTCTAACGTCTATTAAAATCATCTTCCGCCGCCGCCTGCGGAATCGCGGAAGTCCGGCGGATATCCTTAAATTCTAACGTCTATTAAAATCATCTTCCGCCGCCGCCTGCGGAATCGCGGAAGTCCGGCGGATATCCTTAAATTCTAACGTCTATTAAAATCATCTTCCGCCGCCGCCTGTGGAATCGCGGAAGTCCTGCGGATATCCTTAAATTCTAACGTCTATTAAAATCATCTTCCGCCGCTGCCTGCGGAAGTCCGGCAGATATCTTTAAATTGTAACGTCTCTTAAAATCATCATCCGCCTGACATCCTTGACAGATTACATGATGCTTTTTCGCCACCGGCGTATTATGCTCCAAAAAAGCCCGGCCGAGGTAGGGTTAACAAACTTTATAATTCATGAATTTTGAATTACATAGGTACTCAAATCATAACTTGCAATTCAAAAATACCTCCATTCTTCAGATATTCAAATTCATACTCAAACTGAGGAGATTCGAGTTCATAAAATTCTTTCAACTAATTATTTGACAAACTTGAAATAATAAAATTTAAATTAAAAAATTACTATCAAAAATTTAAATCTATTAACAATAATAAAAAATTTACATTTTAATTAAACGGAAATTATAAAATCCAAAAGCAGCTGGAATCATGTGTTCAGAACAATTCATAACCCTAAATTCATTAGAATTATCGTCTATAAATTTCAAAAACATTAGTCGTTTTGCGTAAGACATTTTTCTCGTGATTTATCCTTGCAAATGGTTATTCGGCGATCTCGGTGCTCATTTTACGAAAATGTTCAAATTTCTCAAGGTGCGGATGATAAAAGCACTGCTCATTTCCAAGAACACACTTAGATTGGGTATGTTTCTCACCATGAAAAATGTCCACGACATAATTGAGTAATTCGTAAACTTTTGCGTGTTGATTACCTTCGGTTGCCAATCGATGGTTGAACGGATGTAAGTCGCACGCACGATCATAAACAACACCAGAAATATGATCCGAAGGCTCATTGCCAAATAAATCGACGAGATACGTAAAAACACAACTCAAACTTTCATGTGTATACATTTCCCAGTGTGAAAGTCCCACACGATCGGAAAACATAAAACAAGCCTGCTGTGTGATCATAAAACCTATCGATACTTTCTTCCTTTTTGCAACCTTCATTGGACGTCACACTTTCATGAAAGGTCTTACAAAATAACCGAGTGCGAGGACGTAAATCTAATACAACATCGTCAAGTACAGTTGATTGCCCATTTTGATGTAATTCGCAATATTCCGATGTCTTAGTGTATTGGTTGTCTCTTTTTGCATTTTTAATGCAAACCTTGTAAGAATTTACCTCACCTTTAGCGGATTTCTTTCTTCGTAGAACAGATCATTCGGTAACATTTTTCATTCCCATCTATCACTATGAGACGTTCCTTACAGCCTGTCTCGTTACAAACATGCTTCAACCATTTTGAGTCAACGATTCTACGAATTTGTTCGTAATTATCTGCACAAAATTTCTCCAAGTCGAATTCCTTAGTCTTAGATTTTCGTGGCCAAGTATTGAACTCTTTACAATAAATCGATGCCTTATATACAAACCATCCAGTTTCAAGCCTAAATAAATAGCCTAAATAGTGGAGTAAATCAAAAATTGAAAACCGTGACAAAACACATAATTCACCATGTCATTACAAATTGCTTGAGTCTACGAAAGGTGTAAATAAAGTATTACATGGCAGGCATTTAAAAAGTAACATTCACCTGTCAGACATTAAAGGTTTTTCTTTAACATCATTGACATTGTTGTATATAGATGATGCACTTTCAAACGAAACCACTCCAATGGAAATCTGCATATCGGTGGTATGCAACACCTTCTTTGAAAATCCTGTAACACTACTGACCATGAAGTACTGCCAATTATCATCGTAAATTCTGGCATCACCTTTTTTATTTTCTTCGAAATGCGATTTCTCGATAATTTTTGATAACATTGATTCACATGGTGAAAAAAAGACATCAGGTTCAACATCAAGTATATCTATCAAGCCACTCTTGTGGTCTTGCCCATACATACTCCATAAAAGGTGTTGATATTAATTGAAAGCGATGAGGAGTTCTCATGGGAACTTTCTCATTAAAACTAAAAATATTGTATAATATATTATTGCTGATCTTCATCTTGTACACGGGAGAAGACAAACCGTGGACCCCTGATATGGACCCCCAATATGGACCCCAATATGGACCACCAATATGGACCCCTAATGGACCCCCTTTAAATGGTGACAAAAGCATTGTGGGTATTTCCCAACATTAAATAGGTAGTTATTTGTGCTATATTAGTCGTCCTATATAATATAAACATATTACAACAGTTGTAGAGTTACATGTTACATTCTGTTATTTAGACATAAATTCAGTTCGTTCAGGGTGATTTGTTCTATTGTTGAAATGTTGACACAATGTTGATATTTGAGAAAAATATTGACAGAATCTTAAAATATGACGTTTCTTAAGACAAAAACATTCAAAATATTTATTATACCGAAAGTGATGTAGATAGTGTGAATGGATATAAAAAGACACCAATCAGAAGCTTGTGACTTCTCAGAGAGGGTTGTTTTAGAGTAATGAGCTTGGTCAGATAGTTTATTGTTATTTTCATGACAAAATGACATTTGCTAATCAAAATGATATTGAATTCTTTAAATATGACATCTGTTAAGACAAAATCACAAAATAATAGAACTATACCCAATGTGATGCTGGTAGTGTAAGCGGATATAAAATGACGTCAGTCAGAAGCTAATGAGCTCTCTCAGAAGGCACATGAGGCCCGAGTTACATTGAAGAGTTACATTTAGGAGTGTTCGAGTTGCTTGTATAACTTCCTCTAGAAAATAAAAGTTTATTATCAAAGGAGGGACTTTTTATGTAGGTATCATCCACGAAATCTTTTTTCAGAGGCAAACAATTATGGGTAATATTATGAAAGTTCGAGTTACTTGAGTTGTAACTCGGCTCTTCATGTCTCAATCTATGGTTTGTTAAGCCAAAAAACATTGTTCTTGAGTATATCCATATTTATTTGGACTGAGCAGAGCAGCTCAAGTAAAAGATCAAACTCAGCAGAATGTTAAGTTCGAATAACTCGGAATAACTCGGAATAAATCTTAAAAAAGACTTATCGTACTCAATGTGATATTGGAAGTGCATGACATAAATTATTTCAAACTAGAGTTGTTCAGAGCTGTTTTTGGTATTTCTTGCCGTTTTTGAGGGGGTCCATTAGGGGTCCATATTGGTGGTCCATATCGGGGGTCCACGGTTTGTCTTCTCCCTCTTGTACACACTTTTTTCAAAATGAACTTCAATATAGTGCAACCGACATTTAAAATGATAGAAAATGACGTCACAGTATTTTAACTTGATAGAATTAGTCTCAATGGAGTGTCTTCGTTAATTAACGTCATTTTCTCTGCTTTTAAACGTCGGTTGCACTAGATTGAGTTCATTTTGATTTTGGCAGTCTTTGTGGAAAGACGTTTGACTTGATATTTTTCGTTGGATTGGTTTTGCTTTTTAAAGTAAGTGAACTAATAAAAAATGTGTATGCGTCTGTAAAATAATATTCAAAGAATTCTTTTTTTAATACTTAGTTACTTATGTTAGCAACATCATTTATATTCTTAATAATTTCTTTTAACATTTTTACAGGATGTCGAAGTACCCTCCAATCGAAAATGACGCTTACGAGAAAATATTACTCTCCGCATGGAAGCTCAGAAGTGACAAGCCGTCCTTCTCCGTTGACATTTCGAAATGGATCAATCATCACTGTATGATTCAAGGTGTACCAAATTCATACATTTCAATCCCGCTACTAACCGCAGTATCGTATTGTATGCAGCATTCGGTAGTACAATATGAGGGTATCATAGCGAGCCGGTACTTTTATTTGGACTCGTAATTGGCCGTTCCGGAACGAATAAATCGTCTGCTTTAAAAACGGTCATGAGTCTATTATCCAACGTACAAATCCAATCTGGTGACCACACACACACATTCGACTCAGGGACGATGGACGGTCTTCTCAAACGCCTCCGTGAGAATAACATTTGTATTCTGGCGTCCCACGATGAATCTGCGTCATTCAAGGACTCTATAGACAAGGGAATTTCCGGCTCCAGTGAAAGATCAAGATTTCTTTCTTTGTTTTCGGGTAAGCAATCTTTTAAACCATGTAAACTGTGTTTAATTCCATTGAGGCGATAATTATTTGTAGATATCTGAAATCAATTTCATCTCTATGATTTTTTGAAGGTAATAGTCTAAAATGGATGATGTTATAACACGGATTTTACGCCTTAAATATTTTATCTTTTCATTCGAAAGGATAACAAGTTGATCTTATACTTTCTCTTTCAGCTACGGACTAGCAGAAGGACACTAAAACATGCGGGAGCACCCAAATGTCCGACCCAAGATTTAATTTGATTGCGTTCACCCAGCCATACTATGCAGTCCAGTTTTCGCATAATAGTAATCATGACGGGATTATGCAAAGATTTTTGATTGCTCTTCCTGATGAAGTTTTCATCAACATGGCCGAGAAGAAGGAGTATCTATCCGAAAATGTACAAATTGTCGACATGGAAAAATTGCTTCAGTACATCTACAATTATAACTTTGGTAAGATCAATACCTATACATTGGATGAAGAGGCATCTAAGCTGTATGATAATTACCAGTTAGAGATCCTAGAATATCGTAAAAGTGATCGCTTTGAGGAATGTAAGTTGAGTGTTAAGAGCAAGTCTTTGGGTTTGACGATGAGAATCTCCGCGATAATCAACAATTTGAGAAACTCACTCGCCAAACTAAACGATAGTTCACACGTCCACGAAAATGTTGTGACTCAACAGGATTGGGAAATGGCACAAAATATCGTAGATCTATCAGTAAAGACGTCATTTGCTCTTCTGCCTACAAAAAGTACCTCCAAGACAACACATCCTAACAGATTTATTCGATCACAGCCAGTACCTGAAGGTGAAAACATGACGATTGATTTCTTAAAGCCATTCCACAAGCAAGTGAAAAGAGTTTTACGAGACGAATCAATTCCTCTTGCACACATATCCAGGGATAAATTATACCCTCAAATAAACAACGAGTCTGGGTCACATATCGGAAAGAAATTTGTTGCCGGACTAGAGTATCTGGGATTTGGAAGAATGTCTCCTCAATCGAAATCGTTCAAATTTTATTCGTTGGACGATGAAACATGTCCCGATAAGGAGAACCTCAGAAAGAAATATAGACTGTTAAATATTGATTTATAAATATGTTTATGATAAATTAGATATGTCATTTGAACAATGGTTTATTTTAAAATGAGACCTTCTAAATAAAGTTTTTAAGAATCTTTGTGATTTTTAGGTTTCTTTCAACATTTTGACGTGTTCTCCTTCTTTTCCAGTTTAGTTGTATGCATTCTGAAACTTTAAACTTTCGGTTGTACCTTGCTTTCTTTATTTATTGAATGTTTGTCATTTATGATTTATAAAAATAGCTTTGATCAATATATCGTGTTATGAAAAAACATTAAAAGATTACTTGGAAATATAACTTGGATTAAAGTATTAAATCTTTTCTATAATTCATATCTGGAGTAAGGATAATGGAGGATGATAAATTTATGCAATTTTTAATTAGAAAAATTTCGTATCAAGAAGTTATCAAAAAAGGCTTACCTTCTCATTCAAATAATCTTTGTACAAATTCAAATTTGAAATAATATCAAGATTTTTGACATTAGGAAATCCGCAGGATATCCACGAATATCCACGATTCCGCAGGCGGCGGCGGAACACGATTTCAGAGACTGTTATCATTACATTTCTGAAACGAGGAAATCTGCATGATATCCACGAATATCCGCGATTCCGCAGGCGGCGGCGGAACACGATTTCAGAGGCTGTTATCATTAAATTTCTGAAACGAGGAAATCCGCAGGATATCCGCGAATATCCGCGATTGCGCAGGCGGCGGAACATGATTTCAGAGGCTGTTACCATTACATTTCTGAAACAAGGAAATCCGCAGGATATCCGCGAATATCCGCGATTCCGCAGGCGGCGGAACACGATTTCAGAGGCTGTTATCATTACATTTCTGAAACGAGGAAATCCGCAGGATATCTACGAATATCGATTCCGCAGGCGGCGGCGGAACATGATTTCAGAGGCTGTTATCATTACATTTCTGAAACGAGGAAATCCGCAGGATATCCGCGAATATCCGCGATTCCGCAGGCGGCGGCGGAACACGATTTCAGAGGCTGTTATCATTACATTTCTGAAACGAGGAAATCCGCAGGCGGCGGCGGAACACGATTTCATAGGCTGTTATCATTACATTTCTGAAACGAGGAAATCATTAGTATCTTTAAAGAGAAACGAGGTACTCCGCAGGCTCCTGCGGATAAAAGTGCAAAACCTGTGCCTTTTTCCAATTGTCCAGAGTTGTTTCTGTCGACTCGTCCTCCTCATCTGTTTCTTCGTCTTGAACAGCAATTAGAAAGGCAACAGTAGCTTTTGAAGGGATGACAAAATGTTGCTCCTCATCAAGCCATATAATTTTTATATTTGTCCCAAGCTTCACTTCTTTGAGATGTGCACCATTTCTTTTACAATTAAAAACAGAGCACAGTTCGGTCATAGAAACCGGGTTGAATGTGTATATTGCACTTTTGTTATACTCAATTTTTATCTTTTCCATTTTCAACTAAAATGAGAAATAAAATTGAACATGAAAACATGAATGATGCAACTATATATTAGTAAAACAGATTTTGAATTAAAAAAATGGTAGCTAAAAAATAGTTTAAAATGACTGCGATATATCATCTATGATGAATTACAGAGTTGATTTTATTTTGCTTCTGTTTCCTTCCTCCATTTGTAACACCTTTGCGAAACGTAACGTTTTTTTTATTTTTCAGTAGAAACAAATCAGTTTAAAATATACTAACATTCAAAAGCTTTTATTGCTCAACCTTTTGAAAAAAATAATGAAAATTAAATACAAGCAAAATGTGAATATACTAAGGTAATTGCATAATTTCAAAGCAATGAAGTAATCAAAACAGTATCAGAAAATCTGTTTGAGCGTTCAATAAAAAAAGGGAATTACTTTTCAAGTTTGAAACAAACAAAATCATTCACCATTGATATCTTTGATTTGGGCTTGAATGACCATCACAATGTTCAACATGGAAAAACCACTCTAACAGGCAATTTAATTTCTTACTTTTCATCAGAAGAACCTTTTGCAGAAAGAAACTTTTATGCTTCAAGAAATTTGCAATTTTTTTGCATTTAACAGGAATAAACACGCAAATGTCTAAGATAATTTTGTGAGAATAAACTTTGCAAATAAGTCCTTTTTAAAGTAAAAATATTTATAATTTATATAAGCACAATGTAAAATATTTAGTTTTCAGCAACCATCGATATTAATAGCATTTTGACGGTTAAAAACTCATAATTATGTTTATTTTCCAACCTGACTATCTTGCTAGCAAATTTTTTGCTAATGAGCTTTTAATGAAAGAAATTTGCAATTTTTTTGCATTTCACAGGAATAAACATGCAAATGTCTAAGATAATATTTTGCTAATGAGCTAATGAGAATTTTTCGCAGAATAAACGGATCAGGTACGTTAATCATGGTACATGGGTACGAAGTGGACTTGTTTTTACACAAGTCCACTTGGTACCCAAAATTATTTTACAGACCAGATAAGTTTGTACAACAAAACAAGTCCACTTAGTACCCGAAGACAAGTCCACTTAGTACCCGAACTAGTCCGCTTGATGCCCGAACAAGTCCACTTAGTACCCAAAGACAACTCCACTTAATACCCAAAGACAAGTCCACTTAGTACCCGAACTAGTCCACTTTATGCCCGAACAAGTCCACTTGATGTCCGAACAAGTCCTCTTAGTACCCAAAGACAACTCCACTTAATACCCGAACTAATCCACTTGATGCCCGAACAAGTCCTTTTCGTACCCAATGACAAGTCCACTTGATGCCCAAAGACAAGCTCACTCGGTACCCTAAGACAAGTCCACTTAGTACCCGAACTAGTCCACTTGATGCCCGAACAAGTCCACTTGGTACCCAAAGACAAGTCCACTTAGTACCCAAAGACAACTCCACTTGGTACCCAAAGACAAGTCCACTTAGTACCCAAAGACAAGTCTACTTAGTACCCAAAGACAAGTCCCTTTCGTACCTAAAGACAAGTCCACTTAATACCCAAAGACATGTCCACTTGATGCCCAAAGACAAGTCCACTTAATACCCAAAGACATGTCCACTTAATACCCAAAGACAAGTCCGCTTAGTACCCGAACTAATCCACTTGATGCCCGAACAAGTCCAGTTAGTACCCGAACTAGTCCACTTGATACCCAAAGATAAGTCCACTTTATGCCCGAACAAGTCCTTTTCGTACCCAATGACAAGTCCACTTGATGCCCAAAGACAAGTTCACTCGGTACCCTAAGACAAGTCCACTTAGTACCCGAGCTAGTCCTTTTCGTACCCAAACTAGTTCACTTAGTACCCTAAGACAAGAAGCACTACACAATTCCATTTGACGCCCAAAGACAAATCCAGGTATTCCAAGGAAAGAAACCTTCACGAATTTTGGCGAATTCCATGCAGCAGGCTTTTCAAAAGTTGGTAAAAGTAGCAAAAAGAAAAAGTATAATTTCTAATCAGTATCAGTTCTTCAATGTAGAAAAGAAAATAATTTTCAGTATTTTACAGAAGAAATATACTTTGAAACTGTTTTGTTAACCTTTTCAGGCCCCGCTGGGCATGGTCTTCCGCGTGTAAACTTTAACGGGCTATATCTCCGGAACTGACACGTTTCCAAAACTCTCCTAAACCATTGGAAAAGAATTGACCTTTTGAATAAAATAAGGCCCCTGTTTTGTTGAGGCAAAACGCTTTGAAAATTTATTTTCTTCAAAAGTTGCAAGCTCTAAGACCGAAAGGGTTAAACAGTAAAACAAAAGAGACAGTAGGAAATAGTTAAACTTGGTAAAAGAATCTGCTGAATATAATCTACAAAATTTGCTCATAGTTGAGAGCCATTGCTCTCATGAAACACTCTCCAAAGTTGTTGTCTTCGTCAACGAAAAGAATCGTAGATTATATTCCGCAAGATATGCACCTGTCTTGTCACAGCGGATTCCTTTTTTACTTTTAACCCAATTCTTAAAATGTTCCTCTGGTAGGTTGCCACCTTGATACAGGTCAACTGCATCAGACACAGCCGTGTTGGGGAACAGATTGTAATTTTGTTCAGAGAAAACCATGCTTTCAGCCCGGATTGGTAGTACAAACTGACGATCTGGGTTTGAATATCGGTTATTGGTATCGTGAATCATGTACCCATATCTCTTGTTGATCTGTTTGCACATCAATATATTGCAATTGCCATTTCTTCCGCACTCTTTCAAAACACTTACTCTGACATGTATACCTGGGCCACCAATAACAAGAGGGATTTTATCTAAATAGCTATGACATTGTTCCCGAAGGTGCTTGGTGTGATCTCCAGCCACTGAATCTTTTTAACCAATGCCCAAAGCAATCTCCTGAAAATCAAAATCGTAAAAATAATGTACATATTAGTCGTTAAGGGCTCAGGCCTCAAGATTGCCCAAAATAAGCAACTTGTTTAGTAACCCTGAGGCCTCATATCCAAATTAGCAACTTTTTTCCTCAGTAACTCAGCAACTCGAGGCCTGACCCCAAAAATGGAGTTGCTTATTAAAAAATGTGTACTCGTTACTTTTAAAATCAGGTACCTTATACAATTATTTCTGCAATTAAAACATGCTTTTATTTTATATGCTAGTCGGCATGAGACCCACTCACAATGGGCGATAAAATGCCAGTGTTAATCAATTACCTTATTTTATAGAGTTTGTGATTTTTTTTCTATTTAATTTAAAAGGAAATTTGTGCAAATTTACCACGCTCGCAAGTGCAAGGCTTTCCTCGCGAGGTTTCACCTCAGAAAATCAATTATTTTTTCGCGTTTTTTTACACTCGGAATCTTTGAACGCTTTGTTTTTCTGCGAGTGACGAACAAAAGAAGAACAAAGGATGAGCTAACTTGTAGTAGTATCTTATTATACTAAGGTCGTGTTCACACTACAGACCTTCCTTAATAAAAATGTAGTTAGGAGAATCTTTTGTTGACTACAATACAGAACGTGCATTTAACAAAGAGTCGAACGCGTAGTATTGTAATTTTTAATCGATCTTCCTTAATTAAGAGTCGTAAGCTCTATTGTCTTAAGGGTAGGGTAGAGGCTTCCCTTAAAACAAAAGATTTTATTAAGGAAGCATAAACAAAGAATGCGTGCAGTGAAAAAAAAGTTTTACGATTTCAAAAACGAATGAACTGAGGAAAAAATTAGAAATAGTGCAAACGGTGTTGTTGATGTGTAAGATGAATGCAGTTAATGAGTAAAACCATTAGAACAAATATGTTTGCGGATTTCAAGTGATGTATGGATACCAATATCAACCAATCACAGGTGAAATCGAAACTCTCAATAAAAAATCAACCAATGAGAAGCCTTAAGCAAAATCAATTAACATGTTATAATAGATCTCGTGAACCTACAAAGAACTGTAATAAACCAGTGTATTCATCCATCATAAATCTCTTTGTTTAACTTTGATAGATTTAATTAGGTAAACTTTCCAGTGTGAACGCGCCCTAAATTAATTTCATATTTTTTTTGATTTTGTTGATTTGAGTTTTTAAACTCAAGCATGATTACGCGCACTCTTGGGCCTAAAATCTCATTTTCTTTCGAAAAAACAGTGCATATACTTCTTCTTTTTAATAGACGATATCGGCTTTCGATAAATGCAATGCATTCTGGTTTCTAGGGACTCTCAAAGGAATTATAATCTATTATAATTGATCTATTATAATTCCCTTGAGAGTCCCTAGAAACCAGAATGCATTGCATTTATCGAAAGCCGATATCGTCTATTGTTTGTTTATAATTTTTTCCATCCATTATTGAGCGAAAAAATTAACACTATCTCCCGATAAAACCCCCGTCCAAAAAGAGATTTGGCATTCGAAGTGAAGAGGCCCCTACAGTGAATTTCTAACGAAAATAATTCGGACGTCAATTTTTCAAAATATGTGATGTCGTAAATTTTCGAATTCACGTAGATAAAAATGGCAAAAAGGAGTTCTTCCGCCTAAAAAGTGCATATAAGTCCTGTAAGTTGCGATATACTTAATTGTTTTGAAATCAAAGTATTAATACACGGGTTTCGAATTAAATCTGGCGCGAGAGAAAAAATCAAGTAAATAAAAGGAGCGATAAGGGGAAATGCCTTATAAAAGGTAGCCTGGGAATCCAAGCTCATAATTTTAGAAAAAACAAAAAATACCTCACCTCACAAAGTTCTAAAATTATAGAGCTTGGTGCAGGTAGATTAGTCTGACACAGAATGTTGTAAACAGTCTGATAATTATTCCAAATTATTATGCACATATTCAAAATGGCCAAAATGGCAGCCTGAGTAGTGTAGGTTAAAATAAAAATAGACACTGTGGTGGGAGAATCAGGCAAGGCATATTTGAGTTAAAAAAATAAAAACCCAAAATCACTCTTATAAAGTTCAATACAAAAAGATAATGTAATGCCACTGGAGAGTTTCGTCAAAGACATGAAAACCAGGAATGACAAAAGATTAAAGAAGAACTGCAAATCTAAAAGGAAAAGCGAAGCATGAATAAAATTCACACATCAAAAAACAAACAACAACACCACAAAAAATTAACAACATTCCCCTTCCATGTTCTACATTTTTATGACCGTAGCTCTACTGCCATTATGATTTATGTTTATGTCTGTAATGGTCAAACTCCCCAGGGAAGATTTCCATTGTTTTAGCTAATTTCTTTAAAGATAAAGGAGAACAAGGAAAAATTTCCTCCACCATATCTCAACAACTTCTCCACCGCAGAGGCTTAAAAGCTAAACGGGCACTTATGAAAGCCCGCGGGAAAAGCGAAACAATCAAATTCTTACTTTCGCATTTAAAATAATATTGAACTGTTTAGAAAATAACTCCCCTAGGTATAGAATCTAAAAATTCTGACCCGATTCAAAATGTCCATACTAGATAAAATGTCACATCCAGGCCTGCCTAAGACACACGTGCATGACGATGGCTCATCTCAATTGCCACCTGTGTCGAAGACCATACCGAATCGATGAAAATGGTAAAAAGTTGAGAAGCTGCAAGACTTTTCTGATGTTCACCGAGAAAGGTTTAAAAGAAAGGCTTGCAAGTGTCAATATCCACGTAAAAAACGAGAGAGATGGAAAAGAAACGGTTTGCGAGAAGTGCCATGGTCATATCAAAACGCTTGAGAAGGCGTTTCTAGTAAT
This sequence comes from Clytia hemisphaerica, assembly GCF_902728285.1. Classification (NCBI taxonomy): domain Eukaryota; kingdom Metazoa; phylum Cnidaria; class Hydrozoa; order Leptothecata; family Clytiidae; genus Clytia; species Clytia hemisphaerica. The sequence continues at coordinate 440,046 of NW_027104213.1, read as the reverse complement.
AGACAATTGGGAGGACAATGGAAACATCACGCAGTTGGACATCGGAAACCCAAAAAAGGTCTTCATTCAATCGGTAAGCCTCCTTTAAATTTGTTCAACAAGTCCTATTTCATCGAGTGAGGATTGAGCAACGACAATGAGAGTTGTAATAGTTTTTTTTTTTACACTGAGGGAAAAATTTCAGTGAAAAAAATGAGATTGGTCCGTGTACATGATTTTTTTTAAATGGGATATAAATGTGCAGGTTAAAATACATACAAGGGTTTTATGAAAATTTAGTTGATTTCTAAGATATAATAGATCTATGTATAAAATTGTTTGGCAAATACATAGGGGATAGGTCCCTTCAGGCCAAATTTACAAATCATACTCTGTTATTCTCCCAAAAAGTAACAAAATAACAAAAATGAGAACGTTTTAATTAATGCTTAGAAATCTTCGTGAGACCTGAAAACTAAAAGGAATTTAGCATGCATATGAGAAACTGGTCATGTCTGGTAAAGCGGAACAGAATTGTCGCAAATTTCAATTTCAACGATAATTTCTGAAGAGTATAACGATTAATAAATGCTGTATATAAGATACTGTTCTAAATTTTGCTGGTATATCATATCTGTTAACGTTGTCTAACTCATGGCCAATTCTTCGCACCATAGATGACAAGAGAATCAGTTTATTCAGAGGTCAGGTCGGATTGCACGGAAGAGTTTCCACAAGTATTGAAGTCCAAGATGGTTGACAGTTCAGTGGAAAGTCTTCTTCATTTGAAAGATAGCGATCTGTGTGATGAGATTGACATTCTTTGTCCAATGCTCAAAGTGGCAATACAGTCGTCCATGGGCCAAAATGCAGCATCGAAGGACACATTCAAAGCAATACGACTTCAATGCTACTCATTAATATTTAAGGCACGTTATGGCCAAAATAAATACGACATTGTTGCACACCGAAACGACCAACTCCTTTTGGCTACAGGTGGTACGAAAGGATCGTTTGGCTGGTTCAACAAGATGGGTGTGACAAATTCGTACAGTACTGCCAACATCAAGCACAAAGAACTTGCAAAGGACCACGACAAAGAAATCACTGATTGGAAGAAGCGTGTGGAGGAAGCCAACTCGATATCAGCTGTGGATGAAGTACCTGATGTAAGTAGAGAGACAAAAATAATAAATTTAAGAGTGGATAAGGGGCCCTCTAAATTATTCAAATGATATCTTTTTAATGTCAACCTCTTCGAAAACAGCACAGGGAAAAACCAATTATGACGAAATTCGCATTCTTTTTCATCGTTCAACATTACAACCGGGGGGGGGGGTCATCCACGTACCCAAAAATTTTCCAGATATTTGCAAACCCCTGTATACAGCGAAAAATAGAAATACCACACTTTAAACAAGGGCGTACGCTTTTGCTAAAGCCCCTCTGCCCCTTCACTGCGTACGCACTATATGGATGGATGGCTACGTGGTAAATAACTTTGTAATATTACCTTTGAGGTTGGCGGTGATAATGTGGATGGAAATCTCCAGGCAAGAGACCAAGGGCTGAATAATTCTAACCAAAGTTTTCATTGGTTTCACACCATGGCAGTCATGCAACGAGTTAGTGCAAAAGATGGTAAGTTAATTTACAGCGCCCTAAAACAAGGATGAATATAATGGGGAAGGAGGCATTGTAGAGTTTCCTTAAGAAAACGACAGCATTTTGTATACCGGTATATTGTAAAAACAAGTCACTGCACAATACCCTTTAAACACTTCTTACAGACCTCGGTAGAGATTCAGGTTTCTTTTCAAAAGTTAGGCATACCACATCTGTAAGCCCAAAATCCACCAATATTTAAGTATTTAGTTGTTCAAAAGGTTATTGGGTTATTTGCTTTAATCCTTGCTTTGTAGACATTCGCAAGCCGGAAGATTACGCAAGTATGAAGCTCTTACCCTCAAGAAACACAAACAATGTGATGTTCTCCAAATACAAAATCTTGTTTGCACGTGTGTTGGTTGATTTTCTGCCAGCTTTCAAGCTATTTTCTAAAATTGTGAGGAGACATATAAAACATCCTTTTTCCGAGAAGATGAAACAAAAGTCAAATGTGGTAAGCACACACATCTGGTATTATGTCTGTTTTTAAAGTGTGTAAGATTGAATCAGAGAGCTTCAGGGCCCAATAAAGTGTACTCCAAAATACATTCATAGAAGGTTATATATTTTTTTCTTAACACAATTACTACGTCGCTTATAGACAACACTGGGAGTCATCTTTGAGGACGAATCATGCAACACTTGAATAGCAGAGATCGCTAAGGAGATTCAAAACAGGTACTAAAATACATCTTGAGAACTTCAGATGGACTGCAGAAATTTTATTTAATTCTTATTGATATTAATCACATATCTTCTCATAGATACGTCCCAGTCAGAACAGATGAAAGTGGTGAAAAAGAAGTTATAGTACCTTTAAAGGTTGTTGGTGATATGATGACCGAAGAGCGCCTCCACAACATCAAAAAAGCTTTCCTTGGTGGGGACACATCGTATAACCGACTGGACGGGGTCCAGCCAGCATTTGCAGATTGGCATCTGGTGAAAACTCTATACGAGGTATATCTAAAAAGTTTAATGTAACAGCTATAATACTAAATATCACTGGTAGCACCTTATAAGTGAGGTGTGCAGCTATTGGTCTAAATTTTTTATTTATTTATTTATAGGTGAAAGAGAAAATATTTCAGAAGGAGTCTGCGTCAGAGTTTGGAACATCAATGTGGTCTATGAATGTGCTACAAACAACAAACGCCAAGAAAGGTGCACATAAAGAATTCAATGCTTATAAGGACTTTTCTGACAAGGAGCTCAATGGTCAGATTGTTGCCATGACCATGTCTTATTTTGGAATGAACAACCATGCAGGTTAGTAAGACCCTCACATTTATGATACATAAATGAATAAGTGAATAAACATAAAGCAGGAATAGTAAATAGAAAATGGAGGATTATGACAAATCGGTTCAAAGTAAGTGTAATATGAAAAGGCTTGTTTTTTTTCTCTTTTGACTTTATTAATAGTGTAACATGATTTGCTTTAGAAAATCCCATCCCTAAGGACGTACAAGATACGAAGGACAAGGAAAAACAGTTAGCCTGGCTATATGAGCATATTGGGAATATCCTCCAGAGGTAAGCTGTACATTTGACTCACCAATACATTATAAATTTGGATAGTGCAGGATGGCGTTGCTTCCACTTGTTATTACCTATCTTGTTTTGTTTAGGTACTTGGTGACATTCTCAGTTGATGATGCCAAGATAGATCCAAAACCAAGGAAGATTCGACAAACAATTTATCTTTGTCATCGTGCCAACGACGGTTGTGATTTTGTATTCACCCACGAGAAAACGAGGGATCGACACGAACAGAAAATGCATGGCTATAAAAGGTAAAGTTATTGCAACAATTATTTGTTATCATTATTCTTAGTTAGATAGGATAAATGTCTGAAGGGGCAGGTTGGGTAGGCAACCAGCAGCCTAAGAAAAAAGTTTTTACTTTTGCCAGTCAACACTAAGTCAGGTCCTGCTTTCATATTTTAGCACTGGAGCAGGCCAAGCCTGGGAGCTTCATTTGTGAATGATTTCTTTATAATTCTTAGGAAGCAGAAAGCAAAAACAGTTCTGATGGACATCCATTCAAAAGACGACCATGTGCTTGGCTACCAGAAAGCTCTCTTTACATTAAATATGTTACTGAGAAACATCAATGACAGTGTGAAGGAAGGTAATACCTCTTTTCCAAAAGTAAACACCCAATGGCATAGTCCAGGTTTTGGTTCCTTTGCCTGAAAGGGAAAGGAAACTAACAATAAAGCTGATTGATGATGGTAGGTCTACAACAGGAACCCTATATCAAGTGGGAATATCTTTGTACAACAGCCATTTCCTTAAACATTTAAGTGCTCTGAAAATACAAAAATAGTGAAAATTCCTAAAGAGGTGGTATTCTGGAAAAATAGGGAGGCATTATAAGGGGGATGTTTCAAACCCCTCAAACCTTAATTCCTTTAAACTAAACAACACCTTAGAGAAGGAGTATTCAATAATCAACTCAAATACATCACATAAATAACAATAATTCTATTGAAACAGGTGATGGGGAGAGATTACTGGAATGCTACAAAGTTGCGCTTTTGTACTTCAAGACGTACAATAACACTAAATACAGTTTTGGCTTGCTTAAGTTGTTCACAGACATAAAATTTCACCCAGAAAGAGCATGTAACCTGATATGGAATCGCTTTGTTAATACTAAAGGTAAAACAGTAGATTTTCTTACTTGTATCTTTGTGGAACTTCGTTTTTGATTCGGGCATAAACAAAGTTCTGGTTTAGACGTATAGAATTTCCGCCCTGTACATATTGATTGTTAGAGCAGGCAAGAAGTTGGCAAAACATTTGCCAACACAATTTTTAATAAGAAGGTATTGAAAAGATGACATTGAGTGACTTACACATCACAGCTACTATGTTATTGTTAACCTTATTTAGAATAGACAGGGCAGGAGCCTTCTAAACTACAGCCAGGGGCTAGAAGTCATATCGTTAGTTTTTCTTTTAAGGCTATGCTGGACACAATATTGCAATGGACCTACACATGGAACATCTGAATGGCTATCTAAAAGAAAGTTTGCGAAGACTACGAAGCAACTTGAATGAAAAAACGGCAGACAAGGTAGCAAAGGCAATGAATAATGTACGCAAGCTTATCAACAACACAGAAGAAAGTCTTGAGAGTGTAGCTGTTCGCTCAAGTCGTAGTAAGCCCTCTTCATATGATGACGTAAAGAAACTTGCAGAGGAAATGCTCAAAGCAAACATCCTTTCAAAGACAGAGGGTCGAAGCTACGAGAGTTTTAGATGTTTTGAAGAAAATGTGCTCAATGATTTGGACTATGACGAAATGAATGACTGGGTCAAAGGGTATGAAAAGAAACACAAAAAAAATTGGGTAGATAGTTCTGAAAAGTCAACAACTTAAGACACTGTTTACAAGATTTAAATATTGGTTTTACTATATTTACTGTTAGTAGGTTAGTTTGGTTAAACAATTATTTTTACACAGGCACATTTATAATACGTAGGTAAATGTTATGAAAATAAGCATATCTGTTTTTGTGATCTGAAAAAAGTATGATATATAATGCATTTTTACTCTTTAAAACCCATTTCTAAAGTTACAAAAAATTGTATAGCAACAGCATTAAATATGTCACAGTTATAATAAGATTTGCTTTTATGTATGCACAAAATGATTTCTACTGAAAAGGATAGATTTGATAGAATCTAGGATAGAAATCAGAACAGCAAGCACTACTAGGCCTGAAAACATCAATTGTGGACATGGTTGATGTTTTTTATCCACAGTCGATCATTTTTATGGACAGTTTTTTCTTTTTCTTGACTGTTGATGCCAGGAAATAATCAACTGTGTCCACAATTGATGTTTTCAGACCTAGTAGTGAAGCAAGCGGTTTTTTAGTTGAAGAAGGGAACAAAAAATGTTTTCTAAATCTTAATCCAAGATTAAATCCACGTTATTTTATGTTAACATTTATATTTTGTATGTACGAAGCGTACTCATTATTTGATTATAATCAGGAACCATTTTATACATTATAGCAAAATGTAGAGAAAGAAGTAGATAAATACCACCTTTTTTTAAAACTAGTTTTACCAAGCAGCCTCAACGTTTCTTAAAAAAATCGGCCTTTTGAGCCTTAAAAACTGTTTCTTACATGTTTCTAAACTTTTTGACATTGTCAGCCTATTTNCAAATTCCTCTGAGCATGGCTCCAAATCCAGACTTTGACGCATTGATGATCATTGAAGGTTTTACTATAGCAATTATGAGAAGGCCTCAAGGATTTTTCCTTTTTGATTCGCATAGTCGTAATGAATTTGGACTACTTGAACCACTTAATGGAAAGTCTTGTCTTATAAAGTTTGAAGACATTTTTGAACTTGAAAAATATATTCAACATTTTTATTTAGAGGAAAATAACAAAGATAATTTATTTTTCCTTATTCAATTCATCAAAGTAGGTGAACTAAAAGAAGATTTTAAAAAGGTTCTTCAGCGAAGTTATTCTGGCTTTGTAAAGAAAAGTGCAATCAAGCGAAAAAATGATTCTGATGATGGAAATGTTTTAAAAAAGCGTCAAAAGACACGCCAGGAAAGCAATCATAAATTTTATGAGAAAAACAAAGAAATTCTGAAAGAAAACCAAAATAATTATCGTGCATTAAATAAAGAAAGCCAAAAAGTCTACCTACCGCGTCCAAAACAATGAAAAAATAAAAGACAGCAATAAATCTACCGTAACCAAAACAAGGAAAAAATTAAAAAAAGTAAAAAAGCTTACCGCACCCAGAATAGTGACAAAATTAAAGAAAACAAAAAAGCCTATCGTGAACGAAACAAAGAAAAGCGAAAAAAGAAACAAATTCTCGACAGAAAGAGCGAATAGCAAAATTTAAAACTCTCGTAAATGAAGGTCCTTTTTATATATGTGTTTGTTGCAACCGATGTCTCTATCGACAAACTGTTGTCGAAATATACACCTGAAAACTACAATATGCCAGAAGAAAACTTTTGTTCTGAAGTAATTTCATTTGATGGCCAATTGTATATTTGTAAGACATGCCATAATAAACTTAAAAAAGACAACTTACCATGCCAGTCTGTCAAAAACAAGCTCGATATTTTATGAATTACCAGCTGAATTTCATACTCTTCGCAGGCTTGAGAAAGTTTTAATTTCTCAAAGAATTTTATTCAAAAAAATTGCTATCATGCCAAAAGGTCAGTTTCCTAAGTTAAAAGGGTCCATTTGTAATGTACCCATCGACATAGAAGATATTGCAAAAACTTTACCAAGAAGAACAAACGATAATGGCTTGGTCATTGTCAAATTAAAAAGGAAACTAGAATATAAAGGACATGTCATTTTTGAACCTATTAGACCTGATTTCATTCAAAGTGTGTTGATTTATTTGAAAGATATCAATCCTCTCTATCATGACATAGTGATCGATGTGAATAATATATCTGAGGACCGTATCATAGATGCCAATTCCGAAAGTAAAGGTTCTTGTGAAGGCAGTGAAAATGATGAAATTGACGATGACAAGGAAAGTGATAAACTCAATGGAACGCAAGACAATGCTTCAAAATTAGAGGAACTTGAGACAACTGCAAACCCCTCTGATGCATATCGTTCTAGTGCGAATGAGACTACTCTTATGCCTCACACTCCCTCTGAAACAGACATAGATAATGAAATTCTAACATTAGCCCCTGGTCAAGGGAAAAAGCCAATTTCCATTTTGAATGATGAGGATTGCGAAATGCTTGCTCACCCTCATTTATTTCCTAAAGGTAAATTTGGATACAAAGTTGAACGAGATGTTAAACTTAGTCCCTCCAAGTATTTTAACCAGCGTCTTTTGAACTATACCCAAAAGTTTGCTTCCGACCCAGACTATATTTTTTTGCCAGTTTTGTGATTCAACAAGTCTCTTTAACCAGTCAGATAAATGTTGCCATGAGAAAAGTTGCTGCTAATAATTTGAATGCTGGTATGTTAAGTCAAAATTTCAAAGAAACTGTGAAACAATTTATCGCAAATGACAAAGCCTTTGCTTTTATGAGTACTGTCAAAGGAACTCCAGCCTATTGGAAGAAATTTCAGCAAGAAGTTTTAGCAATGGTCAAACAATTAGGACCACCAACTTTCTTTTTTACTTTGAGCTGCGCAGACCTAAGATGGAATGAATTGATTTCTATTATTTACAAACTCAAGGGTCAAGATGTCACTGATGAATTCATTAAGAATCTTTCATATCATGAAAGATGTGATTTGTTGAATAGCAATCCTGTACTTGTAGCAAGGCATTTTCAATATAGAGTTGAAGTGTTTTTTAAAACAATAGTTTTGAACGGCCCACTTGGTAAAACAACTTTTTACGCTATTCGTGTTGAATTTCAAGTGCGTGGCAGCCCTCACATCCATTCTTTTCTTTGGATCTTAAATGCTCCTACATTAACTCAGGAAACTAAACATGAATACATTGAATTTGTTGATAAAATAATCAAGGTTTATTTACCATCGCAGCAAGAAGATCCTGAATTATTCAATTTAGTGAAAACCTATCAGTTACACCGACATTCAAAAACATGTCGCAAGTACAAAAATACACCTTGCAGATTTCATTTTGGGAAATTTTTTTCTGAAAAAACGATAGTGTCAGAGCCCTTGCCACAAGAGTTACCACATGAGCAAAAAGAATCCATATTGACACTAAGAAAAGAATTATTAGTCAAAGTAAAGACTTATATCAACGAGAACCTCAATCCAAGTAAAAGAAACTTTTTTGATCCAGAAACAGAAAATTACAGTCCAGCTCCGACCATCAATGAAGTTCTTTTAGAACTGAATATTTTGAAAGACGATTATGAAAATGCTCTTTCAGTGTCTGATGATGATGACTTTCATATATATTTGAAGCGCGATACAAATGCATGTTTCGTAAATAACTATTTTACTGCAGGTCTCAAAGCTTGGGAAGCAAATTTGGATATTCAGCCTGTTTTTAACTATTACAAAGCAGTATCTTACACGTGTGCATATTTGTCCAAAACAGAAGATGAAGTGTCTCATGCTATGAACCAAGCTGTTCAAGATGCTTTTGAAAACGGCGGTGACAAGTATGAACAAATGAAATCAGTTGCACATGCCTATGTATCGAAACGGGAGGTATCAGTGCAAGAAAGTGTCTATCTCAGTATGCCAGAACTATGGCTTCGCAAGGTTTATCCAGGTGTAACCTTTGCAAACACAAATGTGCCAGAGAAAAGATTTCGAATGTGCCTTAGTGAAAATGAAATTAGTGAACTTCCTGAGGATAGTACGTCTATTTAAAAAAAAAATATGCTGGACAGATAATTGTGACCGCCCAAATGAATTAAGTGGAGTTTATAGGTCTGTTGCAAAAATGTGCTATGCAGAATTCTTACGCTTTTACAGTGTTGTTTATGAAGAAAATGATGAAAATGATTGTCAACCTAATCAACTTGAAGACGAATTAATCGAAGCAAACCATCCAACAATAAATGGCTATCCAAAAGTTGTTAGACTCCGGACGATGAAAGGTAAGCTTAAATGTCGCCAAGTACCGCTAATTCTCCGCCTTTATGAGCCTAATAGAAACAAGCATCCTGAAGATTATGCACATCATCTTTTGATGTTATATTTACCATTCCTTGATGAAAAAGAACTGTTATCCGAGGAGCATAACACTTACACAGCAAAATTATTAGAGCCAGGTGTTATTGAGACAATTGAAGAAAATCGAGCATTAATTGAACCATATGCAGGTCTAGTAAATGATGCATTGCAAAGATTTAGAACTGACATGATTCTCAATATGAACGACTTTGAACAGCAGGAAAATGATGAAACAAACGCTGAGCTTCAAAATAATTCTGGTGATAATAATAATGATGAGTCAGAGTATGAAAACAATGAAGACACAGCTCAGCTTAGAGCAGCAATACCAATGGAATCGATCTTACTCCCAGACAATGAAATTAATACAAGAATAAGATCTCTCAATCATCAACAAAGAGAAGTTTTCGATGTTATACACATATGGGGCAGAGAGTTTGTCAAATACCTTTCGTGCAAAGTTCCTAAAATTATAGAGCCATTCCATATCTTTTTAACTGGTGGCGGAGGCGTGGGAAAATCCCATTTACTTACAACAATTTATCACTCATTGTCAAAACTTTTAATGTACAAAGGGGGAGAACCTACTAAACAAAGGATTCTTGTGCTTGCACCAACAGGTGTAGCAGCTATCAATGTCAATGGAACCACAATTCATACTGGTTTAATTATTCCAACAAAAAAACTATTTCCCTTGAATGCAATGTCTAAACAAAATTTGCAAAAAAAACTTGCTTGTGTTGAGATTATAATGATAGATGAGATTTCCATGGTCCCTAGTCGATTATTTAGAAATATTGATTCAAGGTTACGTGAAATATTCAGTTCTGATAAACCTTTTGGTGGAAAGTCGGTCTTAGTCTGTGGTGATTTATATCAACTGCCACCAATTTTTAGAGATCCAATTTACAAAGCCGATTGTTCCTCTATGCAAAGTATTGTTGGATTTGAATTATGGAGAAGTTTCCAAATGGCAGAATTAACTGAGGTCATGAGACAGAGAGATGATATAGATTTTGTAGACCTATTAAATCAAGTGCGTTTAGGTGAACTTGGTAAAGAAAAAGAAGAACTTCTGAAATCTAGGTTTATTACAAATTGCAATCCAGATTATCCTGCTAATATAACTCCAGGGGCGTATCTAGGATTTTTAGGATACCCTGCAAAAAAGATTCAGCTATATATAGTGATTCAGCTATATATAGTGTCTAAGGAGGGCCCACCATGGTTGGGCCCGACGGGCCAGAAAATTTTTGAATTTCGACCCTCTAGATTGGCTAAAACAGCCACCTTTTTATGCCCAATGTACCATGAACCAGAGATAAAGAATTAAAATTCATTTCATTTAAGCACAAAATGAAGCTGGTAAAACTAAGATAGTTTTTTGGGTTAAATTGTTTTAAGAACCAAAAAAAGAGTGGCCTCTAAAATATGGAATAAATGAAGGAAAGAGAAAGGAGGTGTAAAAAAAATAAATAACTATCATGAATTTTTTAAAGAATTTTTTGAACTTTATATACAGAAAAAAGTGAAAAATGATAGCAAAATAATACAATAGCACACAAAAGATTATAAATTATACAAAAATCTTTATCTGATCGTGATGATAGCAATAATAATAATAATAATAATATTTACCAAACTGTCTAACATTTTTTATTATGATTTTGATTCTTATTGTCTCAAATTTATTTATCTTATTGCTGCCAAAAGGTGACTTAAATAATTTCAAGCAGATTAATAATAAAATAAAAGCCTTTTGCAATTTCAAATGAAAATTTAGAGAAAAAGAGCAAAACTATTTTATTCAGACTGGTCAAGAAAAGAGTATTTCATTAGAAAATTGATTAATGTGATGCATTAAAGTATCCAAAACTAGAATTTGTACTGAAGCTGAAATCTCTATAGTTGGTTCATCTTGAAATTGTAGTCTAGCCCCATTCTGGTGTCTCGTTTGGAACTGTTTGCCAAATCAAGCAGATAATCCTGTACCAGGGGTAAAAAGCCCCCAATCCGAATTGAAAACAAACCATATGTCATCAGAAACTCATTTATTCATTATGTACATAATGCAGCATGTTTTATGTTTGGTATCAAAATTCAGTTGTTGTGTTATAAATTTTATACTTTGTATATACATTATGCATCCAAATTCATTTGCATTGGCAATTACATATCAAAATCAAATCAAGATGTACTTTCCATTACATGACAAATATTGATATCCAGTTTACAGGGAAAATTTTGAATCCAAAAACTTCCAAGAAACTAAATGTTAGGTACACATCATCATTTTGATTGAATTATTCCATTCTTGTTGTTTCATTTCTGTTGATCTTATTAGCAGACTTTGTCAGTGTTTACTAAGATTTCGTACCAACAACGTGAAGGTGCAAAATAATCCATTGATCTAGGGGCTACTGGACAGTATGATGGCAACGGCAACTAACCTGAAAGTATATAATGAAGAGGGAATTAGGATCTTTGCAAGCTACACCTACATATTTAACAAACACAAAACAACAAAATTTAAGTCAAACGACAACTGGATAACCAATGAAATTAATCTTATATAATAACCGGCTGACTGTGGGTAACCGCCAACCGCAATGCTTCATGACTGAGCCAATCTACTAAACTTCTTGGATGGTTTTTTTTTGGTTCTGAGAATAATACTTACAATTCAGGAAAAGTTCTGCACACGTGCAAGGCATCGAAGTGTATCCATCAAAGAATTGTTGCCCACAAGATGGAGAGAAATGGAACTGTACAGGCAATTTCCATTTGGAAGAGAACTAAAACAAAATAGAAAAATCATTTTTAAGATTGTCGTGCAGTTTTTATGACCAGTACTTGACTGGCAGGTGCTGGCCCGCAAACTAAACATAGTCAAATACAATATGTTTGTGTACCTCAAAATAGTGTGCGAAAGACCCAAATAGATCTTTTTCTCTCCCCAGAAAATTTTTTTAACCGGCCAAAACATATTAAAAACATTAGGGTGTCAAGGTCAGAATCACAAAATTTTCAATGTTATTTTTTTTCTCTTATTTCAAAATAAAACCACAATAGGTTGGTTGTCCCTTTGCCTCTTAAATTGCCACATATTCATCTCCTGTCGTCAACCTTTTCTTAGCCAGAGTGATTGGCCAAACAAACAGTAAGTACGTACCCCGATTGATCAAATATCTTATAAATATTTCATGATTGGCCACTCACTCACCACACACAACAAGTGGTTTTGTTGATTACCAAAAATTATGACAAGTCATAGGCCATAGGCAGATAAGTAGAGAAAGAGGGGGAAGGGAAGCAGTTTTTCCTTCACTTATGCTTATCAGATTATAATTGATAACATGCAGGCATGAAAAATAATAGAAAAAAATACCACATACCTTACAGACTTGACTTTCCTTGTTGCAATGGATTTCAGAAGATAACCATAAGAAGAAAAACAAACATTGAGATGACCTTGATGGCAGCCCTCAGATGTCAGACGACGAATTTGGAGAAGATCGAAAATGTGCAGGCTTCAAATTCTTCAGAATTTGCGACAAAATAGATAAAATCAGGACTGTCTATTCTGTTTTTTCTTCTCCAATCTAAAAGCCATTTGACGAGTCTTGACTTTTAAACGTTTTGACACTAACAGCCATCAAATCCTGGGCAAACCCCTGCATTTGACCTCATCCAGGTCTTTCTGCAAAATTTTGCAGGGTGCAGGCCTGCAAAACGCTTTTGTACACAAAATCTAAAATACAGACTCGAATTCACGCTTCCTGTAACGCGACTTGATAAACAGTTTTCTTATATTTACCGCGGACTTTAAGTCAGTAAAATAAATCTAATGACACTAACGAATGATCCGGAAAAACAACTCCGGGTAGGCTAAAAACAAGCTGCGACAAAAAAGACTCCGGAGCATACCCTGCGAGTGCATGTTTTGCAGGGGTGTCGCACCGCCCCTGAACTCATATTTATGCAGAAAATAAACCAGTAGATTCGTAAAATTTGCAAATGCTTGATAAATTACCGACTGAAAAACATATAATTTTTGCACAAGATGAGGTGCCAAAGCATTTAACAAATAGTGATTTGAAATTTATTGAAAATGCCAAAGCAAGAGATACAGGTGGGCTAGCTCGTATTATTGAAATTAAAGAAGGTGCTCGTGTTTTTGATTTCAAAAAATATTGACATTGCTGATAGATTAGTCAATGGACAAGTTGGAACAGTCATGAGATTCAAATTTAATTGCAATAATAAACTTTCAGGTATCTATATAAAACTTGATGATGACAATGCAGGTAAAAAAGGGTCCAATTTGGATAGTGTATGCAGAGAAAATAATTGGACTTTGATCGAAAGAGCAGAATCTACCTTTGATACAAGAAAATATAATAAAAAGTCATTAATGGTTCGTAGAACACAATTTCCACTCATACTGTCGTATGCATGTACTAGCCACAAAGTCCAAGGGCTAACACTTCAGTCAGCAGTTGTAAGCTTTGAATTATTTGGTCAAAGATATTTCAATGAAGGTCAAATGTATGTTAATTTGTCAAGGGTGACTGACATAAATGGACTATTCTTAATTGGTGAATATAATAGAAATGCTATCAGAGTAAACACTGAAGCGGGACTTGAATACGAGCGTTTGAGAAAAAATTGTTGTTTTCAAAAAGTTCAAAGTTTTTCATCTGTTTCGACCTCTTCCAATTGTTTACATATCTCCCTTCTTAATATTCGCTCAATGAATAAACATGCTGTTGACCTAAAAAAGTCAGAAAATCTAATGAACAGTGACTTATTATGTCTTACTGAAACTCAACTATCACCTACAAGTGATACTAATGAAATTGATCAAACATTGAATGGTTTTAATATAGAGTATAACAACAATTCAATTAATCGCTTTCAAAACACTGCATATTGTTCAAACTCTTCAATTCAAATTTTGGAGTGTAATAAAGCAGCTGGCTACACATTGATTAAATTCAAAAAAGAGTCATTTATTAGTCAACCTATTACCCTTTTACTCTTGTACAGACCACCTAATTCTTCAAGAAACACTTTTTATGAAGATCTATTGCAACTTATAAGCTATGATGGTGTAGACATTATTGTGGGCGATTTCAATATTGATGCACTAGATCCTACCAATCAAGACTTAAATGAAATACTTTCTTCATACAAAATGATAGTGAATGAACCAACTCATCTTGCTGGTGGGCTTCTTGACCATGTTTATATAAAAACAAGTTTTATAAGTCAGAGAGAAGTGAAATGCTTTATAAAAGATATTTATTTCTCTGATCACGATGGAGTTTGTTTCACTATTTTGAATGATTCTTGATGTATTAGATATGTTTAGCCCACTTAACATTGTTTTGGCCTATTGTTTGACATGGGAGGGAGGGATGTAGAGTATGGATGATGGGATACATAAGGGATACAAAAATTTTCATGAGAAGAATAAAAGTTCTCTTGTTCATATCATGTATTCAGTGCATGTATAAATAAATAATCATAGCTTATTGTGTTTAATTTTGAATCCCTTACGTATCTATCATATAGAGAGACTAAAACTGAAAAAGAGGAATTTGTCTTATTAATACGGAAAGAATTATAATTTTCTTTATAACCTATTGTACAGCACTCACATTGTCGTTTTTGTGTGATGATAGTTGCAAAAGACATTTTCCTCGGCTACTCAATTTTTTATTGTTTTTATATAATGCATTTAATTTTTTAAAGTATTTTTTTTAACAAATGGATATATTAATTTTGTACTCTCTTTCTATATTTTTTATAGTGCATTTTTTCATTAAAAATCTTTTTAGTTTATGAATTAATTTATTGATTCAATATTTAGTATTTTATTACTCAATGGAAATTATTTTTATATATTTTTTTGTTCAAAAGTGGATTAAAATTTTATACCAATCAATTTATAGTTTTTTTTAATCAGCTCATTAATTTATACAAAATTTAGATTTACAAATTAAAAAAAATGAACAATAGCAATTAAAAAACCATGAAATAACGGACTAAAACTTTATGTTGGACTGGATTAAAAGTTTGACTGGAAAAATAATGGATCTTTGTATAGTATGATGCTGACACGTACTTTGTTATTCGTTTTGTTGTGATGTTATGTAATCGTGGTTAATAGAATGGATAAATGGACAACCTAAAAAGAAACAATCAAATTATTGATTTATTGGCATCTTGATATAAACAGTTATTTGACTCCTATAAATTCAGCAACTAGATACGCAAAGGTCACAAAAGCACAAGGTTAGTAAG
This sequence comes from Clytia hemisphaerica, assembly GCF_902728285.1. Lineage (NCBI taxonomy): Eukaryota > Metazoa > Cnidaria > Hydrozoa > Leptothecata > Clytiidae > Clytia > Clytia hemisphaerica. Next base: position 424,450 of record NW_027104213.1, on the reverse strand, counting down.
TTTCTTGAAAGACAAGAACCTTGAAGTGTTACTGCTACAAAGTCACATTTTAAGGTTCTTTGTCTTAATAAAATACATACTCATATTATTACATGCTGGTATTTTTTACAGACAGGCGTTATATTATCTTTTGAAGTGACGATCAATCAAGAAATGAACTGATCATGTGTTTTTTCAGAAAGGTATTACAAATGAATTGAGGTGTTCAGTATATCTTTTAAACTAAACTTAAAGTTATTTCTACTTTATTCTTTTATTTTAGATATCAATCAATTGTCTGGGTGATTCACCACCAAGAACGTATTGTTTGTAACCTCATCACTCCAAACTCCAACAAGTTATAAGTAAATAAATGGTGAAAAATGCAATCAGGTATGTGTTTTTTTATAAGCATACTATTTTTGGGAAACAGGCTTAGTAAAATTTTCATATCATACTCATAGTCCTGTAGAATTTGGAGTCAACCTAGAAAAAATTCTTATAAAAGGTTTCAATATACCGTTGGAAAGATAATTTCATCAGCTTTCGAATGCCAAATATGGTCATTTTTTTCCTCTTGGGTAAAAAAAGTTATGACCCAAAGAATGAGAGGGGTCTTTTTAGGTAGCGAGCCCTTAGAAACGTCAATTTTAAAGTTTTAAATTAATTTATTTTGACTGTTCCATCTGATAGAGCTCGAAGAGTAGATGTCTAAAATGGGGTCATTTGTAAAATCTGTCAACCACATCCCAAGAAAATGACCAAAATTGCTTAAACATGGTAGTTTTTCTTGCTGACGTCAGCAGTTTTTAGAGATGAATGAGGGGTTAAAATAATTTTCAACAGAAGCTCCTCAATGAGTACTGTCGATTAATTACCATGTTTAAGCAATTTTGGTCATTTTCTTGGGATGTGGTTGACAAAATTTTACAAATGACCCCATTTTAGACATCTACTCTTCGAGCTCTATCAGACGAAACAGTCAAAATAAATTAATTTAAAACTTTAAAATTGACGTTTCTAAGGGCTCGCTACCTAAAAAGACCCCTCTCATTCTTTGGGTCATAACTTCTTTTGCCCAAGAGGAAAAAAATGACCATATTCGGCATTCGAAAGCTGATGAAATTATCTTTCCAACGGTATATAGAAACCTTTTATAATAATTTTTTCTAGGTTGACCCTATGTTCGACGAAATTCTACTGGACTATCAAGTCATGCTTATTTTGTACAAAATTCTGTTTTTTAATATATTGTAGGAAAACGTTAATTTTTCAAGCAAAGTAAAATTCTGCATCCTCTAAATAGCTACATCCTGTTTGCTATTGCTAATTTCTGACTTTATGCACAAGTAATCTCACTTTTAGCGAGCCTCGGTTAAAATCTTTTAGACCAAGGACTGAGGCTCGCTAATATGCTTATGGTATTCTATATATTATTTTTTGCAAAATTGAGGGCTGAGTATGCTTATAAGAGTTAAATGCTTATTAAAGAATCTTGTAGTGTAAGTTATTAAGGTGGGGGTTTAAAATGATTCAGAAACTTCACTAAACATTTAAAAAATCTAAAAGCTTTTTTTATTTTCATAAGAAAACTGTCATAATTTGTCATAAGTAGTAGACCAAGACTTGAATTTTAAATTGCCCTAGATTGCCCAAAATTGCCGATCATTTCCTTTCACTAAGTTTTTATTTCTTTTTTCCCTACTAGATACAATCAACAGCGGCGTCATTTTATTAACCATTAACAGTCATAATCGTATGATGTCTATTGTCAAAATTTCATTAAAGGATGACCAACGACCATTTAAAAATCCACTGGTTATTTGTTGCTAATTGTGAAATAGCGTTGCTTTGCTTCAAATGAAAGTTATCAATGTGTCATATATGACATATATGCTTGTCCATAACCTTGCTGCTGCTCGTATGGTTTTGTTTGGTGTTGGTTGTTACAAACATAATGTTCGGATAAATGAACAAATTGATCAAATTGAACAAAATGAACTATCGAAATATAATGAACAAAATGAACTATCTAAATATAATGAACAAAATGAACTATCTAAATATAATGAACAAATTGAACTATATTTAAAGTATTTGTAAATATAAATTCTCTATGACATGTCAATTGAATTTGAAAATAAATTCTGTATAAAATACGCCATACCATATGCTACAAATTATCCAGTAAACAAATTTACGATTACTTCAAATAAACTAAACGTCCTTTTTTTAATGATATTGATGTCGCTTGTCATGCCCAATCAATCAGAAATCCGAAAAGTGGTTGCTCTGGGTAAATCTTTTGAAATATTTCAACCCCTATATCACTTTTCCTATGACCCAAACATAAGATTTTGTTTACGAGTATTGTTTAGAAAAGAATGTTATGGGTGCCCACTATTACGTCATAGATATATCTTCTTGCTTAATAGCGATGTTAAATATCGGAGATAAATCACGACGACGGACAAAACCATATCTCACTTTTCACGGGCTAGTCAAAATTCAACCAATCACTTCTCACAACTTTTCTAGCCTGAGATGAGTTTTTTCCGTCCGTAGTCGTGATTTGTGTCAAAAACTTAACCTCGGTAATAATAATATCAGTGAGTAATTGGTTGAATTTTGACTAGCCCGTGGAAAGTGAGAAATATTCGTCCGTCATCGTGATTTAACTCCCATACTTTATACTTCCGATCGAGAAAAACATCACAAAAAAATGAAGAATGCTCACAAAAACTGGAACCCAATAACTCAAAAACGACACTAAGAATAAAATGACAAGAAAAACAACCAAATCGCGACGAAATTTGAAAGTCAAGGGCGGGGCGGGGAGACGGAGAAAATATAAAACCAAGAAATCTCGTACACAATTTTTCGAGTAATTTTCCCCTCGTGTAAAATTAATGAAGATAAATAAAGGAGATCTGGAAAACCCAAGTTATTTTTCCGAGTTATCGTGAATTGTGACGTCATAATTGACATTTTGTGACGTCATTCCTACTGAATTGTTTTGAATTTTGACGTATCACGAAAAAAGTCATACAACTCGAATTTTTTAAGTGCCTTTAAGTTTTCGAGTTATCTGTTATTTTTTAACTCGGGTTTTTTTTGAGCCTTTATGTTTTCGAGTTATTTGTATTGTTTCAATTCCTGTGATAGCATAAGTTGACTGATTTTGGCATATCGATTTTGGAACAGAAAACATAAAGGCTCCAAAAATACCCGAGTTAAAAAATACCAAATAACTCGAAAACATAAAATGTCAATTATGACGTCACGATTCACGATAACTCGGGTTTTCCAGATCTCATAAATAAAGAAACAAAAAAATTACTGATCTATTTTTTCATGCTACTTTTGTAGAAGGGGAGAGAGAGGCGTTCATTTGAGAGTGGGCGTTTATTGAAAAAAATTCTCCTTAAGAGGCGTTTAGTTCGAGGGGCGCTTAAAAGAGGGCGTTGGATCATGTTGTGAGAAAATTAATGACAGCACCTGCACCTACACTGCTAGCGAGTTGATCAAGTTTTAAATTCTCATTACACTTGGTATGGGTCACACGAACAAAGATGAAAATTCTTCTTTTTTCACGCCGAAAATCTACAAAAGATTTGACCACTGATTCAGACATGCAGTGAGCCAACTCCACGTTCTTCGAAGTTTGGGCGGGACATCTCACAAACTGACCGACATTCCATGCAGACACCTTTCACCTTTCAGCCTCTAACTACTCTGATTACAATTATGGCAAATTTTAATACACCAAGAAAAAGATCAAAACATGGTCACGAAAAGCAAGGTAAGGATCTTCTTCAAGCTGTTATCTTGGATTGTTACACGTTTTTTTTCTTATTAGAACATTAACAGATTAAGGCTGAAAGTTCACAAAAATTAAAGAATACATGGTCAGCCTCTGCTGAAAAGAAATTCATGAAAAACACAAGATCTTATAACTTTTTCATGCATACTTAGACAATTTAAATTTGTACCTTTTGATTTTCCCAGTTTTGGTGTTAAAAACCAAATAATTTTTGCAACTTTTCTGAAAGTTAAATGAATGTGGAATGTTCTTATAAATATAACAAAACATTCAATGTCTCACCACATAGGCACATCCCTGAACTGAAAAATGGAATAGGTTGCTTACTAAAAAAAATCATAATTACTGGCAATTAGTCAGAAATGAAGTAAACAAAAATTTGCTCAAAAGAAGCTTTGGCAAACTTTTGCTCAAAATATTCCCTAAAAATAATTTCCAATTTTATACATAATATTAAGGTCTTTCCTTTTACATTGTTTTTAAAAAAAGAATTCAAATAAATTCATATTCAAAGGCAAAAAATGTGGCCAGGACAACAAAATAGAACATGTTTTAAGCCAGACCCGATTAATCGAACATTTCGATTATCGAACTAATCGAACTTAATCGAACAACTAGAGTTCGATTAGTTCATTTCAGCGGAAAATTGTGAGAGTTCGATAAGTTCGACAAGGTTCGATTATGTCCGATCAATCGAACTATTCGAACTTGAATTGGAGCTAAAATTGTGAGAGTTCGATAAAGTCCAATTACCAAACTTAATCGAACTCTATTCGATGAACAAAGTTCGATTAAGTTCGACAAAGTTCGATTAAAAAATCGGTTCGATTAGTCCGATTAATCGGGTCTGGTTTAAGATATTACAAATATTACAAATAATTTGCTAAATAAATTTGGTGCTTTTGGCATGGGTATAATGATGTGAAAGTTTTCTCTAAATCATGATTTATTCTTTTTTTCTAGACCTCTGTGATGCAGTTGGATACATTGAATATGTAAGTCCATTGAAAAACAAATTCTTCGACGCGTACATACTTACTTTTGGTCTCCAAGAAACAGAAGAAGTCAGGCTGGTAGTGTTTGACCTCCATCAACACTCTTCATTTGTAAGTGCACTAAACAAAGGTGTCACAATCACACACTTGGCAAAATCATCAGGTGGGACAAGCGACTTGACCTACACAAGCAAATCCAAGATCATAATGATGACTCCACCATTCGAACAACGCAGGGTACCTACAGTTATCAGCACTATCAAAAAGGCTATGACAGAAGTTGATATGTTTAGCCGTGTCCATTTAGAAGTTATGATAACAGATATTGACATCCCTGGGACTTGCAACAATGCGCTTCCATATCAGGAACTGTCGGTAACTGACAAAAGCTTGCCAGAATCACAACAACTAACCATTTATGGCAACTTAGTTGGTAAGTTTCAAATCAATAAATGCTATCGATTACATTTTATCACAGTCAGTACATTTGGTGGATGCAGGAAATTGAAAGCATCAGACCGTTCTGAGTACAATGAATTGGCAGATAACACAATTGTTTTGCCAGCCATACCAACCATAAGCAAAGAAGGAATCATAACCAGTGTTAGCTTGTCATCTTTGAAAGACATTAATTTGTGTCCACATTGCAAAAATGAGGTGGTATACATGCGCTCGATTCCAACTTGTGTCACCTGCGATCAAGCTTTGGCATTATCTGATGTTATCACCACATCGGTTATCAAGTTCATGCTGAAAGATGCTGCAGGTCGGATTCCACTCTGTTGTGATCGTGTTCTCATGGAAAGGCTATGTGGTGTTTCGCCCACTGATACGGATGTCATGTTGTGTAAAATTCTGAATATGAAAGTTATTATAAAAGTAAAGAAATTATCCAATGAAGTTATTTCCATTGAAAAAGTTGTGGAAGTCGTGGAACAGACCGACAGTGAAGGTGCCGAAAGTGAAGACTAATAGAACATCTGGACAAACACACATTTTCGAGCCTGCCACAGTGGTTCTTTTATTGTATTTGTTACCATTCCTTGGTTATTATGATTTCATCTTTAAATTCAGTGTCATCAAAGATTTCTGAAAGGATTTTTATCTGGCTTGTATATAACTTCATTTTAACATGTAATTTTTCATGACCTGGACAAAAACGGTAAACATTGTCAACCTGAAGAGCAAGCAACCAACTGGTTTGTTCATTTCTTGAATTATAATTCTCAAAAAGTTTTTAAAAAATCTGGGTTTTTCTTACTGTTTCTACCAAATCACTGGTTAATCTTCAAGTTTAGAATATAGGATATTTTTTAGAGATTGTTTGTATTTTCTTATTGTTTTTATTAAACCACTGGTTGGATTATTTTACATTCTCAAGTTTAGAACATAGGATGTTTGAGAAAGTTGTTTGTATTTTCTTATTGTTTGTATTTTCTTATTGTTTTTATCAAACCACTGGTTGGTTTTATTTTTTAAGTTTTGAACGCATTGAAAATATTTTAAAGATCTTATTGCTTTTCAATTGACCTTTTCAAAAGTCCTTCAAAATTACTTCTATAAACAAAGGCTTTAAAAACATTTTCAAAGATAGTTTTTTTTATCTCTATAGGTTAGTAATGTAAATATTTAAAGTTTATACTATGAAACAATGTTGTATACAAGCAAGTTGTAATCTGATTGAAAATACTTACCTCCTTGCTTTCATATATTTTCACTCTTTCTAAAAAGTGTTGCAACATGTCTTTATTAACTTCCAGGCCGTCATTTTTGTCCTAATTTGTTTACGTAATGAACGCATTTTAGAGAATGAGAAAAATATATTCATGATACCGTAAATGACCGAATGGGGCGCTTATTTAAAATAATTTTTGTGAGGGGGCGCTTATTCGAGCCGGGGCGGCTGAATGGGCGCTTATTAAATTATTTTATAATTACGGACGATATCTTTTTGTTTTCATTTTTTTTCTCTGTTTGTACAACCTACATTGTTAAATGTCAATGTCTTCATCACCCTCCTGTCCTGGTTTGACGGAATAAGCGCCCCCTTTACGGAAGCCGAGGGCGCTTATTCGGTCATTTACCAGGTCAGGAACTATTGCAAATTAGGATATGATAGCCAATTTAGGATGTTGGCCTAATTAGGCCAGAATTCATATCCTAGTTAGGTTATTAATGGCTTAATAAGGATATAAAATATTCAAACCCTAAATATCTTGAGGACAAGTAAAATCCGTGTCAGTTTTACAACGTGAACTTGTTATTTGGACTAGGCAGAGTATTTTAAACCAAAAAATTTTCTCTTTTTCGAGCGGAGCGTAAAGTTGTGATAATTTTTCTTCGTTTCTTGTGGCTTTTCGTTCCGAAATGTTAGTTTGAGAAGTCAAGGTGTTGAGAGAGAGGGTTAACCCTGTTTTTCTGTATTTTTTGTCATGGCTGAACCGATCACAAAAAGAGTTCGCTGCTTAACATCTGAAGTTGTTAAGCCAATCGATTATGACTTAATCTTCTAGAGACATTGTGACTCATAACATTGAGCTTTTTTTTGTGTAACTACGCATGCGCAGTACTAAAAACTGAATCTTTTCTCACTCCGCTCAAATTTTACCCAAAAAACAGGTGGAACTTGCTTGAATAAATAAGAATTTGACATTTTTAGCTAAATTTTGACGCGGATCTTGAAATCTAAGTCAAAAATTGGAATTTCGTTCCTTCCTAGCCTAATAAGGATAGAATTTCTAGCTTAATTAGGCCATCGTATCCAAGTTAGGCCAGAATCGGCGAACATATCCTAATTTGCAATAGTTCCTGACTGTTTACGGTATGCGTAATTTTCGGAAGCACCAATAATAGAGAGCAAATTCCGGATTTTTCGCCGACTCCGGCAGGGAAAGAGACTTACGCAAATTTAAGAATATCATGAATTATCAAGTTATTATTCAATGATGTTTGATTAATCTTACAAAAATGATTAAAGTCGTATATTTAGTGTTCATGCTGCTTAGTGATTGCACTGTCATGTTGACGAATCTTCTCGGGGAGCTGCAAAACACCGTCGTAAGTAGCAAAAGCAAGTCATCCGGATCGGTGCGCTACAAAACCCTCGTCATGTATGTGTACTTTTCAATGTGTTGTATTACCGTTCGTCGTTTCATAACTTGGTCTGACATAGTGTGGGTACGTTCCCTCGATTGGTTTTAACGGTGTCTCCACTGTTGTCGACAATGGGTTCGTTTTCGTCGTTGTTACATACATGAATAAGTAAAAAGAAAATAGCATTAAACTTAGTTTATGGGAAGAAATTTTCGCGGAATTTAATTTCGCTTCTTTAGGTGCCATTCGCACAAACAAATTTTACCCTTAGGAAAATCACCCCTAAAGTTAATTAGTTCGTTTTTTTTCTTTATGTGCTAATTTTGGCCCCCGTGACACTCATATGACGCGCAATAGAGAGAAAATTTCGGGGTATGTCCGAAGAATATAACAGTTATGCATATTATGAATCCCCTTTTTGCATTCCATTTCCGACCTGTTTATTTTATCTAATCCTTGCATCTTTCTCAGCTTACGGCTAGAGCTTCCAGCGCAGCTGGTTTATTTTTATTGCTTTAGGTCGTTTTTGGTCCGGCAGGCAAGGTCGAAACTGCTGTTAATCCGTTCGCCAATTTGAACAGTAAACAAACCTTCGATGAAGTTTTCGAAAGAGAGCTCCTGGCGGAGAACAAAGATGCAAAGAAGAAAGCTGATTTCACTGCTATTTTAAAAACTGATTTGGCAGGGCGAGTTCGAGTTCCAGCTCTTTCCTTCGGAGAGATCATGAAATCAATGGAAACCCTGAATCTTGGAGATTACGAAGTTAGTCAAGTCGAACCCCTGCACGATCTCAAGGGGCATATCAAAAATTTGTGGGATACGTTTACCAATCATGGTTATCTCGCAGATGAAAACAAATCTCTTTTCTTTAGAAGAAAAAAAGCTGCACTTGGGTCCAACAAAGACAGCTATCGTGGTTGCGACTACAGATTGTCAGTCATCTCTGTTTACAGCACCCTCAGACAGAAGTTACCTACTGAGATTGAAGAGCTTCTGCATTCATTAAAAGAAATTAGTCGATTGGCTTACCTTCCATCATTGAGACGATCCCCTAAAACGATTTTACGGACGTTCAATATCACCTACATCCATTTTTACGTTGCATTCAGATTTTTGGCGACAAACCCAAACTAGAGAAGATTTACGGAACGTACTTCCATTCAATCACCATTCACATGGCAGAATACGCCCGTATAATTTCATTGTCTTCGCTGCATACTGAGAGTGAAGAGAGAATTTTCGGACAAACTCGAGGAATTGCAAGAGACACGTCTAGCCGCACCCAAGAATCAATTCGAGACACATGCATAGTTAGGTAATTTTAATTTTTTTCTTTTTTTGTTAAAAAGCTTTCAATTGATCATAAACAACCGTTCTACCTAATAATTTTCTGGCATTTTCTGATAAGATCGTGTCTTTTCTTTCTTTTCCGTGAATTAAATGGAAAGAGGAAAAACTTTTTGGAACTGTTTGGAAGTCCCTATTCATTTCATATTTAGATCTCAAGCCGAAAAACGCTTCAAGAAGATTTACTGCCACGAACATGCTACAATCGAGACCAAAATCTCTAAATTCAACAAAGCTTTACGTAAGGCAATTTACATTATCCATGCCTCATCATAGAATGGATTGTTCTTTTTTATACTACGTCAGATTTTATTTAACATGATCTACCAAAATTCAATAAGTAATATATTTTCTTAATTTAATTATTTTTCTAGCTAAGAATGAAAACACAAAGATTCATGTCACTGAAGATGGTTTCATTTACCACTTGATTAGGATTGCAGATTACATCTTGCTTGGTGAGAACGTTTGGTGGAAACGAGATGGCGATTGGATCGAGTTTTTCGATGGTGATGACGAGTCTGATTTCCGCCCTGAAGGTCCTCGGATGATGTCTTTTGAGTCAGATACATTGTCATCATCCCGAAAAGTTGTCAAAGAGTCGTGGGAAGAGTGTAAAAAGAAAAAAGTCGTCAATTTACTATTCGAACTCGAAGAAGGTAAATACTGTCATATTTTGCCAATTTTTTTCTCCCGCATATTCAATAAGACATAATGCAATAAATTTGGAATGTTGATCTAAGCCTCTCAAAAAAAGAAAAAAACAGTTAACGTCTATATATAAAATTTAACATTTTTTTCTCGTATTCAGAGAATGAACCCATGGATTGTGAGCAAGACCCAACGATTGAAATCGAAATCACAAACGGTATGCTAACTGTGTGATTAATTTCCATTTCAAAATCACTCTATACAATTTCAAACATCAGAATTGAAGCTTTCAATCTGAAAATTGAAAATATAATTTCATTTATTTCGTTTTCTTTTTAGATTCTGCTCGTCAAGCATCTGATAAGGAAGATTCAAATGAAAAGACCTCTGATATTGAAAGTGAACCTGGTAATAAAATTGTGTTGTAATTTTATTTAACAAGCCCTTTGCGACACGCAAAGTTTACATTTGAATTTTAATATTCGTTGCTATCCAAGGGATCCAACATTGAACTCCCTCCAAGAGACGTGACTTTGTTACACCCACCTTCTATGCTTCATTGACACAAAGAAATTTTAAATATATATCCCCTGTATCACAATTAAAAGTTTATGATTTTCGTTTTTTGTAGGAGAAAAAGGTGTTGATTTAGAGCTTCGACAAATTGGAACTTCTATCGACCAGCAAGGTAAAACTGTGCTAAATAGTGTTGTGCAAGATTTCACACATACTTCTTTGATTATCTAGCAAATCTAGTCAACAAATTATGCTCCCCTTGTGTTGTGTTGTACGAAAACTTCTCTCGATTTTTCGTTATCTTTTTTTAAATTACACTTTCAATTTAAGGCTAATACGAATATACTGCAAATTTCAAAAATAATACAATTTTAATGTCGAAACAGCTCTCTGAAACACCCCTGTCTCACAACAGGGATAAAAAAATTTATTGTTTCAAGCTCCAAAAATTCAGTGGGGACGGTGGATGGGGATTTTTTCCATTTGATTTCCAATGGGGATGAAATCAAAGTAAATTCCCTAGAAGGGCTGAAATTGTAGGCTATTTTTCCCACCGGGGACGAAATCTCGGCCAAATTTTCCAGTGTGTTGTGGTGTCCCACCGGGTCTGTGACACAGGGGTGTTCTAAAAGTCGAGAAATTTTATTGCTTTGAATACTTTGAATACTTTGAATTTTTTTCTTCTCTTTTTCAGTCTCCGAGATGACTGAAGACTTGTCTAACACCCTAAAATCGTCTACAGGTCGATGCCTGTATAAAATATTTGGGCTAACAGAGCAGGTCAAAGAATTCGATCTCCAGCATGTTAGGTATAAACAATCTGGATGCCCCATTGCACGTGAAAAATGTGGACATTTAAAATCGGTATTTATAAAGAAGATCGGTCCAGCTCAACGCAGACTCGAAAAGTCTTTCAAAGAATGGGAGAAAGCGTTTGTGAAGGAAACTAGACGAGCACCTGCAGTGAAAGATTTGAGCAAAAATGCAAAAGAGGAATTTGATAAAATCGCACTTTGCCGAAATCTTGTCAAAAAATGGAAAATCTAACATTAAATTTCTAAATTATCTTATACTAATGGTTCCGGTATTTTATTTCTATTTTATTCATAAATTTAATGTCAGTGTAGTTTTACTCTCACTAGATATTTTAATTTCGTAGTAATATTTCAGATTTTCATTTTATTTTCTTTTTTACACAAATTTTTTGAATACGAGGCAAGTGATGTTCGTGACGTTGTATTCCATATCGAAGTTCGTTTTTACTTTCTTAGAGACAATCATAAATTCTAATATTTTTCTAATTTTTCAAATATATATTCAATAATTAGTGATTAATTATAGTTCCTTATCTATCTATTTATCTATCTATCTATCGCATTTCGTTTTTATTTTCTATCATAAATTCTAATATTTTTCTAATTTTTCAAATATATATATAATTCAATAATTAATGAGTAATTATATTTATTAGTTTTAACTTTCGTGAAATTAAAGTAGCATAATAAAGTTCCTTATCTATCTATCTATCTATCTATCAAAGTTAGTTTTTATTTTCATACTTGTATACCTACTCAGGTATATTTACCGGGACATGGTGATTTTGTAGTTTTACCGGACATTACTAAATAATCAAATTTCCCGGGATTGGGTAAGTGTGGGATAGTCGAGCCAAACTATGAATTCTTTAAAAGGTAAGATATGATCCAGATAACGTATTTCTAAGATGTCCCGATATTGTTACAAAGTAAGTGAATTCAGGATGAACTAATTGGTCTTTATCGGGACAAAATATTGTCCCGATAGTGCTTCATAAAATGATCGACAGGGAAAGTTAGAAAGTAAAAATGGTCATTATCGGGACAAAATATTGTCCCGATAGGGCTTCATAAAATGATCGACAGGGAAAGTTGGAAAGTAAAAATGGTCATTATCGGGACAAAATATTGTCCCGATAGGGCTTCATAAAATGATCGACAGGGAAAGTTGGAAAGTAAAAATGGTCATTATCGAGACAATGCAAATGTCCCAATAGCAATAGTGCTTCATCATAAAATGATTGATAGGAAAAGTTTGAATATAAAAATGGCCTCGAAAATGGTCATTATCGAGACAATGCAAATATATCAATAGCGCTTCATAAAATGATTGACAGGGAAAACCAGAAAAGCTAAACTAATTTTCCAATTTGGAAAAGCGGGAATGGAATGCTTCATAAATGCTTTAAAATGGAAAGCAAGAATCCCCTTGAAACTCACACCCACTTAGTATAACCATGGATGTAATAAAAATATAGATGGAGAGTCAATGCCTTTTGTTCTATTCTGATTTATCATCAGAAGCAAACAGATGTTTGGATGCTTTTGGAATAAGATGATTAATTTTGGGTATACTGCTCGTGAGAATATTTAAGATGAATGAAAAGACATTACATTTTTAACAATTATATTGAAATATAATAGCCTTGTCATGAAAAATTGTCTAAAAATTGTCTAAAACGCACTGAGAAGTAAGTATTAACGACAAACCAATAAAATTTACCATTAAAGATGCTACATTACTGATTTCTTGATCAACAAATAGTCATCAAATACGACAGGGATAGAATAACAGAAATTCAGATGTTATCATTCCAGCCGCGGCTTTCTTATACTATGCTCCATCTATATCTTCATTACCTCCATGGTATAAATAAACAAAAACTTGTAATACTTAATAAACCCATGCATTTAATAAAATCGTTACCTGAAATACGGAAGTAGAAAATTCCATATGTGGTAAATGTTGCTTTTTTATAAGCATACAAAAATCCCAAAACAGGCTCAGAGATGCTTAAGTCGAGAGCTTAATAAGGCTGAAAAAATGCTTGAGGGATGCTTATATCCTGACATGAATTTTTCGAGGATGCTTACAAGTTACAAAAGATAGTGAATCGGGCTCGAAATATGCTCAAATTTGCCTATTAGAATTCTTGGCTGAGTTAAAACAAAAGAAACCGGGGAAAGGGTAAAATTTTCTTTGCAATGGCTTCACAAAAAGCAAAGTAGTTGCACTACAAAGTAACTTATAATTTTTCCGTAGGCTCGAGGTAATGCTTACCATATGCTTGATTTTTCCCATATTTGAGCCCAGATATGCTTATAAGTGCAATGCTTATAAAAAAAACATGTACGTGTCCACTTGGAGGGCTGGTTGTGAGAGATTAGGGCAGTTTCGTAGTAGAGCGGATTATTTTGACGGTTGTTAGTAAATATTAAATCGATTAAACAGAAGACGAATAAGTTTAGTAAAAAAATGGAAAATATTTATCAACATTTGGCTTTTTTCTTATTTACTTTTAGGCCCAAACCCTCGGTAAAAGATAATAATTTCGAATTTTTATCTGCTGAGTCACTGGTGCTTTAAGGACTCATACAACTTGAAATGAAGCCGAAAACAAAACTTTCAATCTTCTTGTGTCGTATTTGCTATGGCAAAGTCTCAAAGGGAATGTATATTTCAGTACATTGTTGCATTTTGTAGAATCCTGGAAATAGAACTTCAAGTCAAATGGAATCATCATGTATGACTGACCAATTGCTTTCAGATTGTATTTAACAGGAAGTTTAACCGCGATACTCACGGTGCAGGATGAAATCTAATTTTTGTTTTGTCCAAAAAGCGAATTGATGTAATGATAGAAATCGGGATAAAAAGTTCAGAAAAAGTTCAGAACTGAAGGAATTCAATTCTAGGCGGACAGATACCTACATGTAATTTGTAGGTTGGCAAAAATCTATTCTAAATTATGGGTCTTTTTATTCTCATATGAACGTACAAGACTAACAGATTAAACAAGTCTTAACAATTGATTCTTTGTAAAGTAGGTCTTTTTCCTCGTGCTTGTTTATTGCTCCGTAGGAGCGGTTTAAATTTTTGACGTTTGCGTTTAGAGTTTTTAACCGTAATTTGGTAGATTACCCTTTTGTGCTTGATTGTAAGGGGCGTCAAATTGCAATTTTTCAAATTGACATCTTATTCATTTTATGGAGAAATTTAGATTTTTGACTAAAACCGATGAAGTCATCAAAAATATTGCCAAATTTTTCTGATTCACTTTTCAATTCTACGTTTCTGCTCCAAATATGAGTAGATTTTAATAGGTCGATTGCAAAATATTGAGTTTTTAAGATTTGCGACGTCATCAAATTGAGAATTTGATAAGTTTAAAAAAATTAACGGACAGTAGCCGGCCATCCCATTATTCCTTAACTTTCATATAAAGCTCAAAAGAATCGTATCATCAACGAGCGGATTTCGAAAAGTGCTGGTTCAAAATTTGCATTAAGCCAATCTCAAGATATCGGTCGATGGACATCGCGCTGCGAGCTGGGCCGATAATTGATGCATGCGGGAGAACCATAGATTTCCGCAGCGCCCGAAGTGCTATATGGAGGGCTTTAAGCTTTTCCAAGCAAAGGAAAATTAAAGACCGCAAGTATTACATTAGCAAAGCTATTGTTCGAAAAGCCGGGAACATTCTGATTGTTCAAAAGCTAGAAATCCTTTCTATCTGCTGCACACATTTTGAAAAAAGTACGACCTTGGGCGTTGGGGCTCTTATATGTAATTCTTTGGGGAGGCGGTTATCTCGCACCCGATGTAGAAATTTTCTTCTTATACGGTTCGACTCTGAAGGTAGGAAAAGTCTTGAAAATTTTGATACGGACGGGCCCGCTCCCCCTTCACGTCCTTTTGCAGAGTGACATTAAGAACACCTTCTCTCTAGAGCTTCAGCGTGTGGGCGGCCGCCAATACGCCATCGAAAGAGTGAGATCAGATAAGGGAGGCGAGGACCAAAACGCCCATTGGAATTGCAGCGGCCTGGTCTAGCCGAGGCCAAGTTACGGTTTAAAAAAATTTACAGACCAGTGTGACTTTTTTTATATCTAATAGAATTTCCTTTGGATACTTTATTTATTGTAAAATACATAGTTATGCAATACTGAAAAGTAGAAAATTAGATATGTTGTCCATAAATGTTTTCCATTGCATCTTAGAAAAAATATTTTTACAGTTTAACTTGTCCTCAGTTTATACTTTCATTTTTTTAGCGGACTTTTTCGTATCCCGTCAAAATCAAGCCAACCCACCACCCAACAGACTGAGAATAATGATGATATCTACTTCTACTCGTCACCTATCTACATAAATGCAATAGAGGGATGTCTGCAGAGTCGAAAGTAAGTAAACAATTACCCAAACATGCAATTTGTATCATACTATATTTATGGGGCGGCCAGGATTTATGATAAAAACAATGCAAGAAGTAAAGACTAGTTTTATTTTTTGCAGACCAGGGGATGTCCAGACGATCTCAATCGAACGGAATCAACGATCGAACCAGTCGAACCAAATCGAACGCAATCGACCGATTGAAATTCGATTGTTGAAGCCAATCGAATTTCAATCGAATATTACCGCAATTTTCAGATTCGATTGATGTTCGATTGCGTTCGATTGATGTTCGATTGCGTTCGATTGCGTTCGATAGTCGATTCATTGACCCCCGGATTGTTCATCGCATAATTTCTACAGGAAATCGAAAGTAGTTTCATTCGACTTGTGATGTTTGAGAGTTTGGATGTTGGGAAGCTGCAAGATTAAAGCCAGACGATCTCAATCGAACGGAATCGACGATCGAACCAGTTGAACAACAATCGAACCAATCGAATATTACCCAGAATTTTGACGTTCGATTGAGATTCGATTGCGTTCAACAATCGAATTTCAATCGGTCGATTGCGTTCGATTTCGTTCGATTGGTTCGATCGTCGATTCTGTTCATTCGATTGAGATCGTCTGGGGGGGATGTCAATCGAACACAATCCACTACTAGGCCTGAAAACATCAATTGTGGACACGGTTGATGTTTTTTATCCACAGTCAATCATTTTTATGGACAGTCAATATCCAAGCATCGACTGTCAATACTTTTCATCAACTGTTGAGATTATTTAATTGACTGCTGATGTCTGGATATTGACTGTTGATATCTGGATATTGACAGTTGATGAAAAGTATTGACAGTCAATGTTTGGATATTGACTGTCCATAAAAATGATTGACTGTCCATAAAAATGATTGACTGTGGATAAAAAACATCAACCGTGTCCACAATTGATGTTTTAAGACCTAGTAGTGATCTAATTCAATTGTCAATCGAGCGAACTCAATCGAAATGTTGGATCGAATCAATCGAACCCAATGGAAGTGATCGATCGGACAATCAAAATCAATCAAAGTTCAAAAAGATGTAAAATCACAATTGGGTTCGAATATTTAATATCTCTGAATGAATAAATGTCCATTTCAAGTACTGTATGAACTTAATCTTTTCGTTCGGCACGTGATTTTATTCATAACATCGTGGTTTGTTTATCATCATTGAATCTGCATCATATCATATTGTCCGATCGATCACTTCGATTGAGAGTTCAATCGCGGGTTCGATCAATCATTTCCGATTGGCTTAGGCTTACCTTGTCATAAAGTAGAAGGAATAGAAGACTATTTACCTCATCGGCCCTTATTACGCTGGCCCTTAGGCGAGGGGAATTTGATGTTCTGTTTACCGTCATTCACCCTCATGCTCTTTAGCCGCCGCTCAAAAAAGTTCATTATTTCTAAAAAACTCATTATTTTCTCCATTTGCTTCTTTTCCTATTCCAAGCTATCCAAAACGCTCAAAGTGAATCAAAAATAACAAGGGCGTTTTAGAAATTTGCGTTTTATACGCCTCTCTCAAACGCGTTTGAATTTTCGCGCATGTCATTTTGATTCAGAAAGTAAAGCAGCTCGATTCCACGGTAGAATATAACTTCGCCACAGCTCAACAAGGTTTTTTATTTTAAGCCTGGCTCTACAGACGACCCTTATTACGCCAGTGACGAAAAAATAACGTCAATAAGAGCTGACGCAAAGGGAGCCAAAGCCGATAAGGGTAGAAAGTAGACAATCATGCGTTATCGTTCCCGAGGGCTTTTTAGTCCTCATGTCAAGCACAAAAAGAAAATTTAATCGAAGGCAATTGAATGCAATCAAATTGATCGATCGAATCAATCAAACTCGATCGAAGTCAATCGAAACTAATCAACCGAGAAAAAAATGTAAATATTCGATTGGGTTCGATTGTCCGATCAATCTACCCAAAGATTAGAAGAAATCCAAAAATCATTTCTCAAAAGAATAACTGGCACTCCAAAAAACTATTGGGATTGTCTGAAAAAGCTAAAACTTTACTCACTTCAAAGAAGAAGGGAGAGATATCGGATCCTGTATACATGGAAAATAGCTGAAAATCTGGTTCCAAACATCAACAATAAATTTCAATTCAAGGAACTCCCAAGATTGGGAAGGATGTGTGTTCGCACCCATAGTTCAAAACTACATGATAGCACGCTTGTTGTGCAAGGTGCTAAGTTATTCAATTCAATGCCAAGAGTATTAGAGATATGAAGAATGTTACAGTCGAAAAGTTCAAAAACTCTCTAGACAGACACCTCAGTTCGATCCCAGACGAGCCACAGATTCATGGTTACACAGGGTGCAGGAGAGCCGACTCTAACTCCATTCTTGACATGAAAACTGTTTAGCTGCCGACATCCTTCCTTTATTCAGGTTTGATGGATGCAGCATTGTGGTGTGAAGCAGAAAGTTTCTTGCCAGAGCATGAAGCTCGAAGACAACCAAAAGTAACCAAAAGTAAGTAATCACTTCGATTGAGTTCGATCAATGCGACCAATCAGTTCGATTGGTTTTGATTGAGTTCAATTGGTTCGAGAATCGAAATTTTTTATCTTCTGTTATTAAAAATGGCACTCATGACAGTGGATTTCCACTGCTGCTTGAAAGTGCTTTCTGACTCTCCGACTCAGATCTCGGGATCAATGTGTGTAGGTCATAAAAACAAACTGAATAACAATTTTAACATGTTTTCAAAAAGATTTTAAAAAGCTTGCAACAAAAGAATGCAACTTTTCTTCATTTTTATCAGCATTTTCAAATGAAAAAGGATGATTGAGACAGACTCAAGTTCCTTGTATTAAATATGACATTCTTTTTATAGATTTCCCGTATCAGTCGGAATCGGAAAAGGGTTGACGAAAAAACTGAAGTTGCTAGGGTCTTCGTTAAAAGACAATGCGACCAAAATGGATTTATCAAGCTTTATATTAACAAACAGATAGGTAGGTTGTAAGTTCTTAAAATAATAAACAATTTCTTGTATAAAATTGCAATGTCATTTAGGCTGGAAAAAATTGTTGGTTTGCAAAAAAAAGTGTTCTCTCAAAACATATCAAACGTTAGCCTGCTTCATTTAAAAATGGCTCAGTTTGACTATCATTTCACTGAACCTATACTTCACTTGTATTTTTTCTTTTACTATTAGTTTTCGGCGTTTTTACGACTAAAAAATTCTCTAAAGATGCCTTTTTAATGGAATATGCTGGGGAGCTTTGTACCCAAGAAGAAGGCTATAAAAGACAGAAGCTCTACAAAGAGGATGTTGGGTCTTTCATATTTTTCTACGATAAAATATGGTATTATATTTTTTTATATCGTTCTTTGCATCAATCTAATCATTGATAAAAGAACTTGTTCGAGATCGCTACTGAATAATAGTACTTCAAGGCTCCAAAAGGTAGAGACGTAGAGTATATACATATACCCTTCACTTACATCACTAGCAGCTCAGGGTGAAAACTCTGGAAACTCATGGTATTTTTGCCTTTATAGGGTATTGTATAGAAACTTTTCATGAAAAGCATTCAAACACACTTGGACCGAGTGAAAAAATAAATAAAAGAAAAAATCTTCATGCAAAGGATTGATTGATAAATTATTTTATTAATAGATTTAGAATCTTTCAGTTTTTTGTTTGTTTTTTCAGTGTTGATGCTACACACAACAATCAATTGTGTAAATTTGTGAATGACTCTTCAAAAGCAAGGAATTGCTTGATGAAACCTTTCCAAGATGAATTTGGAATTGATCGACTAGGACTGTTTACCCTACCAGACTTTGAAATCGAGGCAGGCACAGAGCTTCGATACTCGTATGGGCCCAGCAAAGAGAATTTCTTTTGGAGGAAGAAGGTAATTCCCTTTTTAGTGTGATATTCTCCCTCAAAAGTCCGTAAATTTAAGGTATAAACTTAATCAGGAGCTTACAGCTGCTAGACTCTCCAAATAACTTTCAACCTTTGAAAAAATGACATTCTGAGTTGGGATGACAACTTCCAAAAAACTTGAAGGCGGATTGGAAAATTTACTGAGAAAGGGGCATAGAAAGGAGTGGGATCTTCTAAGAAGGAGAGGTCTATTTTGCAGCATATAGAGTCAAAACTTAAGTGAAAGAGATGAATACTTGGTACTGGTTGATACTATTGATAGGACCTCCTTCTGCGTTATATTTTTTAAACTTCAAATTCAAAAACAATGAAAATTCCATGCATTTTTTTATGGCCATTACAAAGCCAAAATATTCAATTTTGAATTGAGTTTTCAAACTTATTATTTTAAACATTTTTTTTGTCATCAAAATGCCAAGAACTTCTAAGAAAATGGGCAAAATCAAAATTATTTTATCTTTCAATCCTTGAAAATAAACCCTTAGCAGGAAATTCAAGGGGGTATCTTATATACTTAGAATTTTGCCTGCAAAGACTTTGGGGATAAAGATTTTGTAAGGTTTGGAGATGTCAAGAAGGGGAATCATAAGGGACATCAGACCCATTTCCACACTATAGAAGTTTGTTTAAAATATTTTTGACTGTACTTGGATCTCTAAAAGATTTTAAATTCAACCTAAATTTTTTAGACTGTTATATCGTTGAGGCTGGTCGAGGAGCTTCTTATTATTTTTGCATTTTTCTTTTTTTCATAAAGATGGACAAAACTTGGACGTTTCCATACACATATTGGCACGATGAGGTGACAGGGGAGGTAAAATGTTAATTTTTTTAATAAACATGAAATACAGAAAGTTTTCAACTAAAGAAAATTTTGTGATATGATATTCTGTTAATTTCTCTGTAATGGGTCTTAGATGTCATGTCGGTAAAAGTTTCAGCAAAAGACTAATATTATTAAGTAATAAAGTTCGTTTTCTGAAACCTTTTATTCCAACAATCACGTAATTGTCTTTTTTTCAGAACAATGTCATCCCACCAAAATTGACATTTTCCAAAGCAAGTGAGGTAAATTTGAAATGCATTGATGCTTTGGACTT
Organism: Clytia hemisphaerica; assembly: GCF_902728285.1. Taxonomy (NCBI): domain Eukaryota; kingdom Metazoa; phylum Cnidaria; class Hydrozoa; order Leptothecata; family Clytiidae; genus Clytia; species Clytia hemisphaerica. Next base: position 403,777 of record NW_027104213.1, on the reverse strand, counting down.
TTAATTAACCAACCCATATTTTTTGTACTTTTTAATCAGTATTTGTGCTAAAAGAACCAATGAAAAGCCAAGGAAAGATCACTAGAACTTTTGGATAAACACCATTCTTAAAAGTAAAAAAATTAATAAACAATTTGAAGTAATACCGTATGCACTTCATCTGTACTCTTGGGTGCCTTATAAACGTACAGACCAAAATAAACGTACATGGGGGAATAAAATTGGGATTAATAAACGTACAGGCTAACATAAACGTACAGGCGAGAAATCAGAGCTATAATAAATAAACGTACAGGCTAAAATAAACGTACATGGAAAAATCTATCAATTTTCAAAAATCAATCAAAAGCTCGAATTTATAGCAAAACGAATTTACTCGTGTTGTAACATTCGAAATCTCCCACAATACGTTCGAATGTAATTAACGGTCTTCTACACGTCTTACTTGAACAAAAAATAACAAATTTTTTCCAGTATGAATCGGGCGATATTGGGTCAAAATAAATAAACGTACAGGAGGGAATAAACGAACAGGCGGGAAAATTCTTCAAAATAATTAAACGTACATGTCCTAATATAAAGGTGTGTATATACAGGTGGGAAATTTGACACAAAAAAAACAAGAGAGTAGGTGATCTGAAGTTTTTTCATTCCATCCACAAAGCTTTTTCAAAAAATAATTTCAATATTAATACAATTGAATTAATCCTCAGACTGAAATGACATCACTTTAAATAATGAGTTGTAATACTGTCAAATACTCTTAAATTGCCATTTGAATACTGAATTTATTTTAGGTATTCAACCATTTGTCCATTCCATCTGTGTATAAAGACAAAACAGATCAAAACAACTCAGATGAAGACAAAGCAGATAAAGACAAAATTGATGAAGTCAAGAGAGATGAAGATTCTCACAATGACAAAGAAGATGAAGACAAAATGGAAAAACTCAAAAAAGATGAAGTTAAAAAAGATAATGACAAAGTGGATTTTGATATCAATAACAGTAGGGTAAGTCTATCTTTAGCATTACTGCAATGCATAGTTTTATGCATAATTTTTTAGTTCTCTAAGTTAACCCAAGGGGGTCTTTAACCTCTTAATCTCCCAAGGGGGGTTAGCTATTCAAGGGAACAGTTGGTTTCTACCTGAAAAAGGAAAACAAATCGATAATAACTCTAGGGAAAAAAAGTAATATCAAATTCAAATACATAGAAATTTCCAGATTTTTGAATTTCGCAAGAGTTAACTTTTGTGCATCAGCATTTTCAAAAAAATTGGAGAAAGAATTTTTGCCATTTATCATGACCTTAATAGGTTTTTGGACCTACCTGGAGATCCTATAAATTAACCTTTGTCTCCGTCTGTTCCTCTGTTACCAGCTTTTCTCGAGATTGGCTCATAAGTTTTTTCTGATTTTTGGCACAAAGATGCAAAATGGCAATGCCCAAAATGTGACGGAGCCCGATTCTCGAAAAAAAAATTTCTGGCTGAAAATGCCGTAAATATGCTGGAAAAACTGTTTTTTTTTCTCAAGATTTTATAATTAGTTTTTATTTTTAGTTGTAAATCATCCTTACATTATTTTTATTTTTTGCACGAAGTAATGCCTAAAATACGATCTAGTCCGATTTCGACTGAAAATGACAGAAATATGCCGGAAATCACCGTTTTTGCAGATTTTCATTGGATTTTTATCTCTTTGTTTTTCAAACAAAAACCTTTTATATAAAAATGCCCACGATTCAGTATGGTTGAATTATCAATGAAACTGATCTTGGTCGTTGGAACTTTCTAGAAATCACCAGAACAGCTGAAGTTCACTAGGAAACCGTTCGCTCGTCCGTTTTTTTTTCACGATCTTTCTATCACCGCTTTAAACTACAGTCGACTTTCCATAACTTGAACCGCCTCAATTATCTACATAAACTCGAAGGATTTTTTCGGTCTCTTGAGGAGATTCTTAGACTATTTGCCTCTCTATATCTCTAATTTCCATAACTTGAACAATTACTCTTAGGTTCCAAATAAACGGGGGGTTCGAATAAACATGGGGGGGGGGGGTTGGAAAATTTTATAGATTTTAATAAACGGGGGGACCTAATTGCCGGGGGGGGGGGTTGGAAATTGTACTTCTGAAACCCAAAAATAAGGTAAAAATAGGCTAAAATCAGGCTATTTAGAGAAAAATAAGGGGCCTTCTCTTTGACAGCTGAAAATATTCTTAGCGATTAATAAACGGGGGGTCCTAATAAGGTCTGGGGGGGTAGAAAATTTTCGAAAAATTAACAAGCGGGGGCCGTTTATTTGGAAGCTAAGAGTACTGATTATCCCCTTGGCGTTCCAGCACTCGACTATATTACACTTCCCTACTTGCTCTAACTTTATATCAGATAGGTCCAATCAGCGTTCCTGCTTGTTATTCCAGATTTTCACTGATTTCAGTGAGGCAGAGGGCTAAAACCTGAGTTTTTCATAATCCATCAACCTAAAAGGTATCCCAAAATGTCTTTAAAATGGAGCTGTTTTGAGCAAATTTTCATGGTCGAGGGTAGATTTCAGGTAAGGTAGGAAATTTTGAGAAAGAGACTTTTTGTCAAACTTACATTTTTTCCAACTCACTTTTTTGAACCATTTCCAATAGTTTTTTCATCTCTTTCATTAGCAAAGATTTAATTTATCAAGCTGAGTTAAGCCTTGTAAGATTGTCCCGATAAAACCAAGTTTCTCAAAATTGAAAGTGAACAATACTTTTTACAATTTTCAAAAGTAATGACATTGTGAAGTAAAAAATCTTCAATGTACATCTTGAACACAATGCAGGTAATTTTGAAAAGTTTAGACACAAAAAAAAGTTTAGACAACAACGTTAGAGTTGAAGCTGTGTCCCGGTAATTCTTCAAACTTACTAAATTCTTCAAAAATTTGAGGAAACATTTTTCATGGTGATTTTGTCCCAATAAAGCCCATAAATACAAAAATAAATTGTGATAGTGATTGTGTCCCAATAAAACCCATGAATTGAAAAAAAAAACAGATAAAGTTTAAACTCAGCAGCAAATGGAACAACACGTCTAAAAACTAGTATGCTTTGTTCAGTTCAACCCAAGTTCTTACTGAAATCGGTTTTTCATTCATCTGCTAGAGCCCTTTCCCTTTTAAAGAAAACTTTAGATGAATTTTAATAGACTTGCGACATTTTGACAGTGTGTCGATATGAATTGACATCTTCTGGAAAAAATGACTTGGTTGTCAACTGATGTGTCATCAATTTTTTCACTGTTTATAAAAGGACTCTACGGTGTAACATTGGCCAAAATATTGTAAATTTTCATTTTTAAAAATTTCGAATTTGATAAAAATTCATTTCACAGACCAAAACAGAGCTTTACCATCTTATTTAGCCGATGGTGGCATGTGAGTCGGCATAAGTCAGCGTAGTAAACATTACGTCATTTTTCATTCATCGGATTATGTTATTGAGATAATTTTATGTTTCACTCTATTACATGGTAAAATAGCGTTAGTGGTAGCGCATCAGTTGTACAATCCCGCTTTGGACATTCCCTTTTTTGGTATTTTTTTTGAATCAGAGGTAAAGAATACTGACAATCAGAATCAGAATTCTCAATAAAGTACTCATTCAGTTAAATGTCTGCAAGACCCCAGAACCTCCAGTTCTTAACAGGCAATCATGAATGAGAGACAGATAATTGATGAGTATCGGCTTGGTTTAGGAAAAAGCAATACAGAATTCTAACTATTGAGTTTAAAGCCCGAACGGCTAATCTCTAAGATATACCAGGCAAGAAAAACTGAAACCATAAGATTCGCGCAATTATCATGACGACGGATTGAATCTTATGGTTTCTTTGGTTTCGAGTAGCACATTTTCGAAATCTGGTGGTATATTTTTCTTTCAGTCTAGCATCTGCGTGAAAACCATGCAGGGAGCTCGCTTCAGTTGGGAAATAAGTGGTATCATTTCCCATCCAAGAGATTTAGTTCAGCCGTTTCGGGGCTTTAAATTTAATGATCCTAACAGGGTAGGATAGGAGGCTCTTTAAGTATTTCTAGCTCTGTAGCATGTTTTCCAGTAGATTCAAATGGATATTCATCCTTCTTTCAAGCCTGATCTTCTTGGTTTCCCCTCCAATCTTGGTCAAGCGATGCTTAACCGGTTTAACTAAATGTTTATTTTTTAGACTCTGCCGAGTAGACACGGCAGTAGACAAAATGTATGTGCTTCAGGTCCTTAAATTTATCATGAATGAAACTGACGGAGTGCTGACGTTGCTTTTTTTCAGAGGTTCCAATCTGCATGAATTATTTCCTGTAAATTCGAGTTTATCAAATCTATAGGCCGTGGCGAGTGGATTGCTAAAGCTTCAAAAATAAAGAAAAAATTTAAAATGTCCGTGACCAACTTTTTGATATGTTTCCTAGTCAAGTTGAGGGTGCTGATTCCGAATTTGAATGTTACCAAACTTGTAAACCCGCAGTTTTTGCGTAATTTGCGATGTTTGGTTTTTCAGGCAAAATTGTAAGCCCTAAAAAGGGGGGGGGGATTTTTGGGGGGTCTTCAAAATCAAAAAAAGACCTATGCCACGTGATTGAGCTCTTCAAACTGAGCAAAAAAATGTATTAGATCAAAGTCTCAACATTTCTTGATCAAAAATTCACGTTTTTGTGGACAAAAAATGATTGAAAACAGGGAATTTCCCCACAATATGCATAATTTATGCAAAATTATAACACTTTTTGACAACAAAAACGCCCACTTAACTTTTGATCAAGAAAAGTTGATACCTTGATGTAACACATTTTTTTGCTCAGTTTGAAGAGCTCTATCATGTGGTATAGGTCTTTTTTGATTTAGAAGACCCCCCTAAAAACGCATTACTCAATGCAATGCACTCAATTACTTAAAAACTGCGGGTTTTCAAGCTTGGTAACATTTAAATTCCAAATCAGCACCCTCAAATTGACTAGGAAACATATAAAAAAGTTGGTCACGGACATTTTGAAAAAAAGTGAGACGTTTTTGGCTCAATGGCCACGGCCTACTAAGCTAGTTTTGAACAGCTTATAAAAAACTGTAGAATAGAATTTTGAATCTCATAAGAAGTAATATTTCTAAAGATAGTCTGGTTCTGGTTGTCATTTTGTCCCGATAAACCCCGCGAATACATAAACATAAAATGAAGTCTTCAAAAAGCAAAAAGCAAACAGTACTACATACCTCAAAAACTATAAGTATGCCTTGTTCGTAAAAAAATTGAAAAAAGCCGCCAAACTTATCCATTTTCCTTCATTTCGTGCAATTACGGCTTTAGAACTTATTTTCCAAAAATATTCTATTCCCAAGCCACCATTGAAAGTGAAACTATCTTTGATCATCTTAGAAAGAAACTTTGGAATTAAAACAATGTCCCGATATTACTATCTTTTATATTTATAACTTCTGATAAAAATATTTAGAATTCAATGGGCATCTGGCAGTGACAAATTTTGTTTGCCTTTTCAAGCCACTATTTCCTGTAGTGTGTGTCGCCCAGATCCTTGAGAGATTGTCCCGATAAAACCAAAGTTTTCAAAAATGACATAGAATTGTGCAGTGTCCCGGTAATTCTTCAAACGGTAAATCTATCTCAAACGAGTAATGATCTTTAAAAATTTCAATTAAACATTTCTGATGATGATTTTGTCCCGATAAAACCCATGAATACAAATAATAAATTATAATTTGTTCGTAAACGTTTTGAAACTAACATCTTTCGGTACAAATTGTTTGATAAGAGGGATGCGTGTCCTTTTTTCATGTTACAATCTTTGTGATTGATGTATTCTAACCTCACAATGATTGCAAAATGCCATCAATCATCTTTTATAGTTCTATCTATTCTGAAATCTTGTGCATCTCTAGATGTACTCTTCTTTTAGAAGATGCCATTCCCAAAATATCCGAGCTATTCTTAACTGTCAGTGAAGGTAGTAGAGAGAGTCTATCACCGTACTTCCCTAGAATGTTAGTGAGGTACAGTGATAGCCTCATCCAGATGGTGAATGGGCTCTTCCAGAGAAAAACCGTTCATGGGAGGGGGGTTGGAGGATATATTATTTGTTCAGTGATTTACCATTTGCGAGATTCCCATTGATTTTTCTAAATACTACAATATTGGAAGTTTAGAGTTTGAAGAGTTACCGGGACACTGATTCTATTCTAAGGTTTGTTGTTAAAGATTTTAAAAAAGTGATCAACTATATCTTCTCGGGAAAAATGGCTTGGAAAAAGTAAATTCGGCAAAATGAGTTCTATTCCTTTGATTGCATGAAACCAGCATATTTGAATTTGAGGGACGAGTGAAAAAATTTAATTCGTTGTCAAAAGAAATATTGTTCGTTTTGCTTTCGATCAGACATGTTTTTATTTCTGTATTCATGGGTTTTATCGGGACAAAATCACCATCAGAAATGTTTCAATGATTCTTTTGAATAGTTACTCGTTTGAGATAGAAGAATTACCAGGACAATGCGCAATTCTAAAGTTTGTGTCTAAGCTCTTCAAAAATAACTTCACTATGATCAACATCACTATACTTGTCTGATTTCAAATCTCTAATGATGAAATATATAGAATATTGCTAATTTAGCTTGTGGCTTCAGTCATTTTGAAAACCTTCGTTTTATCGGGACAATCTCACTAGGATCTGGCTTTAACCCACCAGGACAAAATAAATTTTATCCGAAGGATTTCTGGGTTTAAGACGCTACGGAAAATGGTTGTTTGGAACGGCAAAAAGGTTTTTATCACTGCCATATTCCCATTGATTTTTCTAAGTATTACAATTTTAGAATTTTAGAGTTAGAGGAGTTACCGGGACACTGATCCTATTCTAAGGTTCGTTGTTGAAAATTTTAATAATAGTAGGGGCCATTCTTTAGGACCCGTGACAACAATTTCCGGAGAAATCGACCATACTCGCTTAAAAGTCCTCTGTATCGTTTTTCGAGAGCTTTCCAACGGTATAACTATAAGTGTTTTTGTGTTTTAGCGACTTTGAAATTTCGTCAAATTTCGGGTCTCAAGGGTTTTTGCTTGTGATGCCAGTCTTTTCCCCATAAAAAAAATTGCTGGACCTAATTAATTTACTCCCTCTCAAAAAAGTTTCTAAATAAATTCTTCTTTCGAATGAGCAAAAAAAATTCAACTCCGGAAATTGTTGTCACGGGTCCTAAAGAATGGCCCCTACTATAAGTGACAAATATATCTTCACGGGAAATATGGCTTGGAAAAAGTAAATTCGGCAAAATGAGTTCTACAGCTTCGATTGCATGAAATCAGCATATTTGAATTCGACGGATGAGTGAAAAAAATTGATTTCGTTGATAACTTGATTCAAAATATAAAAGAAATATTGTTATTTTTGCTTTTGATCAGACATGTTTTTATTTCTGTATTCATGGGTTTTATCGGGACAAAATCAACATCAGAAGTGTGTCAATTATTTTTTCAAAATCATTACTCGTTTGAGATACAAAAATTACCGGGACACTGCTAAATTCTAAAGTTCGTGTCTAAGTTCTTCAAAAATAGCTTCACTTTGATTAACATCACTATACTTAATATGAAATCTTAAATAATGAAATACATACTTTAGAGAATCGCTTCAAATATTGTTCATTGAACTTTTTTTGACATAAAATCATTTTAAAATTTTGGAAAATTACAAATTGCATGAATCAAAATCTTTAAGTCAGATAGAAATTGAATGCGCTTTTTTATGGGGGGGGGGGGTGTTCAAGAGGTTAAGTTTTCTACTAAGTTTTCTAACTTCTCTTAGATTTTGATGAACAATCTTTTTTTGTAGAATGTAATGTTGAAAACAGTTGGCCCCACGGAAGATTCTGACGGAGATTCTGATGAAATTCCAATGGTAAATCAATGTCTTAGCTTAAAAGTTTTTCATATACGACCACTGCTGTGTAAATGTCATCTATATTTCACGTTTTAAGCCCTTTATGAGGAATCGTTCATAACGAATATAAATGTGATGATCAATAGAATCTATTAGTTTTGTTATACATTTTTTTCAGACTCCACCAGCACAAAAGAAACCACCAAGAATGAAGTTTAAAAAGGTATTACATGATGTTGTTAAATCTATAAATTTATCTTGGGATTTGAATAACTTCAGTAAGATGATTTTTTTTATTTTTTAATGAAAAACAAGGATATACGATTAAAAAGTTGTTTGGATTAAATTTCTCTCAGCTATTTTACAGACACACTGTTCATAAATTGACTTTTCTTTTTTTCCCTGTAGTACGGGAAACGATTTGCTGCACAAATCAACGATGATGTCATATTATCAAATGATGAATCAGACTCGGAATTAGAAATCTTGCCAACCGTAACTATTGTTACTTCATTTTACCTATATGCACTCGGTTAATGTTTTTTTTGACAGATTCTGTTTGCCTCGTTTAAGTCTTTCGTAGATATTGGTTCTATGAAGAACAAGTATACTACCTACTTCCAAGACATCCCGAAAAATATCTTCTTGAAGCATATCCAGAAGTAAACCATGAAAGTTTTTTTTGTTGAGAAGTCGATAGCCAGGTGGTAAAGCATTTTTGCAGGTGAAATAAAGGATATTTCGGGGTAGGCATCTTTGTAGAGAAGATATTCATGGGATTCCTTTGTGTAGTGCAATTTTTCTGAAAAAGCCTAATATTATGTTTATCTATTTTCAGATTAACAAACAGAGCCCCCTTCCCAGGTAAGAAGTGTACGAATTTGACAAACAGTATCTTTCAAACCTGCTGCTTGGGGATAAGCATTACTTACTGTAATTCATTGAGGTTGAATATTGTTGAAGTAATCTTACTTCGCGTCTATCGTCTATCTTACTTCGCGTCTATCGGGCTTCTGGTTATCTTTTTATTCTGAATTAATCCTTGTTTCTTCCTGTTCTTTGTAGCAAAAAGTTGAAGTACAATGAGCAGTCAGAGGTATAACTGAGCTTAGTTGTAGATAATAAGATATTTTTTATCAGTTGAGCAGAAGCTTTGTTGTAAGATGAATGATCTTTTGTGCATATTCAAGGCTTGAAAGAAGTTATTCTAGTGTTATTTGTTTAGTTAAGAATATGTCATTTTCTATCTAACTTAGGCATTGATTGCTTTTAGATTAGAAATTAAGTTCTTGATCTATTTGCAATTTTTCATGATATGCAATGTTTTTCGATATTTAGGTCCTAAAAGAGTGTATTTTCAACATTTTCGCCCGACTTTGAACCTTGAAACCCATCGTCCGCCAAAATAAATCCAGTTCGAGAAAATTTTTTCGGCCATCCGCCATATTAAATTCTTGCCAAAATTCCTTCAATAAGGTAACTGGTTCCAATCCCATACAGTTATGCCAAAGTTTTTCAGACACATGGCATGGTGTTTTGCATATTATATTTCCTTCTCACTACTACCAACAAGCGAGACCTTTCCTGTGCAATTGTGGAGAATCTTTCAAAACAAAACCTATGTTTGATCATCACATTAAAAGCTGCAAGGTGAAACATTTACATTCAGTTCAGTCAATTTTATTCTGTTTGATTATTTTTGACCAATAGCAAACGTTTAAACGTTTATACTATTGTCGAACGTTATGATGCTTAAATTTCAATTGTTTAGAAAACGCAAACAGGTAAATCTGAATGTCTTATTTTTCTTTCATTTTAGCAAAGTGGCGGCAAGAACCAGAAGAGCTTAATAATAAAGCCTCAAGTGACCTCAGAATCAAACGTACGAATTATCCCTCTTCAACTGGTATTGAAATTATTTTGATTCTTGAATATCACTGTCAGTGGATTATTTGAATTATGACGCTATAAAACTACATTCCCTGTTACAGGACACTCCCTCTATATAATGACATTTACTAGCTCAGCCTGTTTTCTATAGGAACACATCTCTAATTTGATATATTTTTCATTCTAGGGCGTAAAATCCAAGTCTGACGATGATGCCAAATCATCAAATGTAGAATCTGGCTCGGAAATTGGAACCTGTGCAACGGTAATTATTTCAATTTTGATTTTATTTAATAGATAATATCCTACGTTTGACCCCCCCTCCCCTCCAACAACAGATTTTTCGACGGCCTGGTGTAACTTCTGCGTTTTGCACTTTGAATGTCTTTTATGTTCTTTTATTTTAGCAAAGTGATGGCATGAACCAAAAAAGTTTAATAATAATGACCTCAGAAGCAAAGGTACGAATTACTCCTCTTCAACTATGTTAAAAAAAAATCTTGATCTTTGATAGTAGTATCAGTGGTAAATAAATTTAAATTCATGAATTCATGAGTAAGCTCTCTCATCTGGTAATAATTTCTTTGTTTTTTCTATCTAGGCAGGTGGTCCATTCCTTTGCAGATGCAAAAAATCATTTATCGTCAAAGGCGTTTTTGACCTTCATAGGGGCAAATGTTTCATTAACAAAGTACTTCATTTTTTTTTTTTATTTCTGGAAGTCAATTTGTGCAATACCGATAGCTTCATTCTATTACGATTATTTGTGAAAACTTCAATTTATGTGACACGTCTTAAGTTATAAGATATAATTTCTTCCCCAAAACGTACCCAAATAGATGTTTTCAAATTTAATCGCATACATTTATCTGTTTAAGTCAATTTGAAATATTTTTTTTTCTTGTTTTGTGCAGGCTGAAGTATCGAAGGCTGAAGGATCTTACCAATTTCGTCCTCGTACAGCTCGTATCCAAAATAATGAAACCGATTCTCAGGTATCCTTAGCCTATTCTGAGCATTCGCACCTTTTTTAAGCAGAAACAATATAAACTTTCGGCGAGGTATTCCATGCTTTAGTAATTCTAATAATTTTTTATTCACTCATCTGATGATCGTCGTATGGCGTGAAACAGGCTGTATCGAGATGATTTTATATTGAAAAAAATCAAATTGAAATTTAATAATTTGGCTCTACTTTTCTTGATTCGAGGACTGTGTCAACACACTCATTTTATATTGCTTTTTTGCAAATTTGCCCAATAATCTCTTAATTTTCCAGATTATTGACCCTTACAGTGCACTCCTTTTTCAAACTACCCTTACAGTTCACTTTCAGAGTCCCAGAGTCGCTTACCTTGAGTGAGGATAAAGTTTTGCGCTCTCCTTTCAAAAGTTTTTGGGTTTATTTAATTCCACGAATATTTTTTATTATAAAAATATTAATTTTGTTTGTAGTTCACGTAAACAAAAATCTTGAACATGTTTTTTTAGAACGAATCAGATGTTGAAACTATGATCAATGATAGTGGTTTTGACTTAACCGAAACAGAAGAGGTTAGTCTAACATAGCGGGTGTGATTTTTTGTCGCACACTATGTTTTTAAGATTTTGGCGCATGAAAAGCATCCATTTCCCTCGTGTTTTTAGTCTTTAAATTGTAAAGAGAATAGACAAGAATTTAGGGACAAACTGTATTTCATTAATTTCCTGTATTTGTATTTCCATAACATCAATTATTATAACTAATTCTGTTCATAGTACTTGTGCACTGCCTACACTGAAAATCTTGAGATCTAGATTATAGTATTTAACAAGGGATCAATTTCTAAGGCATTTACGATTTAGATTTTTGAAATCTACTTACTCTTCAATCTCTAATAGACAGGTGTAAAACGGAGAGGTTGGAAAGGGTAATAAGAATGTCCTTGATGAAAATTTTTCGAGAAAAAAAGAACGTCATCACCCGCATGTTAGAGACCGATGAGTTAGTGAGAAACCTACCTGTATTATTTGCAATTTAAAAATGCACTGTTAACCAGTTAACCAGTGACGTATCAATAAAATTTGACGTCTGTTATCAAAGTTAAAACTCTTTTTTTATCATCTGTTTTTAGAATCCAGATTCTGATGACTCGACAGTAAGTACACTTTTTTCTCAAATACAATTGACGTTAAGTTAAGCGTGAATCGTTAAATAAGTTGACTTCAAATGCTTTAAAAGAATATTTATTAATTACCACACGAATTAACACTTTCAGGAATTTGACGATGATGTTAATGATCCAAATTTCGAACCGGGATTATCTGACGGCAAAGATTCACCTGTTTCGTCGGAAGATGAAGACGATCACCCACCTTTAGATGATATCAACGAAAAAGAGATTGAAAACGCAGTTATCAAAGCTTTGAATACATGTTCAACCGCTTCACCTCTGGACAAACCTACTGAACCTTATCTTGGAGATCACAGTGATGACAACGACGGAAACAGTGGTCAGTCACTAAATGATGAGAAAGAGGACTCTTCAGATAACAAAAAGAAAAAATCCACTCAAGAATTAATAGGTGCGTCTTTATCTCCCTGGTAGTGTATACTTAAAGCATTTCATGCGACTTTTTAGTCAAAGCACTTGTTATACATTTTTAAGCTAATCATATAGGTGTCAATTATTTTCGGACATTTTAAGATCAGAGACATATTCCAGTATAGGTCATTTTTGTACTAAACTCAAGATATTAACCTTTAAAAATTGTGTTTAAAAGGTGTGTTTTCAGCCAGGAACAGCTGTTTTGTCCAGTTTTCGCGATTTTTGAAGCTTGAAATCTAGAAATGACATACGTATCTTTTTTCTTTCGAATGGTATGTATCAGGTCTTTATTTCTGATACGGTTTTCAGGGTTTCATTTAATCTTGCCCCTATTTTTGCCTGAGATCATCATTTGTGTCCGCAAAAAATTCATACTGATGTTATATTGAATTGCCTACCCCTTGGCTTTCCAAAATTGTATAATAAGTGCTTTGACTAATAAAATTGCTCAATCTTTCAAATTGTCCACTCGATGACGATTGATTGTTCAACGTGTTTTTTGAAACAACTTTGCGTTGAAATACATTGTTTGTATGACAAAATACAAGCAAATTTAAATCTTTCAGGGAGTTAATTAGTATAATTTTTAAGGAGTTAATAATATTTATTGTATAAATACAATGAAATCAATTCCTTTTTAATTGTTCAGAACTAAGATGCATGCAATTCTGGAAAGGTGAAATCATGAATTACGTAAATCATAATGAATTCTCAAAGGCACTCTACTCCGTCCTGTCTTATCGTTCACTAAATCAACCCCGACTCCGTATGTAGCTGAGCTAAATTTCTTTATTTCTTTTTAATTTTTAGCTGAGAGAACAAATGACGGACACAAACGACACGCCTGTTTCTTTTGTGGAAGCCTTGAACATCCGATTACAAGGCATTTTAAGACGAAGCATAAAGAAGAAGAGGAAGTCAAAAATATAATGAAATTGCCTAAAGGAACCACAAAACGCAGGATGTGGATTGCATTGGAGAGGAAAGGCGACAATAAGTTTAATAACACCAATCTCACAAAATTGGTAGTTCGAAAAACTAAAACAACTGTAGAAAAGGTACCTTGTGTTTATTGTAATGGACTCTTTGCAGCAAGGTCGCTTTCTAAGCATGTTAAGAAATGTCCATTGAGAACCGAAGAATCCTTTCAAAAGCCACTAGCTGCTGGACGTATGCTGCTCAACTCAGAAAAGGCTGAGGGAAAATTTGGAGATGTGCGAACCCATATTGTGGAAAAGATGCGTGCAAGGGATGAAAATTACATAATCATGAAAAACGATCACACGTTGCTACTACTTGGTTATTCTCAGATGCAACTAAAAGAAAAAGACAGGTACTTTATACTGTGGAAGGCTCTTATATAATTTTTCTCTAGTGCGTAACCCTCTCCACACTACTAGCTATCACATTTCCTAGTTTTCACGAGATTAGATTTATCCAGACAAAAGTGCTGGTAAACAAGATGAAATGCTCGTCTTTCATGTATTAATGCAGATTAATGAGCAGTAAATGAAATAAAAAAAATTCTTGGTTGGTATTTTACTATTTTTATTTATGTTGTTAGATACGGCGACATCAGATACACGATGAAAACGTTAAGCAAATTGCTTATCGAATTTAGAAAAATCAGTGGTCTCGACGATGCAACTTCTCGACAATTGGTTCAAGTGAAGAACTATGACAATGTGCTACAAGCTGCCAAAAATTTAACTGGATTCCACGGACCGAGGAAAATAGAGAAGCCTAATGTTTTCAGGAAGATAGGATTTTCTTTATCTAATCTTGCAGTCGTTGTTAGAACGGAAGCTATCAAAACGATGGACTCGGAATTACGTGAACAATGCCGTTCTTTTCTAGAGCTGTACGGATCAGATTGGACAGCATTTTCTACAAATGCACTCGCAGTTTACGAAGACCGCAGTGCCAACGCACCACAAAATTTGCCATGTGAAAATGATGTAATGATTTTCAAAAATTACTGTATTGAAACAATAGGAGAGCTACTAAAGCAAGATTCTCTTGACGAAAAAGACTACACCTTGTTATCAAATGTAACCCTTGCAAGGCTTATGACGTTCAACGCAAGACGTGGTAAGTGTTTCAATTTAGATAAATTAAAATATATATTTGTAGAAAGAGAATGTTGGCTGCTATACTCGAAACACTTCTTTGTTTCAATTGCCAACAAAAAATTACAGTTGGCTCTTTCTAATTCGAAGACGAAGGAGGAAGCTAATTTGTTCGAATTATTGAGAGAATCGAATAATGGAAAAGCGTTTTACTAAGATGAGCAAGGGGAATGATAATTTGTTCGAATTATACAGGGATTCTTGAATAGTAGAAAGCATACTACCAAGATTTTTCATTGAAGGGGAATGATAATCAGCTCGAATAATAGAAGTTCAAATTAGCGAGAATCAACTGGAAGAACGACGATTAAACTGAAATTTCCCCTAAATGTCATGTGTATCATTTCTTTTGCTCACAAGTTTAATTCAACATACTATACAACATTCTAATCAGTTTTAAATTTATTAATGAAACTTTTCATTACTACATGTTTTTTCATTCAGGTTCAGAAGTTGCCAGATTGAAACTTTCCAGGTGGGAGGGCGTAAAGGATAATCGTTGGAAAAAGAAGGAGTATATCGAGAAAATTGAAGATCCTGTGGAACGCAAACTTGCTGATAAGCTGCAACTATGTTACATCGAGGGAAAGAAGAAAAAGAAAACGAAAAAGAAGAATCACGTTCCCATTCTGTTCCCACCTGAATGTGTCGAGGCAATTTGCCGCCTAGAAGATCTGAGGGATAAATTCGCGGTGGATGAAGAAAACGAATACATCTTCCATTCTGGGGAACTATACATTAAAGGATGGAACTCAATGCAATGCGTCGCCAAGCGCATTAAGAATCAATTAGCATCACCCAATCTCTTAACACCAACCCGCACGAGAAAATTCCTTGCGACCTTACTACAATTGCTGCAGCTCAACGATGCTGAATTGGGCTGGATGACAGCTCACATGGGCCACACAAAAGATGTCCATTTAGGTTTTTACAAGCAAGAAGATTCAACCATCGAATTGACAAAAGTTGCAAAGGTATTGATTTCTAGTCCTTGAGGGTCTTTTATTTTTGTGAATTTCAGGGTTGGAATTGGTCTTACAAACAGTGAACTCCCGGAAACTTTGAAGTACCAATTTTGGGGGATATAAGAAAATTAGGAAAATATATTTTGTCTTTTTTTTTTTTAAGAAACAATAGATATCACCCTGGTATTCTTATAGAAGTCATTCTTACATTATTGAAATAGCGTCTAGTTCTTATTTCTTTGGGTCGGACATGGTACAAGTCTGTTCTTAGAAGTTTAATCCATATAGGAATTAGTTTTATTTTATTTTTCAATGCTAAAAATCAACACCCGATTGACTACCTCAAGACATATAATCTTCCTGATATTGGTTTAAATCGCAAAAATGTGTTCCGTGAAATGCATTTTTGATGAAAAATG
The DNA here is from genome assembly GCF_902728285.1 of Clytia hemisphaerica. Classification (NCBI taxonomy): domain Eukaryota; kingdom Metazoa; phylum Cnidaria; class Hydrozoa; order Leptothecata; family Clytiidae; genus Clytia; species Clytia hemisphaerica. Next base: position 387,865 of record NW_027104213.1, on the reverse strand, counting down.
TCAATTCAATGATTTCAGACCTCTTACATGGGGGGGGGTTGGGGTCCCTAATTCTGCCATTCCGTCAAATCTTTTCCCAAATTCCGTCATACCGTCCAAACGAAAACCTAAATTGCGACAATTTCTTTAAAATTCAAGTTTCCTAAATTTTGACTATTTCATACAAACTTCTAAATTCCGAGCGATCTTTTGCTGATTTCCAATTTTCCGTACGAAAAATGCCAAATTTTCCGTTTCTGGTGGTGGACCTAATTTCCGCCATTCCGTCAAGATTTTTGTCAATCTCCGCGATTCCGGACAAAATAAAGGTTGAATCCGCTCCTCCGCCAACCATGAAACCCTCCCCTTACATGGTCTCGTCTCCGCCATCATGCTTGGAGGACTTACGAATTTTATAATGGACAAATACAGTATCTTTTAGTTTTTCAATTTTTCAAATGTTGGAGGACTGATGGGGGATTTGTGACGTACTAAGGCTGATGTGAGATTTATGACAGAATTTTTGTGTATAAATATTCTTTATTTTCAATCTCAGATGATGAGCGATAAGAAAATAATGACTTTTCGCTTGTATGGGCTCCTAAAATATTCAAAATAACTTTATTTCGCAATTCCTTAGTGTGAGATTTTCTGACAATATATCAACTATCATTTTAAGGTGTTATGTGCAGTCGACGAGGGGGAGTCTATAAAGAACAAAAAGATAGATGACCTTTTAACTGGTGAGTTTATTTAAATTGTAACACTGTCTAGCAAAACATTTGAAAATATTCAATAAGATATTCAATCGGTCGTCAAAAATGTCTTAAGACATGTCTTAAGGCGTTCTGTTTGGATTTGCTTAAAGATGCGTATAATGTCGTGTTTCTTTTTTCAAATCTCAATGATTGAGCGTTTTTGTTTTTTTTTCCTTTTTTTTGTTTCTTTTTATTTATTTTATTTTGTTGTTGTCGGGTTTTTTTGTTTTTGTTTTCAAGATTGAGGCTAAAACTCTTCTAAGCAGCCTTGGGACGTCAAAATTGGTTCGATTTAACTGAAATTAGGCACATTTGTTACTGAGATCTGCTCCCCCCCCCTCCGGCTAATTAATGTTTCGAAAATTTTCCAGCCAGGTCATTCTTATTCTAATCCTCCCCAAGCTTATTAAATTTTGAAAAATAGTTTTTGAGAAATTTCCCACAGCCACATCTATCAGACGTAATTACAATTACGAGTTGTATGGAAACATTGAAGTTTATCGTACGTTACACTATTCCATCATTGAAAGAAATTATAAAAGACTAAATTTGACCCTGGTCCCCTAAATTATTTCCTCTAATGAATTGGTTTAGTTTAACAGTGCTCACCCAAAACTGTAACTGAATTGGAAGTTCAAAATTATATTTTTTTTACCTGCAGAAAAGGATGACAACGAGGACGATAATCAACAACAAACAAACTCGCAAGCAATAAAACCGAAGGTTAGTCGCCTGTCATCTTGGTGTCGTATATGTAAATTATCTTTCGGGATTGGCTCATTAATTTTTCTTATTTTTTGCACAATGATACAAAATGGTAAAATGTGACAGAATTCGGTTGAAAAAGTTTTATTCGGTCGCCGGAAGTGGACAGAAAAAAACGGTTTTGGGTTTTCTCAAAGTTTTATTGTTTGTTTTCTGCGATTCTGTTTACGACTTTGGGTAAAAAATGCGCATTAATGCTGCCAATATTTTCCGCCCTGTAGAGCTGCAATCCTACACTAAATAAATAAGATAAAAGGCGAATTCTAAGCAAATTTCTGAAACAACAATCAATTTTTATAAGTGCTGTAATTTACGTTTGGAAAGTAGAGTTTTAACTCTGTGTTTTAACATTAAGACTTTTGACTTAAAAGCTTAGAATCTTAGGATCCAAAACCTCAAAAATGTTCCAACTTTTAAGCCAATAAAGACTGAAATCGGCATTTTCACCTGAACTCTGAATTCAGAAAAATAAGTCCCATTATAATTAGTGCAGGATTGTGATGTTGAAAACTGCTTTCTTTTTGTATTTCCTTGACTTTTTTAAACTTATTTTAAATGTTTCTTTACAAAAAAATTCTTTTATAGCGATGCAAAAAAATTAGCCCTTTATGATTTCAAAAAATATATATCCTTATCTCTCTTTTCAGAAAACCAAAACATGGACGAGATGGACGGCGAAAGAAATTGATGAGCTCGAAAATGCATTTAAACACCACTTGAAGGCAAAGAAAAAACCGCTTCAACATGAAGTGCTGAATGCTATCAAACGATATCCTGCGCTGAAAGCCAGAGGCCCGGAGAAGACCAAACACAAGATCAATAAAATGATTGAAAATTTACAAGCAAAAAGTGGTTGATTTTCCAAACTCACCAAAATAAGACTCTAGACTTTTTGCGTGTAACTTTTCAATCATTGTATTGATCTTGTATTTGGTCACAGGGCTAAGTCTTTCTCCGTAGGCTATTGCCGTTTCATGGAAATTTTTCTTCTCCAGATGAAAATGGGGTCTAGAAAAACTTGGTTACCTTTGTTGGATATTGCTCGAGAATCTATGATGGCAAACTTTAGGGTTTCCCTATATTTTCGACCCCTTTCGGCTTGGTGAATAGAGAAAAATATTTTGGCGAAAAAAATAGACGTATATATGTTGATTGGTCAGAAATTTCATACTGATTTTAAAAGAAAAAGGTCAGAAACATGGTCTAAAATTGTTCTTATTTTGTGACACGGAACACTTTCGGTTTCAATATTTTGGGTATGTTAATTTTCCCAGCAACTTTATTTGCTTTGCTTCATTAACTTCAAATTTTCTGGAGGTGTTATCCATCTTTAAAAAACAAAAATAGGTAGAAATATTTCTGTGCAAAAATATCGAAATCCATGATGACAGCATCATTTTTCTCCTTTGCCTGGTTGGAATTTAACCCTTTATAGGCCCGAAATAGGATAGCTTTTGAGCAAAAAATTTGAAATTTTGACCATAAGCTATTTATATTAATGGTCCATTAACTCCATTTTTTCCAAAAAATGACGTTTATAATAGAACCCATGTATATCATGCATCAAACGATTAGATTATAATTTTCATGCTGATTGAAACATGAAACGGCAATAGGGGGAACACTTAGCACAAAGATGAAATTAATCATTTTAAAATTTGTTATTATTGTTATTCAAGTTAATATTGTTCATACTTGTTTCAGTTTTACCGTTTTGAGGGGTAAATCATTGATAAAACAAATATTGTACGCCAAATTTAAAGTGATTTGCCCCTCGCTTATATAGTCTCATGTTTATTATATTAAATAATGTTAACTCAACGCAAATTGATGACTGTTCTTTTTCTGCAAACCCACAAGTAAAATAAATCCCTTGGACCTACTTGGGGGTCTTATCAACTTTTGTCCTTTCATCCGCCTGTTACCAAATCTTCTCAAAGTTGGCTACCGTCATTCTTCTAATTTAATCCGACCGAAAAATAATTATCTTGGAGGGGTCGTACTAATAATAGGAGGAAATAAATTACTTCCGAACTTGAAATGTTTTATCGTACTAATAATTAGATGAAAAAGAGAACTCCATTCGTTCTAAATTAGTTGGTGAATAATTAAAAAACAAAAAAAAATTGCAACGTTTTTTGCTATTCGTACTATGATTAGAGGAAAATCAGAAATCAATGAATATGGACTCGTACTATTAATTAGAGGCGATAAATTCCTTCCACTTGGCCAAAATAATCTATTCGAACTAATTAGAGGACTGATTAAATTAGAAATTTGCCTAAGACTTTGATAGGGATGGAATGGTCATTATGCCAGAGGGTGGAGAGTAATCAGAGTCATTAGTAATATAAGTTTGGGACTCCGTTATGGCTAATCCTCGAATAGTAAGTTTTGGGGAAAATTAGTCCCAATCGAAGGTGCCCCCATTCTGATTTTGGGTAAAAAGATGCAAAGTTGTATTGTCAGGAACCCGATTTTCGGAAAAGAAACTTCTGGTCGAATATGTTGGTTTTTTTTTGTTATTTTCTTGAGACTTAATCGTAATTCTTTAAAGAAGCTAAAAAAGTTAGAAGCCACTTCATCTCATGAAATTGTGTACGGGCTCCGTCATGTCTAATAGTATAGGGATAATAAAGGGAAGAAATTTTAGCGGATTTGGCCATTTTGCCAAAATCCACTGAATTGAGTTTTTTTTTCGTCATCTTCCAAATCTAATATGTTGCACGCTTTTTCACTGTACAGGTCATAAGACTAAGAGAGTTACTTTACCTTGATTTTGCCATATAAAATCCATCTTCCGTCAAATTAAATTCCCATCAAAATTAATTTTATTGCCGATTCGCAAAATTCCTTTATCGGTCGTCGGCCAAATTTTTTTCTCCAAAAGGCCATGCCTTTTTTACACAAAACTTTGCGGGATTCCTCGTAATAAAAGTTAATAGCAATGCCATGACTTGAATTGAATTTTTTTCCACTCTGTCACCTAACCGAGTCATTGTTACTGTATTTCTTCTCCTAAGCGTACTTAATTTTAGGTGCAGCGCTTAATACACGGAGATGCTTGTTAAAAACGGATTCGACCCCTAATCCAGGATTTGTCCGTTAAACTGGGATTCGACCACTCTATAAAGGATTCGACTGCTAATTTTAAGATTCAGACACTTATCTCAGGATTTGCCAGCTGACGATAAAAGAAATTGTGGCGATGCTTTCCTCAGAATTTTTATAAAAAGTTATAACATGAGAACGTAACAAAAATCGCAATTTGAGTATCTCAACATTGCCTTGTCGAGTGCGTCTCAAATTTGGTTCATCAATTATTTAGAATTCAAATATTTTTTTAGACAGTTGACGATAAAAGAAATTAGTGTCTTCTCGAGTAAATTACAGCCCTCCCAATTATGCAATAAAAATATTTCTTTAAGCTACCCTTAGGGGGGTTAATTTTCGCGGGACTTATTTCGTGAGGACGGGAATAGTAAATTTTCGCGAGTTTCGCGAATAGTGGGCTTTTTTCGTATAATTTTTTTGAAAACAAAGGGAAATTATGTCAACAAAACTAAAAAAACTCAATTTTCGTGAGAATTATATTTCGCGAATTTCGCGAATCCAAAGGTTTTTAAAATTTTCACAAAGACTAATTTTCGCGAATTAATTAATAAGGAGCACGAATCCGTTAGTGGATGCCAACAGCCTAGGGTATTAAGCACCAAGATTAATGTAATCAAGTCTAAGAATCTGAATATCGTGTAAGGTATAATTCTGTCCCGATAAAACTGATTAGGTTTCATCTTTTCATTTCGAGCATGGTGTCCCGATAAACCTGTTTACTCAGAGATAATTGTGTCCCGATTAAATTTCCTAAAACGATTTAGAAAGTAAGTTTGTCCCGATAGTGTATCAAAATAATTTTAAAAAGTAAGCATTTCTTACTTTTTGATGTCAGAATTAAGGAAATCGGAGATTACAGAATCATTAATATTTGTCTTGTAATGTTAAAATTTGATTTGAAATAAATTCTAAACTGTTTCTTTAGATTCCAGATAAGATTTTTTTTTGTCCCGGTACAGCAACAATTTATGTTAACTTATAGTAAGATAAATGATCATATTTTGTGGCATTTTCGGGACACCGAGAAAATGAGTGGATTTATCAAAAGACCCAATGAAGCCACATATAACGTTAAAAAAATTACCGGGACAATTTTTTGTCCCGGTAAATTTTTTTGTCCCGGTAGTTCCTCTGGAAAGGATTTTTTGTCCCGGTTATGCTACGGCTGGAAGTTCTACAATAACATTCTTCTTCACCAAAGAAAACAACCATTCTTTGGATAAAGTTCACTCCCTACTTGCATCCTTCCCATCGATTTTGGAGGCTCGGAAAACACGAGTTAAAAAACACGAGTTAAAAAACAAGAGTTACAAAAAACACGAGTTAAGTTAAATGTGACGTCATCAATGGGAAATTATGACGTCACAAGTAGATAATTTAACTCGTCAATTTATGGTGCACCATAATCTTACGAGTTAATTAACTCGTCAATTTATGGTGCACCTTAAACTGACGAGTTAATTAACTCGTCAATTCATGGTGCACCTTAATCTTACGAGTTAATTAACTCGTCAATTTATGGTGCACCTTAAATTGACGAGTTAAATTTTCATGAAACCAAGTTGGTCAAAAATTCTAAAATGGTGGTTAAATTATTTTTTGTGCCTATTTTAAGTTTAAAACTATTGGAATGGTAATTTTCTCTCATAATATTCTATAGTCTTTAACTGAGACAGAAGTTGACAAAAAGTATTTAGGCTGGCTCAAATGCTAAGGGAGGGGCATATGTATAGAGTTTTGTTTCCTGTAGAGATTTGAAAATAAAATTACGAATTTTGAAGCTTAAGAAGAAAAATGTTGTTTTTACTGATTTTTGGTCGACTTTGGATCTAAGTCCCCCATCTCCATTCCCCCATAAAAAAACGGTCACTTTGAGCCAAATTACAGACGTAATTCTAAAAAGTTACTCTCAGGTGCCAAATAAACGGGGGGGGGGGGCTCGGAAAAATTTAATAAACAGGAGGGCCTAATTACCGGGGGTTTGAAAATATACCTCTAAAAACCCTAAGAAAGGATAAAAATAGACTAAATTTAGGCTTTTTATATAGCAAAATGAGGAAATTTTCTTTTGGTAGCTGTGAATTTTTTGAAAAATCAATAACCAGGCGGGGGTCCTAATAAGGTCCGGGGGTTGGAAAAAATCGAAAAATTTACAAGCGCCCCCCGGGTTTACTCGGCACCTGAGAGTACTAAATATTTGACAAATAAGACAATCATCGTATATAATTGAAAGGCCTTGAAATTCTTGTTTCAATATGTTATATTTATATTTAAAATTACCATTCCAATAGTTTTAAACTAAAAATAGGCACAAAAAATAATTTAACCACCATTTTAGAATTTTTGACCAACTTGGTTTCATGAAAATTTAACTCGTCAATTTAAGGTGCACCATAAATTGACGAGTTAATTAACTCGTAAGTTTAAGGTGCACCATAAATTGACGAGTTAATTAACTCGTAAGATTAAGGTGCACCATAAATTGACGAGTTAAATTATCTACTTGTGACGTCATAATTTCCCATTGATGACGTCACATTTAACGTAACTCGTGTTTTTTGTAACTCGTGTTTTTTAACTCGTGTTTTTTAACTCGTGTTTTTTAACTCGTGTTTTCCGAGCCTCTCGATTTTGTGTTGTTTTTCCACCAAGTTCGTCTGTAAATCTACAGGGATTTCTCGCAAAAATCACCGACCCTTCTCCAAGGTCGGTAAGGGCAAAGATAAAATTAAGAAAAGCGTCAAATTGATATCGTCCGTAAACACAGACTCTATCCGCCGCGAAACATATTACGTTTTATAATATACAAACTATGTTATATCATAATATTATATTATACGGACGATAACATGGTCTACTTTTACCCGTACGAAGGAGTCAGCACCCTCTTACAAACAAGCAAACTTTGCTAATATTTTCAAACAGAGTAAAAAATAAAAAAAAGTTCTTACCAATGGCGTTGCTATTGGAATCAAATTCCTTTGATGATGCTTTCTTGGTTCGTGATGATATTCTTGATTCTTCCATTTTAAAATTATGTTATGTTTTTACTATTACTGTGCAATTGGTCAAGCGTGGTCGGTGGTCGTTGAAAGAGTGTGTTCAGTGTTTATTTTGCTTTATTTTTTATTTCCAATGTGCGCGCTCTTTTTAGTACGCATACGTGTAATCAACTAGCCTACATCCGCGAGTAATAATCGGGAGAATATCTGGGTAAAACTCACCGAAAAAATCCGTTTTCGGGATTTTCTGGATTCTGAAATATCAGATCAACCAGGCTAATTCAAAAACAAAAAATCCAACATGCACCATATGGCGTACAGTGGTAATGTAAGATAGTAAGTGCAGAACACATTGAAAAGCATATTCTTATTTGAAGAATGGTAAGTTCAATTCTTTTGACAATTTCTTTTTTCAATTCGTACATGGAATACCTTTTTACAGTCTGGTTCAACTGTATAAAGTGGTAATGTAAATAAGTGCAGAACACATTGAAAAACTTTACAAAACAAATTCTTATATTGTATTGAAGAATATGGTAAGTTCAATTCTTTTTGACAATTTCTTTTTTCAATTCGCACATGGAAGACACATTGACCAAGTTATTAACTAAAGTCTATTTTATCAACCTCACACTATTTTTGTAACTGATCTATTATGTCTATTATGACGTATTGACCATCAACTGCTCTACTCTGCTCTAACTTAAGGGACTATCTGACAGTCAGGCGCATCCCGCGATTGCCGTATACCGCAATTGCAGGGTATACTTTTTGCGCTTCTCGAAGTATGCTGCAATAGCGCTATACCATTTTACCAAACCTCCAAAGTCATTTGGTTTAAGTTATATAATTGAACGACATATTAAAATTTCTATCTTTTAAATCGAAATATGAAGAAAATCCGTCTGGAATTTCTGGGACGAAGGAGACCAAATTAGTGGCAAAATGATGGAGCGTTTGACGCCACTCGCGCGGCAAGTTTTTACACTCGTTATTTGGCAATCCCATCAGGCAATAGGCAGTTAGGCGACGGGCGTTCTCTAATTCTCCAATCATCTTCCGGTCATTTTGAATGAAATCAAAAAAGTTAAAACGAAATCGCAAACCCCGTACGCCCCCTTTAATGTGACTGTCATACTGGCCACCACGGCGTAAATAAGGAAGGGGAAAACCTACTCTGTACCAGAGTGTATCTCACGATTATCGTAGTGTAGTGCACTCTGTGCGCATTGTTTGTTTGATAAAAATTTTCCTGTACGGAGACCTCTGCGGTGAGGTATAATTTTAAAATAAAATGGCAGCCAAAGTTACAAAAAAGGAAACAGAGGGATGGGGTCCATGATGGATGGGTTCACTTTCTAAAAATGTTTTGGCTGCTTTTTTAATGTTTTTGAGCCAAACTAAAAGCTGAAAAGTAACGAAGATATATTCAAAATTGTCTAACAGAAAATTATTTTCCCATTACCCTATAATTTTTTACAAAATTTATGCCAACAAAACAAACTATAACCACTCTACATAGATCAAATGCAGTAAAAAAAATACTGAATTTATGCCAACAAAACAAACTATAACCACTCTACATAGATCAAATGCAGTAAAAAAATACTGAATTGGAACATAAAACATACAGAGTATATTCTTTTGCAAAGAACTGAAGTTAAAACCACTTTAAAAACAAGATTAAAACCACTTTAAAAACAAGATTCCAATCAAACAACTTCTTTCTCACGTTCGTGAACTCAAAGATCCAAAATGTAAACAAAAAACATTCGATTTGTGCAAAAAGAGTTATTTTGCAATAGAATGTCTTCATTTAGAGCTCTCTTTTATTCCAATTATTATTAGAAAATAAGAAGCCATTTTTGTCATGAAAACACTTTTTTTCGACAAACTTCTATACTTTCTGACAATTCTGATCGCCATTTTCCCTTATCACTCCAACAGCACTCCAACAGCACTCCATCGCAGTGGTTTGTTTGAGCAATCTCAAACCAGAAAAGACCATGACAACAGACCCTCTACGGCAATGAATTTTGAAATTAGCCGTAGATATCGGGTTTGTGTACAGACAAGGGGAAACCAGGCTAAGCGTGCAATTTATTTTTATCACATGACTTGAAGCGTAATAAAGATGTAAAATTTTAATGATGGACACGAGAAAGTTACAAGAAAGTTTGCATGCGTTTCATGTGTTGGGTAAAATAGCCTATAATTTGGCTGCTTTATTAATTGAAAGGATTTGCATTTTTTACTGAACTTCTAGTTTGATAGATGAACTTGTTGATAAGAATGATAGAATGATACCAAGAGTTTCATTCAAGGTTTGTTTGTTTGTTTGTTATTTTTATACTCAAGGCTGCACTCGAACACGAAACGCACGCAAAAATTCTTTGCACTGGGAGCTTTCCAATTGCAAAAATGTCGTTTTTTAAGCTGCATCATAAAAGACAGGAAATTTCTGGTGCACGAGGAGTGTCATGTTTAATGTTATGTAGTCTAATCCTTGGATATTTTTTTATAGCCAACAAAAAAAGGAGGTAAAAGGTGGACATTCGAGGAAAAGGATGAGGAGGGGTGAAAAAAGTGGGAAAAAGAACAGATAATATGGGAGTTACAACATACAAACACTGATGTTGATGAAGAAGGAGAAGAACAAGAAGAAAAAGTAGAAGTGAAGAAGGAAGAAGAGGAAACCACTGTGATTAACAAGAGACAAGAAGTGACAAGGCAGACACAAAAATGATGATGAAAATTAAATAACCGTTTTTTAATTCATATTATGTATTTTTTAAGTCTTATCTCTTGTCACTTGTATCTTGTTCTTCTCATTTTTTCCTCATTATTCCTTTTTCTTTTTCTGTTCTTCTCTTTCTTCCTTGATATCAGTTTAATCGAAATTGCCTCCTTCTAACTTCGGTCATCACTTCTTCCCTTCTCTTCTGTTTCCATGAATATCCTTTTACTCCCTGGTTTTTGTTGGTTTAAAAAGAAAAAAGACATTTTAAGTAATTTGATATTTTTGTACCATTTTGTACAGATTATTTCATACCTCTCAAACAAATTTACTTGGGTGATTCCCTGTGTCACATTTCTTAATAAAAACCATCATTATATAGTTTTTAGAAGAACAAAAAACAAACAAAAAAGAAATTTAAAAAAATATGTAAATAAGAAGGCTGATAGCATATATTTTTTTTATATGTGATTTTGTTTAAACTGCAATTATTTGTATATAAAGTTTATACCAGATTTTGAGGAATAAAAGAGTAAAGAAATCTTAAAAATCAGACAAGGTGAAAAACATTTTAATCTTTAAATTGTTCATCCAAAGGCAGGAACAAGTGCTAAATATTTTTATTTCTTTGTTTTCAGATGAATATTTCAAATAATTTAGATGAGTTACCTAAGATTACAAAATATGCAAGAATAAGGAAGAAGAGGAAACTCGAAACAACAAATATTACGGTGGATGTTTCAAAGCAGAACAATTCACAGATTGATAGTTTCATGAAAGACATAACCATACCTGAAAGAACAAGTGGAATAGTTGAAACAACAAATGTTGCCTGCCAAATCAGACATCTTGGCAAGAGTAAAAACTTTACTAGAACTACTTTTGAAAATGCCGCCCACGAGAATTTTGTTTCTCCAGCTGCTACAACAGACAGTATCATCGAAGATATCAAACAGCAAACATCTGAATTCTAATTGCATCGCCCATCAGAATCTGCCTCTAAATTAATGCATGATAAAAATAAAAATTTGTTCTCAGATATCCAATAAACCTTGGTACAAGTATGTTAATTGGTTATGGTATTCAGCAAGCGACATAATTTAACAAATGAAGCAAGCCACTGACGATTTGCTTCAGCTGATTGGGCTGCATCTAAAAAGACCAAGCAATTATTGCTACACAAAACATAAGCTCTCAAGCTATCTTGAATCAGCAGATCCATCTGACAAAGGTTCATATCAAAATAAGTATTACTGTCACAGTTGCTTTGCACTATTGGAAAAAGCAAAACTGAATCAGTGCTCACATTGTTTGAATAAGTTGAATATCGATGGTGTTGGACACTTTGTTTACATGTCAGTGGAAAGTCAAATCCAAAACTTATGTAAAAGTGAGTCTTTAAGACATTAGTTAAATATTTTATTTGATTCTAGGAAGTTACCCCAGGGCAAGCTAGGTCACCTTTCACTTCGACATATCCTCACGATAATATAATGTTAAATCTACAGTATTGGTAGAATTGTAAAAATTGTATTGTAAAAATTTTGGTAGATATACAATTGGCTATATCTACGATTTTGGTAGACTTAGATTTCCTAATGATATTCTAATTTTGCATGCATTAGGGGTGGTTTAGTCACTTTCAGGTCGGGGACGTCGAGGGTCTTCGGAGCGACAAATTTCAATTGTTATTTTTATTTTCCGATTTTTAATTTTTATAATCTTAATTTTTCGTGTAACATAAATAGTGGAGAATGGGGATCTTATTAGTCAGGGCCAGGGTTGGAGCTCAAATCATGCACTTTGTTCCTTGTTTGAGCACACACAATTTAATTTTTTTTTTTCAGAAACACTACGTCATTATTTCAGAATACCAAAACAGTAGATATAGGGTTTGATGTATTTTGTCTAATTTTCTATCCTATTCTATTTATTTTCAGTCAGGGTCATTAAATAATACTAAACTAAAACACAATATTGACATATTATTCTTGGCGACGAAGATAAAGTGATCATTCAGTTGATGCAAACAAGTCGATCCCTATCCGGTTAGTAAGCAGCAGACCTACAATCTGGTAAGTCATCTTATTAATTATTAGTCGCTGATCGCAGAGATTTGCCAACAGGAATACTCCACAAACCAAGCGGTAAGTTAATTTAATCTACAGTCTTCACCAACTGGTGAACTACCAGGCAAACGTTTGGTCTGTAGCATTCATATACACCTGGTCAGCGCACTAGGTCTGGGGATACAGCTTTCACCAACTGGTGAACCACCTGGTCTGAATATCAGGTCTGTTGACTCAGCTTTCAACGGCTGGTGAATCACCTGGCCAAGGAGCCAGGTCTGTAAATATGAATTCAAACACAACTCAACTCTACTTTGACCCTGACTGCCATCCGGATGACACGCTCAAGGCATTCCTGGAATTCACCTTTGATTATGAATTGCGGTATGCGGCAATGTATCCGGAACCGCCTAAAGTGTCATTAGATTCGGCATTGCAGAGGTGGAGACTGGGAAACGGCAACAGGAATCCCAACATGGTGGCAAAATTTCTTGGAATATATTCCTCACGACGCCTTGTAAACGACTGGACGATGGCCTCGCCAGTAGAAAAGGCTAGAAAGGAAGCCATATGGACACAATTTAGAGAAGATATGCATGCCCATTACAAACCAACAGAAAACCTGACCCTCAAGCATTTTCAATTCCGGTCCTTACACCAAGTTAAGGATGAAGCCTTCATTGCTTTCTGCAATCGCGTTGAAAAAGAAAGTAACCATTGTCAATTCCAATGTGAGAATGCAAATTGTACAGGTGCAACAACCGCAGTCCGTGATCAAATCATAATTGGTACACTGAATGGAGAAATTAGAGAGGAGGCACTGAAAAACTCATGGGATCTAAACTCACTCCGAAGAGAAGGAATGCGTCTCGAAAGCGCAGTCCACGGAGCATCGGAAATTGCAGGCGAAGGAAGCGTCAATAGGCTATATGGGAAATACTCCAGAAAAAACCCGCATATTTGCAAAAATTGCAAAGGAAACAAGCAAAGACGAGACTCTGAGTAAAATACAAGAGTATCTCAGGAAGGGATATTCCAAAATTCTAGACTGGGTTTCAAGGGAGGTTAAGAGATTCAACTCCATACTCAAAGAACTGACCATCGTTGCAAATGGCATCATCTTCAAAGAAGATCGAATCGTTCTGGCCATTAGTCTTGCACATAGAGGTTCGCATCCCGGTCGAAGCGGAATTGAACGAAGACTTAGATTTCACTTTTTCTTTCATAATATGTTCAACAAAGTTAAAAGTTTCGTCGCCGAATGCAATGAATGTGCCATATTTGTCGACAAGAAAACAAAAGAGCCTATAACTGGCCATAATGTGCCTGAGCGATGCTGGGAGACCGTAGCTGTGGACCTGTTCGGCCCAATGCCATCATCAAAGCATGTAGTGATTGTACAGGATATAGGGTCTAGATACCCTGCTGCCAAACTAGTTTCGTCCACAAAAGCTGATAAGGTTATTCCAGCGCTAGGAGAAATATACGACGAGTATGGCTACCCAGAAACCCAAATCTCGGACAATGGGCCTCCCTTCAACAGCAAAAAAATGAAGGCCTTCACTGATAGTCATGGGACAAACACAAGATTCTCTTCACCCCATTTCCCAAGCCAAAATCCGGCGGAGACGTTCATGAAAACGATTGGGAAAACTATGAAAATTAATAACCGCACTACCAAAAATGAGGCTGAGGCTCTAAGGGAAGCATTGAAGACCTACCGTCAGACCCCACACCCAGCAACAGGGTTACCACCTGCCAACATTCTTTTTAGAGATGGTTTAAAGGATAAGTTTCCTCGGAAACCATCAAGTATAGAAGAGATAATTGAGGCAAGGGAGATGGATAAAAGAAAAAAACAAATTCGACAGGATGCTACCAATACATCCAAATACAGAATTGAGTCAAACATCACCCCTGGAGACCTAGTTCTTGTGAGAGACTGGACGAGGAGGTCGAAGTTTGACCCGATTTTTCTACCATCTCCATTCCTGGTTTGTGAATTAAATAAAAAAAGGAAAAACGTTCTGTTAAGTGAATTAGATTCCAACCGAGTTCTGTTGCGGCATCTCGATGATGTCAAAAAGTGTAATCACTACGAGCCTACAATGTCCGAAAAAAAGCAACAAGACGAACTACCATCAATTACCCACAACGCTGAGGAAATTGCTAGAAATCTCATTGAAGAAGACAGTGAAGATACAGAAATACTCCCACAGCAACAGTTTGACATTCCGGCCCGGGGGGGGTACTAGGATTGATGGGTGTCGGGTATGTGCGTGCCAGACCTCTGGACCCTTACCCTTAGAGAGACTGAATTTTGGTGAAAAGGTGACCCTTAGAGAGACTCAGTGTAGAAAAACCCAACCCTTAGAGAGACTTTTTCACAAAAAATTTCTATAATGGACCAAAGAAATTCGATTTTTAAAAGAATTTCTCCAATTTTCGAAAAATTTCTCTAATTTTTGAAAAATTTTCTCACTTTTTTTAAAAATGTTCTCACTTTTCTGACTTTTCACTTTTCTTTGACCCGAGTTTGTGAAAAAACCGACCCTTAGAGAGACTGATTTTGACTTTTGTTGTTTTGGTAACCCTTAGAGAGACTTTGGGAGGGTGAAAAACCCTACCCTTAAGGCACGCACATACCCAGCACCCATTTTTGCCTAAGTACCCCCCCCGGGCATTCCGGTCGACATTGCAAATAATGTTCCCATCCTCCCGCAGGATGAGGCAAGGGAAGAAATACAACCAAAAAGGTCAAAAAGGATTAGAAAAACCAGACAGCGATACATCGAGATATGCTGATCTTCCATAAGGACTACCAATATCTATCATTGGTCTCAGCGGCTCTCATTGTTCCTGTCTGCACCTCATCCATATAATAAATTTTTCCTTTCTTTTCCTAGAACATGGGCAAGAAAACCCGAACAAAGAAGCAAATAAAATTTTACAGACACCTTGCCCGACAAACAAGGAAAGCAAAGACACATTCAAATGATGTGAGACGAGTCGTACTTAAGAATGTAGAGGAACCAAAGCGCACTGTTGTGATTCCGCCTAACGTTGAAGTTATCAATAGCGACGATGCTATATCGATCACGGCATCTGATAATGACTTTAATTGATCGTGTTTAATCAATTATCGCGTTACACGCAATAAATTAATGTTTTTTTTTAGTTTTTTTTATACTCGCATATACATATTTATTCATTTGTTTTATTCCTATTTTTTCCATTACATTTGGTACATATGTCATTTATAATTTATCAAAATATATATAATTTATTATATATGGTAATGGTCATAATGTATTTTGTCTAATTTTCTATCCTATTCTATTTATTTTCAGTCAGGGTCAATAAATAATACTAACCTAAAACACAATATTGACATATTATTCTTGGGTTTCAAAGTTCATGCACATTCTGTAGAATTATAATAATAGCACAAATAGAACTATTGTAGATTAGTGACTGTTTAGCCTGTACCTTTAAGATTAAGATCTTCTTATACTCAACTTATTTACTGTCTTCTTTTGGTAACAGATTTCATCAACTGGATCAAATACCCAAAGAAACGAGTTAAAAAGAATGAAGATCATATTGAAGATGTATATGATGGCTCTGTGTACAAATCATTTGTAGAGAGTATGCGTGTGCGTGGATGATTTGGCAAGACAATTCAATATGGCCTGTATATCTAATGGTTAATGAGCTGCCACCAGAGCTTAGGTAATTTCACAAGATTTTTCTTTACGGTTTGGAAAACTGTCGCAAATAATGCAGTTATTATTTATGTACATCAATCAAATGCTCGAAAAGAAATTTCTCCAAATGTGAGTCAACCTTAAAATCCTGGCATTGGAAAAACTTAAAGCATAATATTTTAGGATTAATAAATCAATTTGCAAGGGCGACAATGACAGCAAAAATGGCCAGTATTGCAGCTTTTTAACAATGGTGTCAGGTCCAATCTTCTAGAATCCAATCAGTTATTTTTCACAAGATCTACCTTTAATGAATTTGAGGATGAAAAAGCTCAAATTTTATTCCAGGAAAATGAAGAAGTTCCGCATTTTTGGAGCTGTTTGGCTGGATAAAGTCAAGCCCATGATGAATACATTTTTACTACCATTAGTGGATGAGCTGGTGCATCTTTACAATAACGGTACTGTTAATTTGAGACTTTTTTCTAAATTTGCAAATTATTAAACTACTTTAGGCGAGACCAAATTAATTTTTTGTTCTACGGGCCTGATCGACCCTGATTTTTTCGAAAACAAAGAAATAGTATTGAATTTCTAAAGTTGAAAATTTTGGCGAAGTCTAATTTCATGAAACGAAAAATGCATGAATCACTTATATTGCATTAATGAAAAGTTTTTTGTTTCAAAAATTTGACCTTATCTTAGATTTTGAGAAATTTATTTTTTACTTTACCAACCGACCGATCCATATTTTTGGATAAGCTGCCGGTAAAACAACAAATTAAATTTCTCTCACCTTATTTGAAGAAATGTTGGTGGAAAAAACTTATATGGCAGATCCGCCAAACTAAATCCGCCATATTAAGTTCACACCAAATTTAAGTTAAGTGAATCACTCAATTTTTATCTGAAAAAGCTAATTAAAATTCAGAAAACGCGTGTCAAACTAAAAATCAAAAACATTCAAACAGAGCGAGAAATCATTTTCACCAACTTAACGCAACAAGGACAAAAGTTGAAAACCAACAAAACAAAACAGCGACAAACCTTAAAACCAACAACAATAAGAAAATAAAAACAAAGAACCAAAAAGTAACAACCCACAAAAAAACAATCTTACAATAGACAAACAATCAATATAAATCTACAAATTTAGCGGAGAGAAAACCGGTAAGTGAATTTAAAGAAAGTTGAGAAATAAATGGAAAGCGGATAGATGAAGACCAAAGTCTGGCATCAGGTGTGGCCATGAGTAAGCTTGCCCTGCTACTCTAGAGTCACCCGTCATCTAACGAAAGGTTAGAAAGTGTTGCAATCACAATCTAGAAAAGAAAAGATTTAGAAAGAAAGACGCATAATCGAAAAGTTTGAAAAGTTGGCCCAGAGCCCGGTTCGGCGTGCCGTATCCGAGTGGCCGTACGGAAGGAAAAGAAGAAGGAAATGAGGACTTCAAACAAAAAACACACAAATTTATATCAATACGCGTGAACTTCTTTAACCAATTTTTTACTAATGTGAGTTGCTAATTCACATATCCTGCAAACAAGTGGAGCGCTACCAACCACTAGACTTTCTAATAAGTTCAAACGAGACATTCACAATTTTCAAACTAAAAATGTTAAAATAAAACGACAAATCCGATAAATGTTTTAGATGATGATGATAATTAAATAAAACTAGAGAAGACTTTCTAAGAATAGTGTTATATTGCTAGCAAGGGGATGGAATACCTGCTGGCGTCCATATATTTTTTTTCAATGTCTTTTGTAAACGAAAGACTTTTCCGCCTTGTTTCAAAGCACGGTCCATTAAAACTCTACCCGCCAAGCTAAAATTTTCCAAAGATGAACTAACCCGTGCTATCCGGATGATTTCAGCACCAAAACAAGAGTAAAACATGGTTGAAGGCAAATTACTAGTGCAAAAAGGAAGACGTACAATCTCAAAGGAAAAACTGTCCCTTTTATCAAAAAGTCTAACATCTAGACGACCGTTGATGTTTCTCAATTCAATGTCTAAAAAAGTAATTCGATCACCAGAACTTTCAAGATTTAATTTTAATTCTGGAGGATAAATTGACTCAAAATTTTCCAAGAAGAGATTGTTATCGTTGATGGTAAGAAGGTCATCTATAAAACGAAATGTGTTGCTAAATCGTCTGGCTTTTTGAAGATTTTCTTTTTTCAAGCTCTTGATCCACTTCGACTCAAAATGATAAAGGAAAAGATTAGCCATAAATGGGGCTGGGTCCGACCCCATCGGTAGGCTCTGAATCGATGTTTTTGACTTTTCTTCTAAATTTCCAGCAACCGCCAAATTATCTTCTGGTCAAATTTAATTTTTGTCAAAATTTTAATTTGTAAGAAAGTGGGAAACAGAAATGAAGTTTTTTTTTTAAACAACCCCCTTTTAAAAGTTTTGAAACTACTTCTACTAACTACCCTTATTCTGGAAGCAATGACTTTATGATTTTTTGTCTTTTTTTTAATTATCTGTTGCTATTTCGATAGGTATGAGTATCAAAACTTCTGAAAATACAATTCAAGTAAAAGCAGGGTTGCTGTCAGGAATTTTCGATCTACCAGCAAAGTGTCTTGTACAGGAAACAATACAGTTTAATGGTCAATATGGATGAATTTTTTACGAGGAAGAAGGAAAACAGGTGGTTACAGATAAAGGTGGTTAGGTGAGAGTTTTCCTGATGACTTGCGTCGAATCATCAACTACTCTTCCAACAAAAGAAAGTATTGTGCGTCATGCTGTTCAAGCTATGGAAGAAAAAAGTGTTGTAAGAATTTTAAAACATTTTTGTCTTCAAGGATAAATCAATTTTTGGTAGGGGCAATTCTCCAGTGTTTTTGTGTAGTCGATAGGATAGAGTACAAAATAAAGTTGTGAATTAGATATGAAAACAATTATCAAAAGTATTGACTGGGTTATAGATAACATATATCTTTATTAGATTTATTAGTACGATTAAGGTATATGTGATCTCTTGAGGATTATTATTTATTTTTACCCAAAAGTTTCTTTCCCTAGTTTTATTCATTTCCAATTTATCCAATTTCCAATTCCATTATGTTAACTCTTACTTATTTTCACAGGTTAAAGAGGTCAAAGGAATTTCTGTCCTTGGATTAGTACCAGGGTTCGATCCAGTATGGGGCTGCCCTCCAGATTACATGCACGGATCTTTGCTTGGAGTGACAAAATTGCTTCTCAAGCTGTGGTTCGATAAGTCAAATCATTTGGAGAGCTGGTATATCGGGAAGAAGGATTCAATCGAGAGGATCGATAATGCATTGGATACTATCCGTGTCCCATGTTAATCAAGCTTGAAAATCGATATTTTGTTGAAATTTCTTAGCTCTGACCCCCCACCCCCTCGCGTCCGCGTCACAATGACGTTAGTTGCAGGAAAAATCGATATGCGAGTGACCCCTAACTGTATGAATAATAACAACAGATTTTACAGGAATGATTAAAAATTTGTCATTGAAAACATTTAAAAATAATTTAACCTCTGAGTATGTGATTTTTACTTTCATTAAAAGATCTAGGATTTTGTCTTCCAGATATTGCTTTTTACCCAAATATTCCGCTAAATAATCATTACCAAACAATGGTCCAAAAAACCTGCATTGAAGGTTAATTCAATATCATCTTTGCCATTTTCGATTTCAACAATTCCAGTAAATCCAATGCCAAGGAATTCGGCGTCGAGTCTTCTCCCACAATGAGGACACGAGAATCGTGATTTGCCTTGGGAAGGAATGATTTTTCTAAGGCACTTTTTATTCGTGCATCCAGGGTCAATGTCACGACCAATGATGGTTGCACTGCTTATTGACGGAAATAATTTGTTTTTCTCATCTTCTTCAAGTTTCAGCCAGTCAATGGACTTGACTGAGGTCATATCGACCTCGAATTCATCCTTGGTGACCATAATGGTGGTTGATTTAGTTGCCGTTAACTTCTGTACACCATATTAATACTTTACTTGTAAATGTGTAAATAATGGACTTTGTTAGGAACGATCAAGTCAATTTGACTTGCCCCAGATAGACACGGGAATGCTGTTCGCGTTTTTATCCACGATATCACCTTCTCGCAGCCGCTTGCTGAATCCATCTTTCTTTTCTTTCGTTAATTCAACGGCAGACCATTTTAATTTTGCTTTCACATTAAAAAAGCCTGTGACGCTATGTTTGATTTCATTTAAGGGTTGTATTTCAAATTCCTCCAATTTGAATGAAACATCAGTCCTCAAAAAAGGAACCACGATATGTATTGTAAAAATAAATATCACCAATTTTTGAGATTCTGCTGATGTGAATTGTCTTATGTAATCGGTTGACAAAAGTGGTTCTCCTGACAGCAGCATTTGATTTTTTCATTATTCTGGTGATGTCTTTATGTTTAGATCAAAATGAAGATTACCGCTCTTCCCACCCTTACAGAAACTAAATGCTCGTATTCCATTGAAAACGAATATAGAATCCATTAAAATAGAATAAAATTCTAGGTCCAAAACTTTGATGAATTTCTAATTCATTGGGTATCAAAATGTACTTAAATTCTAGACTTTAAATTACATATAAAATGTATGATAAAAGATTACGTTGAACTTGAGCAAAGAAATACAATTCAAATGTTGTTTCAATTAAATTCATTTTCCATTATATTTTAATGCGAACCACGAATTCACTAAAATAAAATGCAATTCAGATGCTCTCACAAATAAAATGCATTTTTATTCGATTTTCTAAACGCATTTAAACTAAATTTTTCGATATGCTGATCAATTGACAAAAAAAATGCAGTTCAAATGCACTTTCTATTCGATTTTTTAAACGCATTGAAACTTCGATGAAGTAAAATGCAGTTCAAATAGTTTTACAAATAAAATGCACTTTCCATTCAATATTTAAAGGTATTGAAACTAAATTTTTCGATATGGTCACGAATTTGATAAAATAAAATGCAGTTCAAATAGTTTTACAAATAAAATGCACTTTCCATTCCATGCTGTTTTCATTTTTTTGCTGAAATTCATTTTTTTCTAATTTTTTAAAACCAAAAAATAAGTAAAAAGATAAATTAGTAAAGATTAATACCAGAGTAAATAGTCAAGAGACTAAATGCAACCTGATATATTTTAAGTAAAACTATAGCCAGTCTATTCGATATTCAGAAAAGAGATAGAATGATTAATGGTACAGGGATTACCAAAAATTTCCATTTTCACCTATTTGAATTCATTGCAGAATGGAGATTTTTCGCAAGCTTTCAAATAAAATGTTACCAAAATTCTTGAAACCTAATTCTTTTGGCAAACACATGCGCGTAAGCAAAATTTACAAAATTTCAATGATATGCGGGTACTAAAAATGGAAATTCAGTTGTTTTCTTTTTCACGATTTTTTTCGTCTAGCCGCTATTCCAACATGTTTAGCCTCTGGAATAGTTCAATTTCGATCGAGAGTACAGATCTCTATTTTTACGCACCGAGCGAGCAAAGCGATATTTTACTCAAGTAAGACTTGATAGCATTTCTGATCTTACCTCCGTGGCTGCGGGGAAATAGGTCTAGAGTTTTAGGATATACCAAAACAACAAAAAGAGGCAAACCTTGTCGGAGCGCTCCAGCCTCAACCTATAATCGTTTTTTTTTTAATTCAATTTCATTCATTTTATCAAGAATCATGCTCAAAAGAGCCTCATCTAAAAAGCAGGTATTCTTTATGATTGTCATTTTGTGTTTGTGGTTTTTTTAATGATCTGACAGTCTGAACTGAGGTGTGTGATCTCAGTCTTTTTCACAAACTTAAACTTGCGATTGCGTTGATACTTTTGTGTTTCACATTTTTTAAATAAATCGTTTTTGTAGTCTTTTGTATATGGGAACTTCTTAGAGAATTTTTTTAAAAGTTTTGCGATTACTTTTTCCTGTGGAGATGCTGTACCCCATACCGATACCGATATCCAATCACCGCTGTTACCGAAAGCATTCAAGTAATTAAGCAATCAAGTAAGCTTAAAGGTTACACAGACAGATAAGTATTTAGTTTTTTTCTCAAACTGCACGATTTTTAGAATTATAGGACAGACTTTTCATACACTTGGTTGCCATCGACCATAATTTGTGTCTCTTAGAGAATTTGTTTTAAAGTTTTGCGTTTACTTTTTCTTGTGTGGAGATGCTGTACCCCAATTGCTGCTGTTACTGAAATCATTCTAATTTTAATAGTAAGCAGCAATCAAGTAAGTAAGCAACCAAATAAGGTTATAAAGGTTACACAGATAGATAAGTATTTAGCTTTTTACTCAAACTGCGTGATTTTTATAATTATATGACTTTTTGTCGTTCCTCTGTAACTGTATACTTATAAGTTTTAAAGACAGGGAAAGGGTAGCTACATCATCCACAAGATCATATGTTCAGATTTCTTAATTTTTTTATCCAGGCCCCTTCTGCCCTGGGCCTCTTGATCAAATCGTCTAAAAAAAGCCAAAAATATACCCTAAGGGAAGAAATTTTGGCGGGAATTTGATTTGTTGGATGGCTGAAAACGTTTTTTTGTAGGTAATTTAATTTGAAAGCTAATTTTGGCGAGAATTTAATTTGGTGGATTTCAGACAAATCCGCTAAAATCTCTTCCCTTAATATAGAGTGCATTTTGACTAATCTGCAATTTTAGTTAAATTGTTCAATCTGCAAAAATATTTAACGTTTTCAAGAAAACCTAAAATTTGGAAATTGCAGACTATAATCTGCAGTATCTATGGAAATGCAGATTGTTTCAGACTGCAATGTGTCATTTGCAGACTATGCAGATCACAAAAATGATCGGCACATTGTTAGTCTGCAAATGACACATTGCAGCAATGAGTTTTCCAGATTATGCAGACTACCAATGCAGACTATGAAATTTTTCTTAAGGGGTGTCATTGAATATGCTATTTTTCATGAGTTAGTTCTGTCTTTTTGAGAGCACGACCAGTGCACGAGTTTTAAAAAAATCAAATACAGCTTTTTGTGCACAATGCAGGGCGGGTCGGGAAATCATTTAAAATTTGAAATTTGACCCAGCCATCCTCACGATTAATAACGAAACTATTTTTCTCTGAATCAGATAAACTTTCGATAAGTTTTTTATCGGACAAAAAAGTGAATACTTGTTTGTCTAACAACAAATACTCGAAAAAACTTGGAAAAGCGAGCGCGTAGCAGCCATTTTAGAAGATCTACGCACAAGATAACAGAATATGTTAGCTTTTAGTTGCAAGTAGCGCATGATCCTGAAGTAGGATGAATTCTTCCGCAAATTATGAACAAAAGTATTGGCGTAACTTTTTTTCTGATTCTAATCACAAGTTTTTTGTCTGACAAAAAAATGAAAATCTAGGGTCTAATTTTCTGTCTTACTTGTAAAAACGAGACTAGCACAGTATTTCCATGGATTTGTAAGTTGAGCTAGTTCACAATAATAAGGACAGAAATTTTGTTTTTATCACAAAGAAAAGATCATTTTTGATGTTTGATTTATTCTACAATGTTGAAGAAACTTAACCAAAATTGTAAAAATTTGTGACAATTTTTTACGTTATTTTTAGATACGTTTAAAATACATTTATTTTTTCGAATAATTTGGGTAAATTGCTCTGCTCCATTGATAATTGTAGCAAATTAGTTAGCTAAATTGTTTTGTGTATTGGCGGTTTAGTTTGATTAAATTACGAGCAATTAGAACACACAAGATTTGAGAAAATTGATGTTTAAAAGTTTTATTTTAACAAGCCAAGTTGTCAGTTGTATCAGTCACATGTCCGTCAGGGTCATGAGCTATGTTTAGAAATGATGTTAAGGAAGAGTCTCCCAAGAGTCTCTTCTTGGCTTAAATCTAACAACTCCAATGTTATTTCCAAAATTTATCCATTAATATTTATTTTCTTTCTAACTTTCAGGTAAAATCATAATATACCGACGGAATACTGACACACAATTGAAGGATGATCAAAATCACAATACCGAACAAAAGACGAAGACGCCATCTTATTTATCAATATTTTTATTTTTAATCTTTTATTACAATTTTCGCTGTAAATTTTAACTTTAACTTCTGTTTATTCTACTAAATAAAAAATTCCATTTGCAACTCAAACGATTAGACTTGTATCCTGTATCTCAAAACGCAGTTAAGCTGAGTGAATATTAGCCAATAACCGAATGCAACTCGTCAATAAACCTCGGAAATTAACCAGAAAATGCCCCGATAAAATCCCTATAAGGACCCAAATACTGGTACTGGTATTGTTACAAAGAAAAGAAAAATAATGCATGACAAATTCTCAATTAAGTATCAGATTCTTATGAAAAACCGTTCCTATAAGAAAATATCAAATATTGAAAAAGCATTTTAAATTTGGATTTTCAATTCATTTGAAATCTTGTCGGCTATTTAAAGTGCATTTTAATTTTGACACCGTTCATTAAAAATGTATTTATAATTTTCCAAAATTCTCTTTTCCATATTAGAAATGTATTTGTAATTGTGAAGTATCAAAAAATTATAAAATTGTTGAAAAAAGTAAATGCGTTTTAAATTAAATCTTTATTAATTTTTTACGCTATTTTTTCAAATGTTATTTCAATACAAAGTTTTTACTCTAGCAATGCGATTTATATTCGTTTTAAATTTTCGTTTTAGTCCAGGTTTCACCATAGAAGTATTAAATAGATAGAATGAAATCTCGCGTCGAAAAGATCAAATTCCATTATATTTCTTTTGTTTACCGTTTCTATTGATTTCTGAAGCGTGGGGAGAAAAAATTGCAGATTCCTGATTTTGAGCCATTTTTTTTCTAAATCTCTCGTTTCTGATTATTCTACCAATGTGGGGTTTTCCTTTAATAGTTAATGAAAACTGATTGGCTATACTTTGTTCAAAGTTCACGTGATATGCAAAGGGTTTTCTCAGAAGTTTGTTGTTGAATTTCTGTGTGGACTGAAAGATCAAAAGTGGCTTTTTTTGTATGGTGGTTAAAATTACAAATATCTTAGTCAGTTTATGCGTTTTCAATTAGTTTTCAAGGATATAAGAAGATAACGAATTATTCTTGCCTCTGCAATTTATTTGAGGCCATCTGATTAAACCCAAGTGCTTTTTTTTTAAACATTTTTACATGGGTTTTACATGTGTTTCTTGAAATCTTGTCCGCCATTTTGTTTAGTTTTTTGTTATGTTTTCTCTACTTTTAATAGCGAAGGCTGTACTGCTTTTTAGAAAAAAAATTGAATTTGCAAATTTCCAGTTTGTAGTAACTGTTTCTTCATGTTTATCCAATGTCATGGCCCAAGCTTATATATTTATTAATGTTGTCAGGCACAAAAAAAAAACTAATAAGTTTAGTAAAAAGTGTAGAATCATGGTACAATAACAGAGAAAAGAAAAATAGGAAAAATGCATCATACATCAATATTGAAGACACTTTGTAGAATTTGTGGATAACGATTTGTAGAGAAACGTGGATATCCTAATGCCAAAAATGTCCAAGAATATGGTTATGCAATTCTGATATTTTATGGCTTTGATGTCAATAATGAATGTCATTGTGTATGAAATCTAACCAGAAACTTGTGAGACTTTCAAAAAATTCCAATCCTGAACATCCTGGAGTCTATTTAGAGTCTTTCAAATTTATACCTCATAGACAAAACTGTGAAATCTGTACGAAGTACGGTCCTGACATTTTAGTTTATGGGAAGCATAAAACCCCTCAGTCTAGCCTTCCAAAACTTGATGAATCACAAGGTTTGCAGAGGCATTTCTGGTTTTGAGGATGTTATTGAATCACGATTAGACATTAAACATGTGTTTCTATCAACTGATAGTTGTCTTAATGCTTACATTGAAAATAAGGAATATGTACAACTTGCAAACAAAGAAGACATGGCTTTAATACGTCATAAAGAATGTATTTTGTTAATTGACAAGCAACACAAAGCTCCTGTAGACCCAGACGAGGAATATTTGTGTCAAAACTGTAAACGTTTTAAAACTAATCAGCTAATCAAGATACGGTCCAGGATTCTTGATCCAGATGAGCCTTCTGCAAATAAAAGGAGAAGTGACGATTCCAATGCCAATGTGAGATATCTTCTGCCATCAGAGGTAAAAGAAAGGCTTAAAAATGCTCAGGCAAGGAAGTGGGAGTTGATGAAAAAGGTTTCTCGGTTAAATGCACATGTGCAAGAAGATATCCTATCGAATGCTGTTGATCTTCAACCTGATGGACATGATGTAATACAGAAGATTATAAAGTCTAAGTCCTTTGACTTTGAGTTTGATAAAGATAGCCCTCAATGACTTTAATGGCAGCAACAAAAAATCCAAGCTTTCAAGAAAGATAGTAGAGGAATGAGGTGGCATCCCTTAATAAAAAGGTATAAAATGAGAGTAATATAAAATTTTTTCTCAAGGCTAAAAAAAATTATAACAATTGTGACAACTTAATGTTCATTATTTATGGAGCAAACCCTGTTGAAATTTAAAGATTCTCTAATAAACAATTCAAGGTAAATTGCAATGTGTTGACTCATCCTATGAATTAAAATTCCAATTTGTGAAAATCAGAATTTTGGGGATTATTAATAATTTTTTATTTTCTCATTTTACAGATGGTGTCTCAGCATATACAAAGCATCACCTGCTGCATACCGTCAACTGTCCGACAAAAATTTTAATTTTTTTACAGCTGCCTTGTGTGGGTACTCTGAAAAAATACATCAATTTTACAGATACCACAGTAGGTTTTAACCCTGATATTCTCAAGAAACTTGCAATCGAGGCTGATATCAAAAATATGTCAGAAAAACATAAGCACTTATCATTGCTTTTGATGAGATGAAAATCAAAAGTGGGTTGGTTTACCACAAAGGTTCTGGCAAGCTCATTGGCTTTACTGAAATGGGAGACTTGAACCAGGAGTTTGCTCATCTCGAGAGATCCAACAATACTACATCAGATCACCAAGAGTCATTTGACCTCAATCGAGACATTGCAACACATGTCAATCTGTATATGGTGAGAGGAATTTGCTCAAAGCTGCTCTTCTCATTTGGCTATTTTTTGCTAGACAGCTTCAGAATTGTATTTATCAACAAACGAAGCCATTCGTGTGCTGACAGCTATGGATTTCAAGGTAAACATAGCAAGAAGCTCATAATATAATGATTTTTTTACATGGTGCAATCTATGGTGCAAATATTTTCTTGGTCACAAGTTCCAAAATCAAACTACTAATGTTCTAACTGTGTGAGAGTACTAAAAAAGCTTATGTTATTGTGCATATTTTTAAAAAGATTTTTTTACTTTCATTAAAGGTTCGGGCCTACATCATCATCAACAAATCGTAAGATGTATCGAATCATGGCAAAGGATTTTGGTGAAAATTTTCATTGGGGATTAAATCAACATGGTACCCTTCCAATATATTTCTTTTCTGATGCTCATCGTTTATTGAAGACAACAAGGAACTGTTTTGAAAATTCACTGGCTGTCAGTTTTTTTGAGAATGCTATTTGAGTTCGAAAACATTACTTACCATTTAAATTCATTCAAAGCATTAACACATTTAACATTTTGAAAGTATTTTACAGATTTATGTTCAACTTTGCTGTAAATTTCTCACTATTCTTTTATCTTCAGCTTGATGGTCAAGATAGCTCTTGGCAGCACATTGTTCGAGTTGTGGAAGAAGACATGGGTATTTTCACAAATTCTGAAGGACTGGTCTCTTCCAAAACAGATATTGCTGGTCTCAGAAAACTCAAACTTACTGATGAACACATACATTTAACACCCAGATCAAGAATGACAGTGAAATTAGCTGCTCAGGTAAGACCTGTGTTTTGATAGGATTTGTTTGTCCTTCTACGTTCTTACAAATGAAAGAAACCTGAAGAAACCGCTCTTAAAAGTTCAGTCATCAGCAATACAGTGTGGATCTATTTTTATCAGAAGGGTGCTACATTAACTGACATCAAACCTCTTTTTTTATTTAGGTATTGAGCCAAAACACTGCAAATGCCTTAGAAATCTAAGGACGTCACGATACAAAATCAACAATAGCTTTTGTAAAGACAATCGACAGGGCCTTTGATTGCTTGAATGTATCCAGAGTGAATTTGGACAGAAAAGGGAAGAGAGAACTTGCAAAATATGAAGCTATCAATGATTGGAGATTCCATGTAATTTTTATCTTTTGTTTTCAAGGCAACTCATTCTTTTTAAGTAAAGTAAAAAGTCCCTACAGCAGCCTACAGTCAATAACGGTTTGATAATTTTATTATCTGAATGTTAAACTCAAGAAAATTTGTATATCTGTGTGTTATGGTCTCAATCATCAACAAAAGTTTTGTTCATCATTATTTTTTAGTTTCTTGAAGTGGAGTTTCTAGAAGACTATCTTGGTAGATGGCAAGAGCAAGTTGAAGAAAAAATCTTCCTAACTAAAGAAGAAAAGCAAAAACAACTTCTCAGAAAATGTCAGGAAACCTTTTTGCTTTAGTGTCTTTTGTTTTTCAATACTGCCCCCGAGCTTAACCATTTTGTTTAGCAGATAAAATGGTTTTTCTGTTTTAGCCAATTGCTTAAGAAATAAATTTTTTTTTTAGTTCGCCATTTGTTCGCCTAACAAAGGAGCTACTCAGTGCAGATATTGGTATAATATTCGTATTGTCAGAGAAGTTCTCACAAGATCCTGTTGAAGAGCATTTCGGTCGACAGAGGAGACAAGGTGGACTCAATGAAAACCCAACATTGCTTGATTTTATTCGAAATGAAAGTGCTCTGGGCACAATGAAGTCAGAATTTATACAAGGCATAAAGGGTAATGCCCAAGCAGCCGACAGAGAAACAGTGAAAATAGATATAAATGATACTAGACGCTTGCCAACCAAGGAAACGAAAGACCAAATTTTGAAATATGATTGAATTCTTGCAAACAAAATAATTTCAAACTGCAATTATTTAATTATCTTAATTTCTACTATTTTATACCTTGTATGTATTTTAGAGCGAAATTTTGAACATCAATTAGTTTATAACCTCTTAGGCTCTGGTATGATTTTTTTACTTTTGTACAGAAAAGCCTGTGATCAGTAATCAAAATTCTCAAAAAAATATTTTTCATAGTTAGCTGATGAACTCATCTGATAAATGAGAAATTTTTAGAGTTTCTTTGATCTTGCTTTGGACCCTTTTAAGCTGTCAAATCCCTGTCTTTTATTACCATTTGAAGTAGTATTTGTTTTATTGACCCCATTAGTCATCGATTACAAATTTGATCACCAGTAGGAACATTTCAAACTTTGTAATAAGTTTATCAGATTTTTATTTGGTAGTTGTAGGATTCTTACAAACTAATAAAAACATTAAAAAGTCTGTAATTTTAAAAATGTAAAAGTGTAGATGGTCTTGTTTAAAGGTCTCCAAATATCAAGCATGCACCAGACCCTAATCTCCAACCCTGGGTACTAATGCATCAAAACTTTAGTCAGGAATATTTTTATTTTTTGAAAGGGTTTTCTTTCAAGATTCTGAACCCAAATCAGGTTCTTCCAGTAAAATATAAGGTCATAAAAAGCTAAAATAAAATCTATATACACACTACATATAATACATTTTGATAAAAAAGTTGTGTTGTGTTGGAATGTGTTATTTGTAATAAGGGTTATTTTTGTGGAAACCAACCAGCTTTGTTAGCAACAGTTTGATTCTTTGGTTTTCCTTTTGGTTTATTACTTTCACTTTCCTCGTCAGTTCTTTTGCGAGATTTCTCTTTCCTTGCAACTTGTTTCATAAGTTCGATGAAACCTTTGAAAAATGATCGTGCTCTAATGTCTATCCACTTAAAAATTATTTGTCTCTTTAGCATATCTTTTAAACTCTTTCCACCCTCAAAATCCTTTGTTACAATCTCCCATCTATTCTTAACACCATCACTTTTTCTGATACGTTCCATCAATATATCCCTCAGATCTTCAGATCGATATCTTCGAAGGAATTCTACGGTCAAAATACCCTTTACCAATCCTTCTACTCTACGTATGAAGAGATAAAAATTGTCATTCAGTTGGACAAGTCCGCCTCGATTTCTCAACTCAACCCATTTTTCAGTGAACTCTAAATAGGTTTCACCAGATAAGCCTGGATCATACTCCTCAATGATGCTTTCAATAAATTTCATGGTACCATTTGCTGTTAAATTTGTCAGTTCAACATTTGACTTTAAGAGTTTAAAGTATTTTCTCCTCATTGAAAAAGTTATGTAGCCAGCTTAATAACGTAAAACTTGTTGTTCTTCAGTTGTAAGCTTGACTTCCACAGATTCATCTTTCTCTTTGTAATTTTCCAATTTTAGTATTTCAGTCATGATGTTAAGGATCAATGAGTTTAACAATGATTTGAATTCTTCTGTTGTTGTTTTTGAGCAGATCACGTCAAAGGTTTTATGGGTTTTGATTTTGCTTATCATTCTCTTGGGTCAATTTCAGAATCTTCATAATCTACATGGGGGGGGCGTACGGGTTTGACGGTGTGACGGTATTAACCCTTTTTTCCGTCGGTGTTTCGGTGTTTGAAGAAAAAAGTGACGGTATTTCGGTGTCAAACATGCCATGCGGTGACAAAAATAAGGATTTTACCAAATTTTACTGTCGGTGTTGACGGTAATCCAAGAAATATGCGTCGGTATTTCGGTGTCTGCGACCCCCGTACGCCCCCCTCCTACATATTAATAGTGGTAGTCTGTATGTCGTTTTGTCTTTCTTTTTTTTCTGTCTGTGCTACTTTCGTTTTCGCACGCAATGTTTTTGTTCTTCCAAAAGATGACTTTTATTTTGTTCTTGCTCCACAAATTTGTTTAACGATATTCGCGCCGTTTTATAAAGACTTTGTTTTGATTGATAGATTAGACTTTTTCTTTTCTTTTTTTTCTTTCTTCTATTTTGTTTTATGTTTTCGAATGTAATTAACGACCTTATTTGATTTGAGACATCCGAATTCTTTTCAAAACAAAAGAAATCTTTTAAACTGAATCTATTAAAGAAAAGAACAAATTTAAAATAAAAGACAAGAATCACATAACACCATAACAAGTTTGTTAGAACAACAGCAACATTAAAAATACAATCAAAAGGCGGTAAAAACTAGAATTCTTTCTTCGTAAAAAGGGACCTTTAAAGCCATTCAATCTTTATATATCAATGTCCCCCGCAAAGGTCCGAGCATAAAATGCTGAGTCATCATAACAAATAAAAAATCGAGATTCAATTTTATCGGGCCTATTATCAAGAATTCACATAATTAGTATAATTCTCTAAACGAATATTTTTAAACAAACGATTTTAACAAAGAAACTTTTCACAAATGAAACGAGAGGGGAAGAATTTGCAAAACAAACAAAACTCTCTCCTCCTTATTGATTTAAACTTTCTTTTAAATGCTACAATATAAAAGACTATTAAATAAAAACAGGAAGGGTGAGGGTGATATCTTCGGTTGTTTTGGAAGAAAAAAGTAATGTTTAAAAGAATAGTCGTGTGCGTGTGTGTGAGAGAATGCTTTCAAAATAGACGATGATTTATCGTTTAGTCAGGTCAGTATGCTGAATCAGCAGACCATGGTTGGATCTTTGCGGGGACCTCGAATACCCCTTAAAAAGCCGTATACATTCTTTAAACATGTATGTCGATAATTATTTTGCTGTAAATCTAAGTCATTGTTGAATTTGAAAAATTATCGAAGTTATGTCGAAGTTATTTAATAAAAAGCAACATAAAATTGCGCTATCACGCTTTTTTGTCTGCGTGTCCTAGCTGCCTTCCTATGGTTGCGAGCTGACTTTCGGCCCTGCCCCTTGGACCCTAAGCATAATAAAGAGGAGAAGAAACAAGGGGAATAGTGTGAATTTTAAATTCACTTTTTGGAACTAATTTGACCAAATTTCTATCTTTCTGGGGGCAAAAAGTTGAAATTTTTCTATTTTTCCAATTCTCTGTGGGACTGAAGTTTGATTTTCCGATTTTTCAAACTGCTATGTTTCAAAAAAGGCACCCTTAAGGCCGGCACATACCCATACCCTTCTCTTGCCTAAGTACCCCCTCCCCCGGGCTGCCTTTTTTCGACGAATCGCGTGTCATGTCTATTATTTCACTCTGCTTATCTTGACATCAAATTTTGCCTAAACATCGAGAACTACGGCAAATATAACGCGTGTGAAGCGAGAAAAAAAATCTAATTGCAGAGCCGTCTCTGACGTCGCTGTCGCCCTTTTTGTTTTCTGATCATTTTTGCCACAAAAATCTTTTTCAAAATATGGTTAAAAGATACATCACCCGGAAGGGATAGAGTCAAACTTTGAAGAGAATTCTCCGCTTTAATTTTGATTTTATCGTGTTTAAGCCACCTTCCCAACATCTCAAAGGACTTTAAATGCGTTCAGCAAACAGCTAAACCGGTGTGCGACGCCGGGTACGGGCTAGTCTAATTTAATTATCGCAATTTCAGAATCTTCCTCAAGAAGTTTTAACATTCTGAACGTTGTTTCTTGTTGTTCCGCCATTTTCAAAGTTTGAGACCTGGTTTTGAATCATGTTAAGATAGATTTGGAATTTCATAACAAATGACGTGACTGTGGAGAGCCAATCAAAATTGATTTTCGAAAAAATCACGCTCGGCAAAGATGAAAAGGAAAGATCAAGTAGAAGACACGCTTCTCTCAATAGGGGAGGCGCGAGATTTCATTCTTTCTATTTAATACTTCTATGGTTTCACTACATTTAAATTCGACGGGTACAATATGCATAAAACATAATGCATAATACATAATGCATAATAATTGTATTGTGTAATTTACAGAACGATTTTAAGTTTTTTTTTAACTCTCCTTTGTAGAGGCTAAAACTGCGAAAACCTCTTTAGAAGAGTTACGGAGTTTCTTTTAAGTAAACATTCCAATCAGAGGGACTTCATCAGACATGATTATTTACTTTTCGAATCCGAACGAAAGAGAAAACATTCGAATCATAACAACAGAAAGGGTTTTCCCTCAGCATAAATAATAAGAAAATGCAACAGATGAGAAAGATTTCCCTCTTCTTTCTTCCTCAAAAAAGGTAAACACACAAACATTCAAATGTAAAAAGATTCGAAGTCTATTTTCTTTGATCTAGTTTTCGCATGAAGTTCTTTAATTTATATATTTGGTTTGTTTTGGTCCTAATCCGGACTCCTGATTTAGCCTCACTTTCATGCTCCTTATAAGGCCACAGATTTTCCACATGGGCCTTTTTCAGTTCTTCAGTTCTTCAGTGCAGACTGCTGTTTTTTGCTGTTTTCATATTTATCTCCTGTTACTGTTTATCTGTCAAAATGCTTGCTGAAAGACTATTCTTTTCAATACTTATGTTCCTGACTTACTCCACCTGGTACTCCAACCAGTGAGGATACTGGTACCAGAAAGAAAAAATGCCCTGGATGCCAAAGAAGTCATGACTTACATGATTTTGGTCATCCAAGCAAAAACTGCCAAGGTCCACCTCCACCGCCGTCTCCGTCTTCTTCTCCATCTACACGAAATCGTCGCTCATCTGCTGAAAACACAAGGAAAAGCCCCGATTCTCGTCCCTTCTCAACAGAGCAGATGGATCATTACCGCCAACATCTTCGAGACCTTAAAAATCAAGAAACTGAGCTCCTGGAATCGATCAGACGTGACAAAGAGAACCAACTTCGTGAAGAAGAAAACGTTTTGATTGAGGAAATTAAACGACAGACAGAGAAACTCCAACGTTTAAAAGACTCTAGAAGTCAACAACATTCGTCTCGCTCCGCCCCTCCGCCCGAAACACGCAACAGTTCCTCAGGGGAAAACCTTACAGCTCAATCCGCCATTTTAAATAATTTTCCTGCCGATTCCATGTCTACTTTGCTTCACCGCCCGCTTCTTTCTTCTCAACAACAACAACAACAAACTTTGAATCCTGGCTCTTCGTTTGGTAATGTTCTTCCCTTTTTGAATTCTGGCTCGACCGCTGAACCTTCTTCTACTCGTCAGTTTACACAGAACGAACTTTTTCTTCGCCCAACACGCACCAACGACGTTACCAGAGGTAAAGCTTTACGTATAGTGGACTTTGTTTCTCGTATTCGACCTGCTGAGGATGAAAAAGTTTTGTCTTATGACAACAATTGTAAACTTGCCTTGATTTTACAGGACTCTAAACCCAAACTTTCTAGTGTTACAGTTGAACAATTTAATATTGCTAATTTGAGAATTTTTTACGAGTTACTTTTTTCTGGGAAGCTTTCCACCCTTTTCCATGTACAGGAGTACCTTTCTTATGCGATTAAGGTCTTAGAGCTGGCAACTAAGTACACATGGCAATCCGTGTTGCAATATGACGATGAATTTCGGATTTTGCAACATACTTATGGGTTCTCGTGGAGTACTGACCATAGCCATCTACATGAGGTTGTTCTTATACCTCGCTGGGCTGCAAAGCTACCTCGTGGGCTTGGGCATGGCACTGATACTTCCTCACCCAAGATTGATTTTCTCTCCTCAGGTCTTGCGGGTAACAGTAAGGTTTCTGGTCCTCCCACAATGACACATCTCTCGTCCGGCTCTGAGATTTGTCGGATGTTTAATTCAAGAAAAGGTTGTCAGAAGTCACCCTGCAGGTTCACCCATGCCTGTAACCGCAAGGTTGGCTCTCAGGCTTGTGGAAAATCACATCAGGGTTTTCTGCATCCTGTGAATGAGGGTGGCTCTCAATGACTCTTTTCTTCTGAACCTGGTCCTTCTCCGCTTGATTCTGCACTTTGGGACAAAGAACTCCAAAATGATCCGGACCGTCAATTTTTGTTTGATGGTGTGGTCAATGGATTTCAATTGCTCCCAGCAGATGCTTCAATCAGCCCTGCGGAGATGGATAACTATAATTCTGCTATTGGCCAGGGTTCTAAAGGGAAAGTTGAAGCCACTATCCTTGAAGAACTCGCGGCCGGAAATTACATTATTGCTACTGAAAAGCCTGTGATAGTCAGCGCACTTGGAGCAGTTCCAAAGCCTGATTCTGAGGATCTCCGTTTGATCCATGACTGTTCGATGCCCCACGGTATGGGCGTTAATTCTTACATCGATATTGAGAAGCAATCTTTCCAGACCCTAGATGATGCCTGCAGGTTGATAGGGAAGGATTTCTTCATCGCTAAGATAGATTTGAGACATGCGTATCGATCTGTCCCAGTCCATCCTTCTAACCGAGATGCTCTCGGTTTGAAGTGGAAATTTAGTGGGGATAGCCATTACACGTATCTAAAAGACACACGTCTCCCTTTTGGTGCACGCAGTGCCCCTGGTATTTTTCATCGTTTAACTCAGAGTGTCAGACGTATGATGCAGAGAAGAGGCTACCCTTTGATCATAGTATATCTTGACGATTTCTTGGTCATTGGTAGGACTCAGCATGAATGTCAAGCTGCCTTTGATACTCTTTCCTCTCTTCTGGTTTCCCTAGGTTTTACCATCAGCCCCTCTAAGCTTGTCCCACCATGCACAAGACTGGTATCTCTTGGAGTTGAGATTGACACCACCTCTTTGACTCTCTCTCTCCCAGTCAAGAAGCTAGGTGATCTGAAAGATTCACTACTGTCTTTTCAGTCCCGAGCTCGTGCATCAAAGAGGCAGCTACAACAGCTTGCTGGCCGTCTTAACTGGGCTTGCAAAGTTATTTAAGGAGGAAGAACTTTTTTGCGTCGTATTCTTGACCTTATGGGCTCCTTACAGAAACAGTCATCCAAGTGTCTGTTGAGTGAGGAGTTTTTTAAGGACATTTCTTGGTGGTTGGATTTTCTTGAGAGTTTTAATGGTCAGTGTTCCTTTCATGACACTAGACCTGTTACTAACATCCACACGGATGCCTGTACAACAGGCATTGGAGCAGTTTTTGACAATGACTGGTTCTATTCTAATTTGTTGGTTGATGCTCCTGCCCATCAACTACAAGGAAGCGCTTTGCATTGTTTTTGCCTTGGAACGCTGGGCACCTTACTTGTGTAATAAGGTTGTCCATATTTACTGTGACAACACGGCTGCCGTTGGGATGTTGAATAAAGGATCATCTCGCAACTCGCTCATGATGACTTACCTCAGACGTCTGTTCTGGTGTTCTGCCACCTATAACTTTCGCCTAAAAGTTTTTCATGTGCCGGGAGTCCAAAATGTTGTTGCTGATCATGTATCTCGTTTGCATGAGCATTCACATCTTGCAGCCTTTCTCCAGTATCTTTGTGACTGTTTTGGCCAATCTGCTTCCACTGATAATGTTGTCTGGCACATGTCTGTGAACTGTTTCTGTTTTCTTCTTGGCTTGAATGGCTCAGGCTCACGTCTTCACTCTGCTTTTTAGAGTTTGCGTCTTCGCTGCTGGCGGATGTGCAGTTCTATCGTGAAGCCACCTATGCTACCAATACCCGCAAGGCCTACCGTACTCACCGCAAGGTTTATCTTCAGTTTTGCAATATGCTTGATCTACCGCCAGCTCCTGCTAAGTGTGTGCACCTCTGCATGTATGCTGCGTATCTAGCCCGTTTCCTGTTACCTCAGTCTGTTTGTATATATTTGAACATTGTTGGCCTCTTGCATCGTGAGATGGGGTTCCCCAACCCTCTTCTTGATAATTTTTTCCTGTCCTCTGTGTTGAAGGGTATCAAGCGCTCCAAGGGTGTTCCTCCCGTCCCCAAGCTTCCCATCACGGTTGAGATTCTTTCTTTCATTCACTCCCAGATCAACCTGCGGGATAGTAAGCAAGCTTCTTTTTGGGCTCTATGTTTGGTTTCCTTTTTTGGGCTTTTTCGGAAGAGTCACCTTTTACCCGTTTCCCAGAAGGGTTTTTCCCCAGACACTTTTCTCACCCGGGATGATTTTACTTTTTTGGGTTCTGAGATCCACATCAGGGTGAGATGGAGCAAGACTATCCAGTTTGGTCAACGCACTGTTACTATACCACTGGTGGCAATGCCTTCACCTCTGTCCTGTTTCCGCAGTTTCACGTGCCTTCTCCCTTACCCCTGGGGCCCTCCCATGTGATCAAGCTTTTTGTTGGAGGGATTCCTACCTCGGGGCTAACCGTGTTTTTGTTTACCGGGATTTCATGCACATTCTTCAAGCGCACCTCTCACGTTCTGGGCTCTCACACCGTCAATATGGGTCACACTCATTCAGACGTGGTGGGGCTACCTTTGCTTTGGAGGCTGGTGTGCCTCACTTTCATGCTCCTTATAAGGCCACAGATTTTCCACATGGGCCTTTTTCAGTTCTTCAGTTCTTCAGTGCAGACTGCTGTTTTTTGCTCCGCCTCCCTCCCCAGCATCTTGGTGGAAGCTTTCCTAGGTTCAATTTTATTTAATGCTTAGGTCACCGAATATTTTGATATTTTTCTTAGATTTTCTTTATGTGAACCGTTTCCTTTACGGTCTATACTATGTATTTGCCATTTGCTGGCCCATTTTGATTTTATATATATACCTATATGTTTGTATTGTGTCATTATTTACTATACTGTGCTCCTGTAATCATTTGTTTTATTTTCCTAGTTTATATTCCTGTACATATTTTGTCTGTGCCGTTTTCACAGTGTTTATTCCGTCAAGAACTGAAAATACCATGTAGACATATCTGTGTGCTTTTTGCCTATCCTGCCTAGTAGCCTTTTGTGTTTAAGTCAAGATTATATCATTTTTCCTATTGGAAACACTCAAAAATTTTGGAAGGAATTTGACCTCTGTTTTTCTACTTTTAGTAATACACAGGGGTCAAATTCTAGTTTTGACTTACGCATACCAAAAATTATTTGACAACTGGTGGGTCACATCAAAGGGCCAAGTTTTGAGGGCTGAGGTATATTTGAGTAATTTGACAAAGCCCACCATGGTTGGTGGAGAAAATCTTTGAATTTTGAAGGGCTCAAAGTGCTATTTTAGATGCCATTTCAACTAAATTTGAAAAATAACTCATGTAAAAATAATGGAAATTTTTTTAAACGTACGAGTAGCTTTTGTGGTCAAAACTAGCTGGGAGACCCGTCTACTCTGTTCGTGTGATTTCAAAGTATAGCATTTAGTTAAAACGAATAATAATATAGAAATAATGGAGTAGTTTTGTAGATGCCAAATCTGGTCGAAGAATTTTATTTGCTGTTAAACAATTGTTGAAATCACATGATATTATTGTTTTGATTTGAAGTGCGCGGACCTAATTGGTAATCAATGGCTTTTTTGACACGAAATACAAGCCAAAATGTAAACAAATTCAAACTGGGTCAAAAATAGCATACTCTCAATGAGTAGCTTCTGATGGGATTTTTACTTATGTGGTGTACGTTTGAATAGAGAGTATGGATCTCCAGACTAGGTGAAAACATGAGGGTTCATGCCCTCTGCCCCCCCCCCCCCCCGCTGACGGGACCCATGGGCATTAATTGTTAATTAGCGTGAATAGTTTTCAAAAGAAAAACGAGGAGTCGGCGCAAACCATGACAGGAGAAATTTTCAAATTAGTACGGCTAAAATCGCCCTCATTTACTCTCTTTTTTCCAAAATATGGTTTAAATATCACAGGATTCCTTTGATCAATGCCAATCTGCTCAAAATTACACCTCATAATAAACCTGTTGCTTCTTTCTGTTTAAGGCTGTTTAATACTTGTATTATATATTCCATCTATATCACACATGTAAAAAAATTATCTTTTCAATGTTATACGCATGTTACGTATGTTATATACAAAGAA
This sequence comes from Clytia hemisphaerica, assembly GCF_902728285.1. NCBI lineage: Eukaryota > Metazoa > Cnidaria > Hydrozoa > Leptothecata > Clytiidae > Clytia > Clytia hemisphaerica. The sequence continues at coordinate 348,874 of NW_027104213.1, read as the reverse complement.
TAAAGAAATATTTAAATATCGATTTCAAAAAAGGGAACAATGTCCCAGCAAGCTTTTGACGTCAAAAAGACGTCAGTAAACGGTCGCTTTTCAACGTCATTTAGCTGTCATTTTTTGGTCGAATATGAAACGTCATTTGACGGTCACAGTTGACGATCAGATAACCAAAGCTGACCATCGAATGGCGACCGAAGATTTATCAAAATCTGACCATAAAACGACCAAGATCCAAGCATGAAAACATTGCGTAAACAGCTAATAAGTTGTATATTGAAGTTATCTTTTGATGAGTTCACTCAAAAGTATAAAAAAATTTAAAGTTTTTCTTCTTTTAATTTTTATTTTTCTTTTTGATAATAATCTTTACTATATAACTTCACTATAAATTCCATATAGCTTAAAAACTCTTCATACAGAAGAGTGCTTTAGAACATGATGAAACATGTCAGCCTAGAAAGTCAACTTGGGGGTTTCCTTCATTCATTTTCGTCGGAGGATGCTGAGGAACAAATAACATTTCATTGTCACTTTCACTACCACCGCTGTCTGCTGTATCACTCTTCTTAAGGTCATCTTCACCCAGCTGGACACGGGACCGTCTTTTCTTTGACGTCTCCTTCTCGTCATCCTCCTTCTCAGCCATAACATTCTCGTTCGTTTCGTTCTCTTTGTCCTCATCATTGTCAAAGTCAATTTGGCCTTTTGGAGAAGCATGCTTCAATACTGTCTTATTAGTCTCTTTTTTTGTAACACTTCTTGTATGCATCTAAAAAAAAGCAAATAAAAAACGATTAATTTTTATTCACATTAGCACTTTTCTATGATATTATTTCTATTCTATTTTATTATTATAGATTGATTGATGGATGTAAAAATTTATCCAGATATCATTGGCAGTTGAAACAAGAATGCCTGTAACTTTTGATAGTCAAGTACAATCGTTATCTGCTTGCCTTGAAACTTGACAATTTTCTTCACCTAAGGCTGACCTACCACTGATGTAAAAATGAACGTTATAGCATAAGTAGAAAAAAAACTATTTTTCAACCAAAAATAGATATACAAACAAATACTTCTGTTTCTCTAAAACAAGCAAAATTAAATTTCAAAATTGTATTTGACTATCCAAAAATACGGGCATTCTTGTTCCCACTGCCAATTATATCTGGACACATTTTAGTATATTGTATTATATATGAACATTTTTGTTTTACGTAGGCTCGATTAACATATGCTTAAGTTTTTCCATTTGTTGTAAATTGTATTTCTAGTAAAATAAAATGAAAACTTACCAATCAAAACATTGTTAAGTTTTTCTTTGTCAATTGTCCTCTTTAAGCGTATGTTCAGCTTTACAGAAGCTTTCAAGTTGTATTCGGCTCGCAGTTTACGATCCATAATGCTAAAACATGAAATTGGTCTTGATTTATTTGAAGCTTTATGATAATTTTTACTTCTATTTGCATTCCTTGCTAAAAAATGAATGTTATGTTATGTTAAACATCTTCTGGAAGAGGCCAATGGACCAAATATGTATGAAATTTTACAATTCACGTAGCGCCATCATTATATAATTTGAAAAAACGGTAAGCTGATTTGCTAAAATTACCTATTTATACAATTTCGAAGACGTTCAATGGGATTATCCACTCCAAGCCTTGCGAATTCTCTGACCTGTATAAATAAGAATAAACCAGCTGCGCTGGAAGGTCAGCCAAAAAGGATAATATAGATATAAATATTCTTGAGATATCTTGAGGTCATTTGAGTTAGAATTTTTTCATAAATCGAACACGTTTTACTGTCTTATTACATTAGCTAACCAGGCCTAATAACTCTCTATTACTTGCTCTGCATTCGAATAATGGAGACTTTAAACTGTATTATTTTTATTTATTTCATATGGATGTCGAATTTCTATAATCAATGACGAAATGCGTAAAGAATGTTCAATCATGGTGCGATGTACACGATTTCATAAAATTTCTCTTCGAAACAAGAGTTTTAGAAATATATGGCTTTAATAAAACTATTTTATTTTATAGTTGAGTTATTTTATAAAATATATTTCAGAGGGGTGACTTCCCATGTGTACTTTTGCCAACCGATGCCGTGCGATGCTAAGTTTCGAAATTTTTTTCATACACATTTTCTTTTTTTTATAAGCAACTCCAATTTTCGAGTCAGGCCTTGAGTTGGTAACAGCTAAGGATTTTTTGAAATCCAGGCCCAAAGTTGCTTGTAAGACGACAGGTTGCTTAAAAATTTTCTAGTTTAAGATGGGTGAAAAGCACATTTTTGCATTTTCAACAATTTTTCAATTTTAAATGGACAGTAGAGGCATTTTTCGAAGATTTCGTGTCAAATTATTTTTTATTGCTGATTTGGATTCGAGGCCTCAAGGTTGCTAAGCAAGTCGCTTATTTTTTGGGCCATTTTGAGGCCTGAGCCCTTAGCAACTCAGCAACTCGGCTGTTTATAATAAAATGTGTACTTTTTATATGAAGATTTGTCATAACTATATAGAATGCAGTATTTGTTTCTATCTTATTTTTATATTTATAAAACTAATTGTTTTCCATTGGATGAAATTGAAAAATCGAAATCATATATCAATTTATCGATAAGATCTAAAACTTTTCTTACGTTTGTTTCTATTTCTCTAAAAACGTTGTTTTTGTTGCAGGTATACAAGGCAGCATTTACTAAAATTTGACTCTATTTTGTCCCTTTTACGTTTTCTTGTTATAAGAGTCTACTCTACTTAATAAGAATATTTATGACGAGGCTTGTGAAAAAGTTAAAAAATGTCTTTTTAATTAAGTATTGAGGTGTTGTACCCGACCCATTGACTTGCTTTGAGTAAAGTCCGAAAAGTGTTCTCCGTACCGATAGTATGTGGACAGACTGAACCATTGACATTGAAAGGACTTCTAGAAGAGTAACGAATTAGGCTGGTCATTATGTGACTTGGATGAGAGCCGGTACCTTGAACACATTCAGAATGCGAACTAGATTTTAACACGCCTGAACATTTATAGTAAGAAATTCGCTTGTGGTTAAGTATATTGACGCGACGAACGAGAAATGCTTAGGCTAGTGTAGTGAGTTTCAACCAATCACGTTGCGTATATTTTTTGCTGTTTTTCGTCGTCTTTGAAAACAAAAACAAACTGTGCGATGTGGTAGCGAATTGCCCCTTTAACCTCACTAATAATAAAGTGTGCGGCAGTGTGCGGGGTTTCCTCTACACATCATCGTTTTTGGGGGTTTGCTCTGACGAATGTCAATACGGTGCGAGTTTATTAAGTACATGTAAACAGGCCCTTAATCAAAGACGGCACGAAGGCATAGAGATCTTAAATAAACCCTAGGGTCGGCATTTCGTCAGATTTTGATGGGAGTTATTTTCTATTTCCTTGGTCACATCGGTTAAGGAGGAAGATGATAAAAACTGCCATCATAGATTTTAGCCGGGCCGAGGTTGAGATAGCGACTCTGTCTGAGTTATATATAGCTCTGTGCACGTAAGTTCTCTTCGGCAGTGTATAGAGGGTTTAAAATATTATAACAAATATGGTAGAGATAGTTGTGGGTGGTATTTGTTTTGACTCAAAATTGCAAGCTCTAATTGGAAGCTATCTGTTAATTTTAAGCCAAAAGATACAGTAAATAAATTTTTGTTTTGGCAAACGTTAAAGTCTTGGATTTTTTTTACAACTAAGCACAATGTTGATTTCGGTGTCGGCGAGTGTCGTGATCACAGTTTGATCTGAGGCTTTGAATACCCTACGCCCACTAAATTTTGACACGGTAATTTCTGTCACTTCATAACATTTACTCAACTTGACAGTTTCAACATTTGCTAATTTATCAAAGAATGTGAGCTGCTTTGGGTTATTGACACTTGTGTCAATCACTTGACACGACATGATACGTAAGTTGTTGTGAGAAATGACAGGATCTATGTCAATTACTTTTACCTTCAGCGTAATTTTGACGATAATGGCTTGTTTGTCAATGCTTCGGATATTGTACTGACGGGACGTAAAAATCGCTTCAATGGGAATTTTGGTTCGGCATAGTGCATGTTGGAGTATTCATCGAAATTTGCCAATAAAATACCTTTGTTGAGTTTTTTTTCCATGAGTGGACGTGTATCGATAGCCCATACAGCAACTCGTTTTTCAGTTAACTCTGTTGAGACTGTGATATCAAAAAATGAGGTTTGTTTACCATCCGTCGTCTTCGCAGGAGTCATCTTCATGGTGCTAATGTGAACAACATAACCCAGCAAATCTTCTCGTTTTCCATCTGAAACAAATAAAGACAAAGAATAAAAATCTCATATCATAAAATGTGTTGAATACTGTAAATTTGGACCACATTCAGGTCAGGGAGGTCAACTTGTTGTGAATGAGATTTTTGAATTTATCTTGGGACCTGCTAGTCGTATAAGTAACTTGCTATATCGAAATTGGAGAAGTTAAATCCATTTATATATTACAGAAAAAAGGGTCAAAGACATACCATCTTTCTTTTGCTTTTTCCTTGGTGTCCAAGGTGATGATGGAACCGATGAAGAAGCCATATCTTGATCTGAAAATAAAACATAAAAAACTGTTTTCACAAAGTGAAGTAAAGTAGAGTAACTGTGATGAATTCAGAAAATAAAGTGTGTATGAATGTAATGTATTAGAACGTATGAAAGTTTAATTTTTCAGTGTAAAATTTCAACTTTCAGTGTAAAATTTCAACATTTTTACCTTTACCTATTTTTGCTAGCCTGATCGAAGCACAGCAGAGTAGAAATTGTTTGAAAAAGATACTGCGTATTAGATTAAATGAAGATTTCCTGGAAAAGGACCTACCTGGGTTTCACATACCATGTAAAATAGTATACGGTAGTAAATAAGTTTTTGATGGTAAGGCTAACCTTACCTTAGGATTGATCAGTTGTCAAATTCTCCCAACTTTGATAGGATTTGGAGGCCGAAAAATCGATACTTTCGTTTAAAGTATTTGGGAGAAAACTATTCCAGCTCGTCTGATGTTGCCGTGATGAATTGCCAAATTCTCTCAACATGATTTGGCGCCCTTCAGACTCATCGGGTAAAATGAGCGAAACGTTTTTCGATCGATAAAATAATCGGTTTTTATTCAATACAGGTGTCTGCGCATCGGCTCAAATATCAATATATACCACCTTGAGACCGCGAAATACAATTTTGCCCATTTTTATCGAAAATCTTTAAATACACATTCTCATAGTAAAATCCAAGATCCCAAGATTCATACTTTTACTGAAAAGGTCTTACCTTGAAATAAATTAACACGTTGAGTTGCCTTACAATACAGTTTATATGTTCATGTCAATATCAGCTTCATACTGATATCTAAAATGAACTAAAATCTTCTTCTTTTTTATAAATTACAATTCATTCCTAAGCCAAAATGATTAGAAGACTTAAATGATTTCAAGTTAAGTGTACAATGAGCTATTTAGAAATGTTCGTACACGCCGGGTGGAGGGTTTGTTGTCAAGGGTAGGAAGGTCAGCCAATAGAGCTTAGCTAGATAGCTTTAATAAGTGGGTTAACAGATGTAAGAGATGCACTGAAACAGAGTAGACTAAATATGTTGAATAATGTGCAAAATGTGAAACATTTGATAACTTGATTTAAAATTATGTAAAACAAGCATGAGAGCTCCTCCAACCCCCCCCCCCCCACGAGAAGCTCAAAGTATACTTCTCTTTAGCATTGTCCATATAGTACGTACGCAAAGATTTTCCAAATATTTGACACCCCCTCCCCTTGTACGCAGAGAACAATAGAAATGACTTTGTTTAAACAATAGATGTACGCTTTTGCTGAGCCCCCTCTCCCCCTTCACTGCGTACGTACTATATGGATGGCCAAAATAAATTTTGTAGTTTAGTAACCGTCAAGTTACACAACATGCACACAACCATCTTGAAGACTTTGCTGGTCGCAAATGATAATCGAAAGCAAAACATAAAATTCACAACTATGCGGGAAGCTCATTTCCCCCCGTTTTGCTTTAAACTCGCTTTTGATTGGTCTATGAATTTGGGCGATTGATTTACCTGGATTTACCTACTTACTTGGTGGAATAAACACACAACCATAATAAATAAATTCAACAGGGCAGCGGTGTAGCAATTAATTTCAACTGGGAGTCCTCTCTACTGTGCCAAGCACTGGCAGTGTTTTTAAACTTTAAAACAATGTTAAATGAAGACCAGATTGATCTGTTTGTTATGGCTGTGCAGGTTGTGACGAGAGTGTGCACAGCATGTTGTGTAACTTGACGGCAGCCCGCTTTCTGCAAGTCTAATAAGAGATATCTATAAACTGTTATCGCCATTCATTCCATTCCATCATTCAGTCAAAATGTGCGCCAAGGTTAGAAAAGGTTAGAAAAACACAATCTGCGTCCGGAACTGCGTGAAAAATAGTTTGATCAATTTCAACAATAACTGTATATATTAATATTAATATAAATGATCAAATTCCAAAGACCATTTGTCATAATTTTGCAAGTCCAATAATAGGTGATGTGATGTCATCATTTTGTTCCCGTCATCTGATTTACGGTTACGAGCTGGAGAGTCCGAAAGCTTTTCCACTGCTTTGCTGGATTTCCACTGTTGACCTCTGCACGCTCTGTGGTTAAAAGTTTTCAAATCGAAGTAGAGAGCCGCATGCTAATGGAGAGTAAACCGAAAACACCAATTTATCCACGGTTTCTCAATTTTAAAATTCAGATCAGTCCACACGAATTCCCTTTCAACAAGATAGATATAGCTGCTTCTTAACAGAAAAATATTTTCAACTGACCGGCCGAACGACTCCCACTTTTTAAAGTAGAAATGACGGGAACCAAACAGTTTTTTGCGATTCGCCTTTATCACAAACACGTCCAAGTCCAAAAAAGCACGATTGCATCCAGTCTTTATATCAAATTTATACAGTAGCTGTACTTTTGTAAACTTTATCAAATCCCAATAACATTATAACACCATCAATTCCCCTAGAGGCAAACAAGAAAAATATATGTTTTTATTGCAAAAACTATTAAAAAGCAGCAATAAAAAGTATATATCAGAAAATTCAACATAAACAAAAACTTGAGCAAACGGCTTTAAACCTTCAAAGGATATAGAAAAAGAATCCCCTTGATGAAAATCATGTGTTTGATTTGCCGAGTTAAAAAAATGAATGCCAGAAATTGAAGCTTGCAACAGATTTACACTGGAAATACTTTGGTACAACACTGACTTATCACATCTGACTATCGATTGAGCCGCCGCCATCTTGAAACTACATTATGATCTGTAAAAACAACGCATGCTAAAAGTACCCAAAAAGTTAACCCGATCGAAAGAAAGTTTAGAAAGCAAAGTTAAATCGGAAAATCGGATTTTTTTTTTGCCGTCTTATGATGCTGATGGAAGAAAATTTTACCTATTTGAATGCTCAGCTTAGGCTGACCAAAAAGGTAAGATGGTAGCAACTCTTAAAAGAAGATGATTATTGAAAGTTATAACATTGAATAACAGTGAAAATTTTAGAATGATAAATAACAACTTCAGTCTTTTCATTAATTTTCTATTATTTTAAAAGTTATTTCTCGGAAAGATTCGTCCGGCCTGAAGGTTTCAAAATACGGTACATCAATTTCAAGGTTTGTAGGAACAGATTGACTGATGCAAATACTCACTAATTCGGATGAACGGGTTGGCTCTTGGCACTGCGCCACCCCAGTGAAAAACTTTGCTCGAAATAAACCAAATTTCCACCCAAGTGAGAAAATTAACACAACTTAAACAAAAACGTTTGCATCACCCCCTCCATATTTCTAGACAATTCTCCCATCCCACTTTATTTTGACTTCTTTAACTCTCACCCCACTTGTCTTCAAACTCCAACTCCAACAGGGTGTTTTGGAAGCGTTTGTAAACAACATACTTGGACATAATTCTGTTAAGGTAGAACTAACCCCTAAATTTTACTTCTGTTACCGTTTGTTATTCTTGTTATAGCTACGAAAAAGGAGCTTGACAAATTCGAAATGGAATGGGAGGAAGGAGAACAACAAGCAGACGGCAACAAGGTTGCTACATTTTTCAGTTATTTTTAAAGTTAAGGTTCTTTTTGGATGGATATCTGAAAGTAATTTGTTTTTTTTTTACCTGGGGACTAGCTTTTTTCAAAAACGAGGTGAAACTTTGGGGCAGTGTTTTTTGCTGAAATATGGAATTACTTAAGCCAGATGGCTTCCAAAGGACTAGAAATGACTTTTTAAGACTCTGGTGCTGGTGTGCAAGTTGGCCAAACCACTAAAATTTGAAAAATCGTTACGATCCCCCCTCTTAATCATAAACACACTGTCAAAATTTCATGGCGAATCTATCAAGAATTCTGATAAAGTTTTGTAACCACTTTCCTTCCATTTGCCCAAAAGTGTGCAAAGGGCTGGTAGACCTGTATTTTGATACCTTGATCGACGATACTTAATTCGATGTCTTTTTTCGTAGGAAGTGAACGCTGGATCGACTGAGAACGCTGGATCGACTGAAAACGCTGGATCGACTGAAAATGCTGGATCGCCTGAAAACGCTGTACAGACAGGAAACACCAGAAAAACGAAAATCACTAAGGCGAAAAAGACACTGAAAGACGAATTCGACAATCCCTCGCTCGAAGAAAAATGCTGGACTACGAAAAAAGCTGGAAAGACGAAGTCAAAAGTTGGTCTCTCGAAGAAAAACGCTGCTTCGCCGAAAGATGCTGAACCGAAAGTTTTTTTTCTTTTTTTTTAGTAGCATAGTATTTGCAATGATAAAAAGATCTAAAAATAGTACAACGTAATTTTGCTAATATTGATGATAAAGTAAAAATCTTTCCTAAACTAAAAAACATTCGCAGGAGTAAGAAGAAGACATTACTGTCTTTTCACCTAACCCCTTGAAGCGAAGTTTGTTTATTTACAGACTAAGTAGTGAAAAAAGTATAAATGTAATATAGTTTATATAATAATAAAAAGAGAAAGGAGTAGAAGATAAAATTATTAACAAAGAGACATTTCGAGTTTTTACGATAGTATTAAAAATATTTCTCAATGTCAAGATTCATTATATATTTTTTAGTTGATTTATTGAAACATAATTTAGATTTTTCTGTACAGGATTTTTTGAGTTCTTTGCTAAGAACATTATTCCACATGAATGGACCCCGGTATTTGATTGCAAACCTTTTTACGGCTAATTTCGCGTCCTGTATTTTAAAAGCATTCTTTGAATATCTTGTTTGATATTTGTGTGATATTGTCGGGAATTGGGTTAAAAACGCTTTTGGGCAAGTCTTGGTTTTGACACTACCCATAAAAGAAATTGTTTGCAAGATATTTAATTGATAAATATTAAGTGCGCCCAATTCTTTGAAACGATGACTAATCGGAGCAAATTTGTTTACACCAAACATAATGCGCAATGCATGTTTTTGTTTACTATAGAGTTTTTTAAGACTAGTTTTAAAAGTACTACCCCATATTATGTTGCAATAGTTAAGGTAGCTATGAATGAAAGCAAAGTATAGTTTTTTTAAGGAATCTATGTCTAGTACCTGTTTAGCTTTATATAAGATACCTATATTTTTAGAGATTTTATTTTCGATGCTTGATATATGTTTATTCCAGTTTAGAGACTCATCAATTATTACTCCAAGAAAAGTTGTATCATACACACGTTTAATTTGAGTATTATTTATATAAAGAGATGGTAACCTTAGGGGTAGGTCATCCACTTTATTTCGTTTGCAAAATAATATATATTTGGTCTTTTTAACATTTAAGGATAGTTTATTGGCAATAAACCACTCGTTTATAAGGGTTAATTCAATATATACGATTTCGAAAAGTGTTTTTAGATTTTTGTTTGAGCAGAATAAGTTTGTGTCGTCAGCAAACAGTATAAAGTCAAGTACGTTAGATGCATTGTGGAGGTCGTTCACGTAGATGAGAAAAAGTAGTGGTCCTAGTATGGATCCCTGTGGGACACCACACTCAACTGCTTTTGGTGTTGTAGTCAAGTCTCCGTATGATACACATTGTTTACGTCCTGTCAAATAGTTTTTGAACCAGTCTAAGTTTTTGTCAGTTACTCCGTATCGTTCAAGTTTAGCAGTCAGTATGTTATGGTCAACAGTATCAAAGGCCTTTGATAGGTCAATGAAGACACCAATAGTGAATTCATTTTTTTCAAAAGAGTCAGCAATCCCGTCTATTAGTCCTAGTAGTGCATGTTCTGTAGAGTGTTTTCGTTGAAAGCCGAATTGTTTTTGGTATAGGAGTTTGTTAGTTGTTAGATATTCGTAAAGTCTGTTGTACATAATTCTTTCAAGTAATTTTGAAAAACAAGGTAGGACTGAAATTGGTCTGTAGTTTCCCGGTTCGTCTTTTTCGCCACTTTTAAAAATAGGCGTTACTTTTGCTATTTTCATGTCGTTTGGGAAAATCCCCTGTTTTAGAGAGAGATCAAAGATGTGGTAAAGACAAGGTTTTATTATCTCGTATGCATTTTGCACTACGTTGGTATCAACATCATCAATGCCTGGACTTTTGTTGGATTGTAATAATTTGAAAGCTTGGTCAAGTTCTTCAATTGTCAAAGGTTCAGCAGACATATTTTTATCATAGTCTTCAATGTAAGATAACACGTCCTTATTAGAATTAGGTATTTTTGACGCCAGGTTTTTACCTATCGAGGAGAAGAAATCGTTGAAAGCTTCAGCTATGGCGGGTTTTTGACTGAGAATTCGATTTTTGTATTTTAATTCTTGTGGAAATTGTATAGCTGATCTTGACCTTCCGATTATGTCTTTGATGATATTCCAGATTTGTTTTGAATTCCCTTGGAATTTAATAATGCGTTTTGAATAATGATCTTTTTTGGCTTTCTTTTCAATTTTTGGACCTACCCCGGTGGGGTGGAGGTCCTATAAATTAACCCGTGTTCGTTAGTTAGTTCGTTCGTTCGTTAGTTACCAATTTTTCTCGAGATTGGCTCATTCAATTTTTCTGATTTTTTGCACAAAGGTGCATTACTATGAACCCTCGAATGTGACGGAGCCCGATTTTCGAAAAAAAAAATTTTCCGGCCGGTAGAACCGGAAATGTCCCGAAAAAAGCGGTTTTTTGAGATTTTCTCGAGATTTTATCATTAGTTTTTTGCGATTTTTTGCACATAGATGCACATTAGTACTGCCGAAAAGGTGTCGAAAATCGTTTGCCGAAAAAAAATTTTTTTCCGGTCTGTAGAACCGGAAATGTGCCGGAAATCGTCGTTTTTCACATTTCCGTCACATTTTTTCAACTTATTTAATTGTTTCTTTACAGAAAAATGTTTTTTATGATGATGCCCAAAACTTAGCATCGTTTGATTTCCAACAAAATCATCCTTTGAATCCGGAACTCCTTAAAAATCGCCGGAACAGCCGAAAACCGGCGTAAAACGGTTTTCCTTCATTTTTTCAACTTATACTCGACAGATTTTCATGATTTTTTGCACAATGATGTAAAATAGCAATGCCCAAAATGTGACAGAGCCCAATTTTCGAAAAAGAAATTTTTCCGGCCGCTAGAACCGGAAATGTCCCGAAAAAAGCGGTTTTTTGAGATTTTCTCGAGATGAATGATTGATTAAAGTGTCGATATTATTTTTCTTTCACCGTTAAATATCGATGCGTTTCTTAATTGCTTTCTCCGTTCCAATAGATATATAAATCGAAATTTAAAATTATACATTACTTCCATTAAATTCTAATTATTCGTTTTATAAATAGATAGGTCCATTAAAGTATTACTTGTTTCAAAAACCTTTTTGTAAGTTTTATATGCTATTTCATTATCATAAGTTTTTTTGCTTAAATATTTATCATAAAGTTTTTGTTTTCGCTTGGAAGATTTTATTAAGCCTTCGGTCATCCATGGAAAATTCAGTGTTTTTGGTTTGATCGTGATCTCTGTTTTTGGAAAAGTTTTGTCATAGCATCTTGTGAAAATTTCTTTGAAAACATGATAAGAATGTTCTGCATGATTGGTTTCTGTTACAAGTTCCCAGTTCATAGTTTTTAACGAATCACGGAATTTTTTGATTGATTTTTTGTCAACAAAACGTTTAGAAAAAATCATTTCGTTTTTGAATGTTTCTAAATTTTTTTGACAGATGAGAAAGTTTGGGAAGTGGTCAGATACGTCACACTTGATTACACCTGTGAAGTTATTAGTGATGTCATTTGTAATAATATTGTCGATTAATGTTATTGTGTTTGTTGTAATTCTTGTCGGCTTATTTATTGTCGGTAACAGAAAGTAACAGAAGCAGCTATACATACCAGTAACAACAGTAGTCTTGAATATTTGGCAGACGTTTTCAACACAACCATTCCAAAGAAGAAGTTGTCGCCAATTAAGAACTCTGTGGTTTATTTGACAACTGAAAATACTAATCTAGAGTTTCTTTTGTCTGAAGTTAGAGAGGTTAACACTGGAGTCAAAGAGATCAAAGAAATGGTTGCTCAAAATTCAGCAACAATAACAAGTTTCGAAAATCGTCCGAAATCTCTTGAAGAGAGCATTGCCAGGAAAAAGTCAAAACACGAAAAAGAAATGAATGCTGAAGCGACCAACGCTAGAAAACTCAGCAACCTGGAGCCAATTCTGCCACCTATTTCCTCAGTTCTCAACTGTACATCAATTCGTCCTCCTTTAGAAATACCAGAAATTACAGAATTCAACATTTCAAAGCTCTTAGATGATACTTTGTCAATGGAGAATTTTACTGATTCGATCAACTTGATAAGTGACCATACGAAAGGGTCAAACAACACTATTCCACCGATCAAACTGATGAATGACCAATCAGATCCTAAACAACAGGCAGAGATAGCCAAAAACAGCTCTGAAATTGGTAACACTATTCCATCGATCAACTTGATGAATGACCCTGCTTCAGGTCCCGAACAACAGACAGAGATAGCAAAAAGCAGCTCTGAAATTGGTAACACTATTCCACCGATCAACTTGACGAGTGACCCTGAACAAAGTCCCAGTCAAAATACTGAAATAACCGACAACCGATCTCAAAGTAACATTTTTTCGACTTTTCGACTTTTCGACTATCGATTTGAGCGACCTAGATTCAGAAGATGTTGAAGAGAAAAAGCCTGAAAAAAAGAAAAGGTACCGTTCTAAATGTGGTTGTTTCATTAGGGCCGAACTGGTAAAGGAATTCTCAAACGATGAGTTATTAAACGGTCGAGTAAATGGATCAAAACGAAAATACAATGGTCAAAGTATTGAAACAACACCATTATCACCAACACGATTGAAAAGTATTATTGCCAAAGCCAAAAAGAGGTTCGATGCTCTCGAAATAAAGGAGATTATAAATTCGAAGTGCAGGCAAATTAAATTGAAAAGCAAATGACATTTTACCTTTATTAGATGTGCTGACATTTGTAATTACTTGCAGTATGTTTTTAATTCAAACTTTGAACGTTTAAATGATTATTAGTGTTCGGTTTTTCGAGGTCGTGCGATTAGTCAAAGCACTTGTTATACATTTATGGTAAGAATCAAAATAATACATGTGCCATTTTCTCCAGACTCTTTAGTATGTTTTTTTCTTGGCTGAAAAACACTAACTTTAAGGATTAATGTCTTGAGTTATGCTTTGACTTTTGGAGTTGATTAAAAAAGAATCGCACGATCTCTTTAGCTTCTAAAATCGGACCCTTACAGTGCAGTGAATTTCCATGAAAAATCATACCCTTACAGTGCACTTTTTCAAAATTTCTGCAATTTTTGCAATTTTCCAAGAAAATGTGGAATTTTTTCTACAAAATTGACCAATTTTGTGCCAATTTTACCAAAAAATTGGCCTTTTATCACAATTTCCTACCCTTGCGGTGCAGTTTAGTGCAGTTTTGTAATTTCCTACCCTTGCAGTGCACTAGCTGAACTATGAAAAACCTACCCTTAAGGGCCGAACGTCTGGTAGGTCTTTTACCTTGAGTGCCCCCCCCCCGGATGTTAGCATATGAAGATACATCCATTTTCATGATATTTTTACATATATTTTGTGGTAGCATAACACAATGAATTTTGTGCTGTCTATTTTCTTTTATTTAAAGCAAAACAATTCCATATTGTATTTTAGGGTATTTTAATTGTTTGATAAATGTTCCAAAAACTTTTCACATCATGAAATCTTAGAGACTTCTATCTCTGTTTTGAAAAAGGAACCTACTGTTCCTAAAAAGTGGGCAAATTTAAAACACGGTTAATGTGCTTAAACTTTGTGTTACAAAAGGTCTTCTATTTTATATCCCCACATTGGGCAGAGGAAAATTTTCAGTGCAATTTTTCTGAGAAGAAGCACTACTTGCCTAAAGTTATTCTTTGGCTACATTGCCCAACTTTGTCTCTTTTTTCCAGGGGCTAAGAAACTGGTTTTAGTTTATCCTCACAGGGGAGCAAGAAAAATTATCACACCCCTGTCTCAGTGACCTGGTGAGAATTTATTAGCCAGTGAGGATAAAATTGAGAGGCTTAAAGTCAACAAGGTAGAAAGTCCCTTGCTTATTATGGTTGGGGATTTCAAATTCTATGGGTTACAACTCAAAAGATCTAGTGGGGATGAGCAGAATTTCAAAGTTTTTAAATTTAAATTTGTAGCTTTTAAATGGTGATGAAATGTCAGGGTGTTTTTCATACCAAGGACGATTCTTTGGCCGATTTTTTCCAGTGGGTAAGGGGTCCCATCGGGTCTTTTGTGGGGTATCTACAAATCTTGACATTTTTACCCAGGAAGAAAATTAACAAGTCTGGTAAGATTTGTCCAATTGGAATGCACTTTTAAAACTTTTTGAATTCGTTTTGATAGTCTGAGATCTCGTTTTAGAGTGCCAATTTGTTTAGAAGTTTTAATTGCGCCCGTCAAGGGCACATTAATGAGTAGTAGCTAAGAAAATCTCAGAAAATCGTCCTCTAAAAACTTGGCTCGTTGGTTCGATTTTATTAATCTTACGTTTCTCGGGTGGATATCTCAGACAGCGAGTCAAGTTTCCATCTCGATATCATTGATAACGTCTCGATTTTAGAGGCGTTGCTAGGAAATGCCTCAATTTACTTTTTTTAATGAGAAAAATCAAAACAAAACATCCGGCAGAAAGAATTACACACCAAACACATTTTACTCTCACTTAAGAAAAAGTTAATCTTATACTTCTATACGGCACAGGTGTGCCTTTTACTTTTAATTCTTTTTATAAGAAAACTTCATCATCTAAGAATATATCATGAATTCTCTGTAAAAGCATAAACCATTTAAAAACATATATAAAAAGATTGAAACGATTTTACTAGTTTCCTATAGAGGATGTAACCCTTGTTGTCGAAATGTAGGCCTTTATTAAACAGGTGCTCTGATAAAATAATTGCTTCGGGAGTTTTTAATTGCAATGCACCGTATCCAACATTGAGATAGAGTACTATATCCGGTAATGTTATTCCAGAATAATACTTTTAGCAACGGGCGCATCATAGCCTTAATTTATACCCTTATTAATCGTTTAATAGTTTAGATATTCATTTAATATTTCAGATATTCGTTTAACAGGTTAGATATTTGTTTAATAGTTTAGATATTCGTTTTAGAGGTATGATATTCGTTTTAGAAGTATGATATTCGTTTTAGAGGTAAGAAACTCGTTTTGATAGTTTCAAATTCGTTTTGATAGTTTCAAATTCGTTTAATTAATTAGGAGATCGTTTGAACTTGAAGACTTTCTTTTCAAACCGTTTTACCACTTTTTGTTCAAAGAAAAACGTTTAAAATTGTTCCATAACGTTTCAGCCTGACATCGCTTTAAATTGGTACGATTCTTAAACGATTAAAATCATTTGGGAAACGAAAGAAATCGTGCAAATTCGTTGAAAAGTTGAACAATATTTGTACACGGTCCCTAAGGTTAACCTCCTTACAAATCTCATTAAAACATTCAGGATTTTGGTTTTACTTTTTCAAAATTAAAATTTTCGGGCCTAACAGACGCAATTACCAACAAATATTATGTAAAAAGTAAACCTTATCACAGCAGAAACTTTTTCCAAACTCTCTCGGTACTTGGTTTTCCATTGATTTGGCGATAGATCGAACAACCATATGCATTTGTACACCTTTTCTTGTTTGACACCTTTTCTTTATTTTCACCAGTAACAATCTTGAATTCTTCAACTTTTGTATCAAATATTTCTTTGATAACATAATGACCCTTATCCAAATTGATACTAGATATGAGCTTTGCTTTGAAAACCTGTCTGAAGCCTCTATGTGCAAACTCTTCAGTATCAACGACAAATTTGGCAGTAAATGGCTCATTCCATGACCCTTGATGAACGGAGTATTCTTCCAGAGCCAAGACAACAACCTTCTTTTTTGAAGTGACCAACTGTCCAGCTTTCGTGAAATCGGTAATTGATACTGAAGCTGGAATTATTGATTGTTCAGGTCTTTTGCTACCAGAATGTGAGATTATTTCTTTAGGTGTTACAGTGTCATCAGGATTGATTTTAGCTTCGACAACCGGGTTTAAAGGATCTAAAGCAACCTCTTTTTCTTTAGGTTCAATGAAATGGCAATGAACGGGTTTCCTTTTTGTAATTTTTTTCATTTAGTTCTAATTCATAAACAGTCATTACAAGTGGGCCTCTTCCAGATAAAAGCAACTCACACTCTTTTTCATCATCAACAAATTCTTCTGGTCGAGCAGACCTGAAATATTCTGTACAGGCTAATTTTAATGCCTGTAATGTCTGACTCCGAGCAGGAACTCCAATCGAGGCTAGTGAACCCAATCTTTGAAAAGTTTGTCTGTTCCCGTCTGCTCTTTGTGATAGGAGTTGGACAATAGAATATTGCATTTCGTTTTGCCTGGTTGTATTATTCCGTCTATTACCTGATAGACGATTAGCTGCAGCTTCATTTAATGGTTTCACTTTTTTGTAAGACATTATTGTACACAGATTCTGAAAAAAAAGAAAAAGAAAAAATTTGTAGAGTAAAATCTAAAAAATTAGCAAAATGTGCAGCTGTTTCCAAGGTTTTAAGATATTCAAAACAAACGAGTCGATGAAAGGTAAAACTCTTATCCTTAGGGCATGGCTTTTGGTAAAATTTCAAGCTAGCAGAACACCATATCACATGAAAATAGTATTTTATTGTGGGGGACTACCAATTCAGTGTACTAACTTGATTTTTGGATGTTTTCCAAAAGATTAGACCACCACCCTTTTTAGTACACCGTACTAACTTTTCTCCGCAATCAGGCTTCCATACCACCCTTTTAGCTCACTGTACTAATTTTCCTCACCCAGCTGAGCTTTTACCCCACCCTTATAGTAAACTGTACTATTTTTGACCAGATAAGTTTGGGTACCACCCATGTTGGAGAATTTGTACCACCCTTTTAGTACACTGTATTAACTTTTCTTCTGTATGGAAGTTTTGCTACCATCCTTTTAGTACAATATACTTATTTTCCTAACACAGCAGAGTTTTTACACTACCGTTTTAGTACACTGTTGTAACTGTTTCTTGACTAGATAAGTTCTATTTTCTATAGTTCTAGGAAGGATATTTTTTTAAACAATCAATCTCTTCAAATCGAATGTTTACCAAATTATTGTATGTTTCCATGATATAAATAAGACCTTACAGAAAAATAAAAACAGGGGAAGCTATTTGACCCTAAAACAGTTTATAGACTAGCTTTACCTTGCTTTTACCATTTTTCATTAAACACTAAACTTTTAATAAGGATTGTTACGACTTATTTCAAATTTATCTTATTATTTATATTTATTTTGGTTTAAAATCACGAAGATGTACGCAATGTATGATGTCGATTAACGATTAGAACAAAGCAAGAACAAGACATACTCTAATGATTATGAGCGTAATGGAATATCCAATCCAATAGAGTAAACAGGAAACATAATGACACTAATGTATTATTTGGCATAGCTTTGACTAGGAGGTCTTAGACATAATATGTACATAATATGGAAACTTGCTCAGTTTTTTGTCTAGTCTTTACACTAAATTGAGCATTTTATGTAATTTTTTCCATATTTTGTTTTGTTTTTACCACTAAAATTAGTACAATTTATCAGATTTTTTCGTGTGTATCAACTTTGAGCAATACCCTCTCTAGTCCAAGTCCAACGTACTCAGACTTTTTTAATGTATTTTTCTCAAGGGACCACCGTTTTAGTACACTGTGTTAACTAAATTCAATCTCAAAAATATAGTACACTGAATTGGTACCCCAGGTACAAGGAAAAACCATTGCATTTGGAAGCCAGCGCTATTCATTTGCTTTGAGCCACAGCCATGCAACAGAATTTCCCAATTGATAATAAGTATAAATTACAACAATAAATTCCATGGATAGGTATGATTAGGACAGTATTTAATTTTGAAAATAATACCAAAATCTACAAATTTAAATGCTGCAAAAATTTCTTCCCCAAGGTTATAAACTTAGGAACAAACAAAATGTACGACGGTAAAACAAATGTGTGCCCAAGACACCAAACACATTTTACTCTCACTTAAGAAAAAGTTAATCTTATACTTCTATACGGCACAGGTGTGCCTTTTACTTTTAATTCTTTTTATAAGAAAACTTCATCATCTAAGAATATATCATGAATTCTCTGTAAAAGCATAAACCATTTAAAAACATAGATAAAAAGATTGAAACGATTTTACTAGTTTCCTATAGAGGATGTAACCCTTGTTGTCGAAATGTAGGCCTTTATTAAACAGGTGCTCTGATAAAATAATTGCTTCGGGAGTTTTTAATTGCAATGCACCGTATCCAACATTGAGATAGAGTACTATATCCGGTAATGTTATTCCAGAATAATACTTTTAGCAACGGGCGCATCATAGCCTTAATTTATACCCTTATTAATCGTTTAATAGTTTAGATATTCATTTAATATTTCAGATATTCGTTTAACAGGTTAGATATTTGTTTAATAGTTTAGATATTCGTTTTAGAGGTATGATATTCGTTTTAGAAGTATGATATTCGTTTTAGAGGTAAGAAACTCGTTTTGATAGTTTCAAATTCGTTTTGATAGTTTCAAATTCGTTTAATTAATTAGGAGATCGTTTGAACTTGAAGACTTTCTTTTCAAACCGTTTTACCACTTTTTGTTCAAAGAAAAACGTTTAAAATTGTTCCATAACGTTTCAGCCTGACATCGCTTTAAATTGGTACGATTCTTAAACGATTAAAATCATTTGGGAAACGAAAGAAATCGTGCAAATTCGTTGAAAAGTTGAACAATATTTGTACACGGTCCCTAAGGTTAACCTCCTTACAAATCTCATTAAAACATTCAGGATTTGGTTTTACTTTTTCAAAATTAAAATTTTCGGGCCTAACAGACGCAATTACCAACAAATATTATGTAAAAAGTAAACCTTATCACAGCAGAAACTTTTTCCAAACTCTCTCGGTACTTGGTTTTCCATTGATTTGGCGATAGATCGAACAACCATATGCATTTGTACACCTTTTCTTGTTTGACACCTTTTCTTTATTTTCACCAGTAACAATCTTGAATTCTTCAACTTTTGTATCAAATATTTCTTTGATAACATAATGACCCTTATCCAAATTGATACTAGATATGAGCTTTGCTTTGAAAACCTGTCTGAAGCCTCTATGTGCAAACTCTTCAGTATCAACGACAAATTTGGCAGTAAATGGCTCATTCCATGACCCTTGATGAACGGAGTATTCTTCCAGAGCCAAGACAACAACCTTCTTTTTTGAAGTGACCAACTGTCCAGCTTTCGTGAAATCGGTAATTGATACTGAAGCTGGAATTATTGATTGTTCAGGTCTTTTGCTACCAGAATGTGAGATTATTTCTTTAGGTGTTACAGTGTCATCAGGATTGATTTTAGCTTCGACAACCGGGTTTAAAGGATCTAAAGCAACCTCTTTTTCTTTAGGTTCAATGAAATGGCAATGAACGGGTTTCCTTTTTGTAATTTTTTTCATTTAGTTCTAATTCATAAACAGTCATTACAAGTGGGCCTCTTCCAGATAAAAGCAACTCACACTCTTTTTCATCATCAACAAATTCTTCTGGTCGAGCAGACCTGAAATATTCTGTACAGGCTAATTTTAATGCCTGTAATGTCTGACAGGAGCAGGAACTCCAATCGAGGCTAGTGAACCCAATCTTTGAAAAGTTTGTCTGTTCCCGTCTGCTCTTTGTGATAGGAGTTGGACAATAGAATATTGCATTTCGTTTTGCCTGGTTGTATTATTCCGTCTATTACCTGATAGACGATTAGCTGCAGCTTCATTTAATGGTTTCACTTTTTTGTAAGACATTATTGTACACAGATTCTGAAAAAAAAGAAAAAGAAAAAATTTGTAGAGTAAAATCTAAAAAATTAGCAAAATGTGCAGCTGTTTCCAAGGTTTTAAGATATTCAAAACAAACGAGTCGATGAAAGGTAAAACTCTTATCCTTAGGGCATGGCTTTTGGTAAAATTTCAAGCTAGCAGAACACCATATCACATGAAAATAGTATTTTATTGTGGGGGACTACCAATTCAGTGTACTAACTTGATTTTTGGATGTTTTCCAAAAGATTAGACCACCACCCTTTTTAGTACACCGTACTAACTTTTCTCCGCAATCAGGCTTCCATACCACCCTTTTAGCTCACTGTACTAATTTTCCTCACCCAGCTGAGTTTTTACCCCACCCTTATAGTAAACTGTACTATTTTTGACCAGATAAGTTTGGGTACCACCCATGTTGGAGAATTTGTACCACCCTTTTAGTACACTGTATTAACTTTTCTTCTGTATGGAAGTTTTGCTACCATCCTTTTAGTACAATATACTTATTTTCCTAACACAGCAGAGTTTTTACACTACCGTTTTAGTACACTGTTGTAACTGTTTCTTGACTAGATAAGTTCTATTCTAGTTCTAGGAAGGATATTTTTTTAAACAATCAATCTCTTCAAATCGAATGTTTACCAAATTATTGTATGTTTCCATGATATAAATAAGACCTTACAGAAAAATAAAAACAGGGGAAGCTATTTGACCCTAAAACAGTTTATAGACTAGCTTTACCTTGCTTTTACCATTTTTCATTAAACACTAAACTTTTAATAAGGATTGTTACGACTTATTTCAAATTTATCTTATTATTTATATTTATTTTGGTTTAAAATCACGAAGATGTACGCAATGTATGATGTCGATTAACGATTAGAACAAAGCAAGAACAAGACATACTCTAATGATTATGAGCGTAATGGAATATCCAATCCAATAGAGTAAACAGGAAACATAATGACACTAATGTATTATTTGGCATAGCTTTGACTAGGAGGTCTTAGACATAATATGTACATAATATGGAAACTTGCTCAGTTTTTTGTCTAGTCTTTACACTAAATTGAGCATTTTATGTAATTTTTTCCATATTTTGTTTTGTTTTTACCACTAAAATTAGTACAATTTATCAGATTTTTTCGTGTGTATCAACTTTGAGCAATACCCTCTCTAGTCCAAGTCCAACGTACTCAGACTTTTTTAATGTATTTTTCTCAAGGGACCACCGTTTTAGTACACTGTGTTAACTAAATTCAATCTCAAAAATATAGTACACTGAATTGGTACCCCAGGTACAAGGAAAAACCATTGCATTTGGAAGCCAGCGCTATTCATTTGCTTTGAGCCACAGCCATGCAACAGAATTTCCCAATTGATAATAAGTATAAATTACAACAATAAATTCCATGGATAGGTATGATTAGGACAGTATTTAATTTTGAAAATAATACCAAAATCTACAAATTTAAATGCTGCAAAAATTTCTTCCCCAAGGTTATAAACTTAGGAACAAACAAAATGTACGACGGTAAAACAAATGTGTGCCCAAGACGCTACAGTTGTTAAACTAAATCTTAGTCTGCGTAGAGTCATTACACGTCACAGTTCTGAATTTTCAAGGTTTCAACTCAGTTTAAATGCAGTCGTTCACCAGCTTTTGCGGTGAGCGGCCACGGGGATACGAGGCATCGAACCGGGCTATCACCCAACTTTTCAAAAAATTCTCATGCTTTTTTTAATCCTTTCAATCTTATTCTCCCTTGTCATAGATGGTGGCAGTCTATTTCAAGTGTTTTTTTCTTTATCTTCGAATGTATTATCTGCAAGGTTAGTGGCAGAACGGGTCAAAGATGTGGCAACTTTGTCCAGTGGGTAGTACTTCTCAAGCTAGTTTTTGGTATCTTCGGCAGGTCCGTAGGTTTTATATTTGAGTTTGTTTTTATACTTTTGCGAGTGTTTGAATAATTCAAAGAAACAGATTTATTTTTACGACCTCATCTGTTGTGATGCCTGATCAACATTACTAGGCCTACCTACATAACCCTGTTTATATCATTTGGGAGGATATTTTCGAAAATGGCCGAAATCCTATGTAGGTTTAAAACTGAAGAACAGAGTTGGTGTTTTTCTTTGAATATATTAAATTGACTCATATTAAGTCACTTTTATTTGTGTTTATTTTTACTTTTTCTCACATTGAGTTGCTTCTTTCCTTTTGGTTGATTTAGATCATGCTGTGCATTTTTGCTTTTGAGATACTTCCGAAGAATACACCATTGTCCTATTTCTGTTTTTCTGTCCCATCAAAGAGGCCCCTCCAGCAGACCCTCAATTCACGCAATCACTGAAACTAAAAACGGCCCGGCAATCGCCGTTAGAGCAAGGTCCTTAAACGGTACCAATTCTTAAAAAAATCTAAGTCCAGACCGACTTAAGTCAAAATCTAATCGGGCGCTGTGTGTGGAGTTTTGACGCTACGTCTTAGATCTTGTGCAAGCTTCTTCTCCCCTTGGTAGAGATGCCTCACGGCGAATTTGACCGGCTGAAAACGCCGCACGGCCCGGCAATCGTCCTTACGGGAAGGTTCCGCAGCATTAAGTTTTTACCTTCGCGGCTTCGGTGCAGCGGCGAAAATCGTCGCGCAGCGCAACCTTTCGCAAGAAAATATTTAATCTTATTAAAGTTTTTACCTTCGCGGCTTCGACGCAGCAGCGAAAATCGTCGCGCAGTGCAACCTTTTGTGAAATATTGACCTATTTAATTTGGAAACAATTTTTTCAAATTTATTGAGACCTTTAATATTTACCAGGATTAATGAGTAAAAACATTTAGCTTAAATTTTTATATACATCCCTATTCATAAATTTAAAAATATAATTATAAATATCCCAATATTGTAATTGTTAACTCTTACAACAACTTCATTAATTCTTTATACCAAAAGGCACACTCGTGAAAATTTGTAATTATACAGCTACCTGTATTCTTCGCACTTCATCTTTTTTAACCATCTCAATAACTTAACTCTTTAGAAAGCCTGGTGTTATAATTGTCATCCAGTAATTTCAATAAACATAACCTCTTTGCATATGTCATATTCCTTGTGATGTTTTTGTAACAGTTTAGTACATGAAATGTTTGCTCACAGTCTTCGGTATTTATCTTACGCACATCATCAAATTTAGGAAGATCGGGATGGTATTTACAGTCGTCACTACTGCCCACACATTTCGACTGCGTGTGTTTCTCAGCATGAAAAACGTCCACAATAAACATTAATACTTCAATTTCCTTGGCAAAAACATTCTCTTCCCTTGCTAATCTACAGACGTACGGGTGTAGATCACATGATCTATCATAAACTATACCTTTCAAGTTTTCATTAAGATTTCCTTGAAATATATCAATTAACCCTGCAAACACCATTGATAGACTTTCAGCCGTATACATTTCAAAATGGGATAATCGAGTGCTGCAGGATCTAAAAACATACAACATACCAGCAGTCAGTGTCTCGTACTTGTTGCAGTTCTCTTCTTTCTTGCAACCTTCTTCACTTGTAATAACATTCTCCAATAGCTTTACTCTTTGTCTAGTGATAGGATAAAGGTCTAATCTTTCATTTTTGATTAATTTTTCATCTCTCCTGACTCGTTAGAGAGGATGTGGCATAATTTTGATCCTTTTAAAGATTGATTTCCTCTAACCGTATTATTTATACAACAAACAACTTTGTTAACTTCCCCTATCTCATGAGGTAACTTAGTTATCGGTTTAGCGCAACAATATCGATACAATTTTTCGTTTCCGTCGATTACAACCATCTTTTTCTTGCACCTATAATTTAGAAAAATCATTATTTTGATTAATTTTGAAAAACCCCACTGGGAAATAATTTAACCGGGATGTTGAGACAGGGGTGTAATAGTCATTTCTTCAATTTAAGCCTACACACATAATGATAAAATGAATCAAGTTCAAAATGTATCCGAATTACCTGTCTCGTTACATTTGTGTGAAAACCACTTTTGATCGGTTACTTTTTTCAAGGTTATACACATCTTCACATATCTTTTCAATGTCGAAATGTTTATTGTGGTCCTTTCTGTGCCATAACATTGTGGGGCAAATGCTTATTAGTCGTTTTATGAGCCAATGATTTTCGATGACTTCGGTCGCCGAAGTCACGAAGGCCATTTCAGACTTACACAGGAAAAAATGTTAAAAACCCAGGCCTGGGAACAGGGCATTTTCGGGGTGGGTTTTCATCAAAAAAATTTTTGCCTTGGGATTTTCATTTTGCTATAAGTTGAATAAAAATGTGGGTGTCTTTTTAGCTATTTTACAGACCTGAAAAAATTTTCGGATGAAAAACCCACCTGGGATTTGACCATTTCCCAGGCCTGGGTTTTTTAAAATGAGGACTGGATTGGGATTTGGCAATTTCCCAGGCCTGTGTTTTTATAGCTCAAAAAATGAAAATTGTCTAAAAAGCAAACCCAAAACCCACCCTTGTATACAGGTCATTTCAAAGGCATGGGTTTTTTTGAAGTCGGGTCCGAAAATGGCCAAATCCCAGGCCTGGGTTTTTCAAAGTGAGGACTCCATTGGGATTTGGCAATTTCCCAGGCCTGCGTTTTTATAGCTCAAAAAATGAAAATTGTTTAAAAAGCAAACCCAAAACCCACCCTTGTATACGGGTCATTTCCAAGGCTTGGGTTTTTTGAAGTCGGGTCCGAAAATGGCCAAATCCCAGGCCTGGGTTTTGGGGCTGTAAAACAGTCGTTTTCGGGTGGTTTTTCCATTAGCCAAATTTTGGAGCCGCTCGCTGCGCTGCAGTTGATGTGCGTGTCGGGACAAAAATCAAGGCGGAAGCCATTTTGTTTACATTTTTGGCTGGGGAAGCACTAACTGCAAAACAGTGCTTTTTGAGTAGATTTGGTGATTCTTGGTAAGAAAGAAGAAGAATACTACTTGGAACCAACATTAAATGTATTTGAATAGACTTCTATCATACATTGGAATAAAAGACAATACTTTTTTAACATAATGAATGTGTGAAACTTGCTATTTTGTTTACAAACTTCACTCAAGTAGTTTCGTCGATTTCGCTGCTTTCGAAAGCTGTTGATGGAGACTACTAACTTGCAGAAGTAACTTTATATTGGTGCAAACAATGACTATAATAGCTTCACAAACATTCCCTATCATGGAATTCAGCTGAGAAAGATTTTTTTCGATCGCATTGAACAGTTTTGATATGAGGAGAGATATCCAAGATATAGGCTCATTCAAACATGGTTTCACCCATCCCTTTAGATAACAAAGATTTCATGATTCATTTTATTCATCTCAAAAATGGCTGAAGAGGCACTAACGGTCAGATCGGATTCATCTCAAAATTTTGTCGTTGAATCTTCCCAGTCGTCAAAGACGGAGTTATAATGTTATAAACGTGACTGATTTTGGGGTATGTTTTACGTGCAGGTTTTGATTGGATCCAGGACAAGAAAAGGATAAGCGAGTGCAAAGAAAGTGCCCAAAAATTCTGAAATTTTGAAAGTACCGCAAAAAATTGAAAGTACCTTATGACATTGACATGATTGTGTATATCATATAATGGGTTGTTATTGTTTTGGATATCCGGCATACCGTCAACGGCTCTAACTTGGGACGAGTGTCATATCATGGGATGGTTGACTTTCTGAACTGTTTTTTCACTGTTAAATCTCTGTTGACAACAAGTTTGTTTTCTATGATTTGGGACTATGTTAATTTAAAATGACTTTTAATAGGTAGAGGTTCGGTAAAATGATTGCCGAATTGCTGTCCCATGTTTTGTCAGACTGTCCCAAGTTAGAGTCCTTGACGGTACAAATCCACTTTGTAGTCATTGCATTTTCAGGCAAAGTTATGATGCCTATAGCACTGTCTGAAATTATTTTTTTATTTGGATTATTAGTTATCAGTGCTCAATTCTGTCGGTGGAAAGCTTCCAACTTCCCAACAGAAAAAGTACTGTCACAAAGGATTATAATAAAAAAATTTTGAGATGTTTTTACTTTATCATTTAATATATAAAATTTGTACAAAGTTTGCTTCAGCCAAATATTTTTATGCTTGAAAATAGTTTATAAATTCTATTATGTTGAATAATTTTGTGGTGGTAAAGATAAGAAAAACATAACATGAAGTCAAGTCAAAATACTCTCAAACACTCATGTTTATGTATAATTTACGATGTTTTCATTATCGCAAAGTAACTCTTTACGAAGATAGAACCTCTGTTAAAATTTTGTTTTATTATTGCTTTCATTGTTGGATGGATGGATTTCCCATGTTTGTATTTATATTACAACCCACGAAAACCGAAAACGTTTTCTATATTTTCACTGACAGATTTTTTTATCATAGATTTTGTTACGTCTTTTTAATTAGTATTCTGCTTAATGCAACAAACATAGCAGTGTAAAAACTGAAAGCTAGTAATTTATTCGCTTTTTGTATTTGTTTTTTAATTTGATACCCCTGTTGGGGTAGGGTAGGGACTACTAGTAGTAAAAGTATTGCCACGTTAAACACATTTTCAAATCTTTCTGGATATATTTCAGGATTGACATGAAATTGAAATCACTAGCTAAAGAACTCTTGAAGTCGCCCAGAATATATACAGATATTTATTATATCTTTATCTCAAGCTTTTGTTAATATTTCATTGATTTTAAATAATATGAGATAAACAATTTCAGATATTTATCTTTAAAATATCTATTTTATCTTTAAGTTTTTATTTGCATACAAAAGATATAAATAGTGTATAAAATATTTTAATATATGTAAAATAGTTCCAAGGAAAAAAGCAATTATCCCCAAAAGATAAAGGTCAAATCCGTTTTTTCATGTGCTTCCGATGAGAAACTTAACGTAATTTTGACCATGTTGAGGGGGTGGGATTTGGCTTTGGAAAAAGGAACATGTACAGGTCTGGGAACAGTACATTTTGGGGGTGGGAAATGCCTTTTTTCGGGGCTTGGATTTGGCTGGGGAAAATGGAACGCGTACAGGTCTGTGAACAGGGCATTTTCGGGGTAGGAAATGCCTTTTTTCGGGGATGGGATTTGGCTTTGGAAAAAGGAACATGTACAGGTCTGGGAACAGTACATTTTTGGGGTGGGAAATGCCTTTTTTCGGGGCTGGGGAAAATGGAACTTGTACAGGTCTGGGAACAGGGCATTTTCGGGGTGGGAAATGCCCATTTTCGGGGGTGGGATTTGGCTTTGGCCCCGGATTTTTTTTAATTTCGGGGCCGAAAATGACCAGCTCCACAACCCGTGATTTTTGTCTACTAAAAACACCGACCTGAAAACTAGCAATTTTCGACCCCGAAAGTTTGAAAATCTAGCCCTTGGGAACAGGCCAAATTCAGCCCCGAAATGTTGAAAACACAGGCCTGGAAACAGGCCATTTTCGGCCCCGAAATTTTAATATCCTTGACCTGGGAACAGGGCAATTTCGAAATGCAATTGCGAAATGCCTTTGGCATGTTTCATGTTCCAAACCCAAATCCCACCCCCGAAAACAGGCATTTCCCACCCCGAAAATGCCCTGTTCCCAGGCCTGGGTTTTTAACATTTTTTCCTGTGTTAGAATAGCTCCTATCACACGCGAAAGGCTTCCGCAGCACAAAATTCTTCGCCGCTACGCCGAAGTCGCGAAGGCCATTTCAGACTTAATAGTATAATAGGTCCTATCACACGCGAAATGTTTCCGCAGCACAACATTCTTCGCCGCTACGCCGAAGTCGCGAAGGCCATTTCAGACTTAATAGTATAATAGGTCATATCACTCGCGAAAGGCTTTTACACGTCAAATACGTGCGCTAACTGCGTAAGCCACGCGCAGCGCCGAAGTAAGGGTGCAAATCGTCGCCCCACTCGTTTTTTTTCGAAAATAATGAATTTTCAGTTATCAAATCTATTGTGTAGTAACAAATTAGAAACTGTACAAACAACTCTTGTACTTTATGAGGCCCCCCAGTCAACCCTCAATTCAGGTATTCACGCACAAATTTTTGCCAATTCACGTATTCACGTGCCAAAAAAAAAAACATTTTCACGTTCACGCACCAATTTTGCTTTTTCATCTTTGGTTAATTTTGTATAAAATATTTAACTTTGATAAATTTAACCTTTTTATGGTCTCTTTAAACAGATTGACATATTCTTATACCAAACATTTTCGCTAATATATAAAGTTTTTTGTAAGTTTTGTGACCTTATTCTCGATATTATCGACTTTTTAAGGCCTCTTTTAGAGCTATTTCAGCTTTCATAAAGCAATATTTAGGTCTGCCGCGCCAAAGTTACTTGCTTGTTACGGGAGGCAAATGCAAAATTAAGCCTTTCCCCCAATAATTAAGTAAGTTCCATTAATCCATTACGATTTTCCAACAGATGAAAGCATTCAATACTCGATAGCGTCAACTGAAATGTAAATTGGGTAAGTCTTTAATACCTTAAGGGAACTAATTTTAGCGGGAACTGATTTTCGTGGTAGACACCCTCTTTTTGCCGAAAATTAGTTCCCGCGGGAAAGTTCACCTTCAGGTAGTAGGATCAAACCAGTAAGGTTTTTCTTCACGGTTGTGGAGCGGAGACGGTTGGATATTAATATTATCACAACATAGGGAAAGAATTTTAATTAACTTGCATTAACACCCTAATAAAAGAAACATGTTTTAAGCTTTTAATTATTTGTATTAAAAAGAAAGCATTATTCATTTCAAGATAATTAATAATACAACCCAATTTTCGTAAAGTGTAATAGTGACCGATTTTCAATACTGTCCTTTCTCATCACCATTTTGATTGTAACATCACACTAAATGAAAAATCATAGAAAGGTGGTCCAAGTTATTACCTAGGTAAGTTTAATCATAAGAGATCCAAAAATATACGATGAACTACCTTCATAAAGTAAACCATATACGTTTCAAAAGTATTCAATTGTACAAAAAGTTCAAAAACAAACTCTTAATAAAATAAGTTTCTTTCAGTTTTACAGTATGTGGCCCCCAAAACGGTGATCAAATTTGATATTTCTCTCAAATCTAGAGGAAAAGAGATTTTACAAAAATTTTTGCTGCATGAAAACCTTTAACATCTCTACTTTATTTCCTGGAAGTTCTTTTTCAAAATTTTCAATTTCAACAATATTTTTCAATCGCTTAAAGATAGGTAGCTTTTTTCTAATGGCCCCCAAAACGGAGGTTTGAAATTTTAGCGATTTCTCGAGATATCTTTAAGATATGAATACAAAATTTTGACCATAGTTTTGAAATATGATTTAGAGGGTTTTGGGCATAAATTTATTTGATAAAATTTTTACAGTATACCCCTGGTTGTCAAAATGCAGGTTTGGGGCCCCCAAAACGGAGGTGTAGTTAAAATCAAATTATTAAGCCCAGTGGTAATAGGGGGAAAAACTATGAACATATTTGTGCTTTCCCTTAAATTTACGACCCGATGGATGTAAAATTTATCATTTTTATGAAATATTACAAGATTTTCGATATTGCAAAGTCCAAACTGAAAATTTAGAAATTTTCAAAATGACAATTTTGATTTAACAACGTCTTAATCAAGTTTTTGAAAACAAATCTCTTTTGAAAATAGTTCCATTCGTGTATGGAATAAGCTGTGAAAATTTTAGAAAAAAAACTTAAAATGAAAATATTAAGCTTTAAAGATATTTTTCTCCTATATTTTGCAAAAAAATGACAGAATTTGCCGTTTTTGCTGATTCAGCGAAAAATTTTATATATAATGTTAATTTTTTGTTATAAACTATTAACTCAAGGTGATAGGAATAGAATTCCAAGATTTTTTCTTTTTCTCATATTTAGAATTTTCGGTTTTGTCAATGCTGATTCTAGGGCTCCAAAATACTGGTTGACCTTCAAGATGCTATATCTTTTACCCAGCCTCTAAAGTCACAGATGTATTTGCATTTTCTGAACGGCATTAGGTGTAGAAAGTTTCCTATACCCCGTTTTCATAACTTATTTTCAATATCCAAGGAGCTAGAGTGAGTTATATGCAATTTTTATCTAATTTTGGTGTTAAAATATTTCCTTTAGACGCATATGTTATTTTGAATCTGTCTCAAACCAGCAAAAACATGCTCATTTTTAAGTATAACCATCATTCTTTCAAAATAAACAAAAATCGTTTAATTCTGATAAATCTACAAGTCAGAATCTTCATTTTAATGAAAACCTCCGTTTTGGGGGCCGTCTCCATTTTGGGGGCCATATACTGTATGCGAAATTTTTGTAGATCTTTTTTTTTGCCTATATGTATATTTATACATACCTGTGTAAACCTTGCACAGGAGACTGTACAATAAAGCTATTTCTATCACTGTGAAAACCTTGCACAGCAGACTATATAATAAAACCAATAAGAAGAATAAAGCTACTTCTTTACTTGTGTAAACCTTGCACAGGAGACTATAAAATATGCAATTTGTAAAAAATTTTGTTAAACTCCCCCTGAAAAGATACTAAACTGTTTAACCATCAAGAAGAAAAGTTTAAAGATTAGACTTAAGATATGTAGTGATTTTGAAACACCCCTGTCTCACAACCCCAGTAGAAGTGGAAGTCGAAGTCGAATTTTTATCCACTATTTCTCCATGCTAAACATTCTAGTGTTATGCATTTTCTTAGATTGCATGGGGATGAAATAATAAATATTTCCCAGTGGAGCTGAAACTGTATGGTATTTTTCCCATTGTGAACAACATTTTGTCTAAATTTTCCAGTGGGGTGGGTTTCCCACCCGGTTTGTGAAACAGGGGTATTTAGAATAAGAGTGGTAAAGATAATGTTTCAAAGCAGTACATATGAAATTTGCCTACCTTAATATAAAATGTATGGATCTTTGGTACTATTCTGAAGAACTTATATCTATCTATGAAAGTCTAAACACTACAACTACGCCCATGGAAGAAAATGAACGATATAACACAATTTATAATTTTCAGGTTGATAAAAGGGGTGTTGTATATTAATCAGCTACTCAGATGAAAGTTTCGCCGTGGTTGTGTTATGCATGCAATGAGCAGTCTTGGTGAATTGATTTATACCATACTACCAATCAGCTATCATAGATGATTAATACCAACACCACCCTTCTCAACCTGAAAATTGAAAACAACCCTCCCGCCAAAGTCCCTATCCCATACCTTCTTACCAATACTATCACCCCTGTCAGCTCTACCCACATTCCCTCTACCCCGATCACTCCTTCCTATCCTACTCAAAACGCTTACCCCTCTGCCTCCTCGTCCTCTTGCTCTATCCCTGCCCCACTTCCACACATGCCAAACAAACCACGGGGCATCTTCTCCGCCGAGACTCTTCCACTTTTTGTACGCGTTATCGGATTGTGGCCCTGGGTGAGTGACCCTATAACTTGAAGGCTTCTCGTGTGAGTAGGAGAAAATTATTTGGTTTTGGATTTTCGTTGACGAACAATACTTCCTATACAGGTTAACGAAACCTCCTTGTTTTTTAAGTATCTTTTATTTTCGAAGTCTAAAGTATTAGAATTCGTTATCATTTAAAGTTGGTTCTTACAAAATTGTAAAACAGAAGTTGTATTCATAGTTGAAGTTGAATTATCGTTTTAAAAAAATATGACAATATCGTTCCCTTGTTTGTGAATGATAATACAATATAAATGTTGAGAAAATGATCATTTTGGCAATAGGTTAAAGATGACTGTTAAAGCTTACATCTGTTGGTGGCGAGTCTTCCTCCAAAAGCATGTCTTCGTCTTCATCTGGATTTTCATCTTCATTTTCTTCTTCATTTTCTTCTTCAATTCATGCCCTCAACCTAGCCATTTCCCTCTCGTGTTGTTCCTTCACCTCCTTAATCTGCCTCTCCATTTCCTCTCTCACTTGACGCTCTACATTGACCACAAAGTCTGTCTGCTGGGTTGAAGCTTTGGGGTTGTTTTTGCAATGAAACTTATTAAACCTTTTTTCGACTTTCATTTTAGTATTTGCTGAAAAATAAAATAAATTAACTTTAAATAATACAATAATGATAGAAAACGTAAAATGTAGAAGCAGCAAATTTGTAAAACATAAAAAATGAAGCGACTGCTTAGGTAGAAATTTTCGTCATCTTTCGTGACTTCATCAGCATATAGCTCAACAAAAAATGATATCCTTTTTATATGGAAGCTAGAAATTTCACAAAAACGTAAATAATAAAAACAATTTAAAAGCTATAACTATGTACAATAAAATATCATAAAAGTTCTATTCGATCGAAATTCCCTAGATACAATAATAAAAAAAAGAAAATATATTCCTATGAGACTGCATAATAATACCGCAGTAATAATACAAAAGAAATGGCTAAAATTGAAAAATTAGATATTAAAAGAAAATTCGCAAGGGAATATGCACGCAGACGTAGATTGAAGTATAAAAAACGAAAAAATCGACTAGAACTCCCTTCTGGGTTTTTCAGAGAAATAGTCTAAAATAAATAAAACAGAAATCTAATTACATCGCATAAAACAGTAGATCACCTAAAGTGTATACAATAAGCAAATATGTCTTAAAATACAACCCCCAAAGGGTAGCCCCCTAAGGAGGTCGACACAGTTAAGTGTAGCGAAAGGCGCTCGATACTGAATACAAATGTAATCATAAAATAAAAAAAAAAAATTGGAGTTTATTGGGTCACAACTTCACATTCATTAAGACCATTCGGGAGAAGTGTTTTAAGTTTGTATTGCCAAAACCTCTCCCGTTCACGGGTATCTTCAAAACTTCTACCCTGGTCGATAAGGGTAAATTCAAAATCAGAAAACCCAGAATGGCCGGGGAGATCAAAATGATTATGAAGATGTTGCTGAGAAAACAATGTCAGTCTTATGCCGTTATTGCAGGACTTATAGTTTGCAAATCTATATNAGCTATCATAGATGATTAATACCAACACCACCCTTCTCAACCTGAAAATTGAAAACAACCCTCCCGCCAAAGTCCCTATCCCATACCTTCTTACCAATACTACCACCCCTGTCAGCTCTACCCACATTCCCTCTACCCCGATCACTCCTTCCTAACCTACTCAAAACGCTTACCCCTCTGCCTCCCCGTCCTCTCGCTCTACCCCCTCTGCCTCCCCGTCCTCTTGCTCTTGCTCTACCCCTGCCCCGCTTCCCCACATGCCAAACAAACCACGGGGCATCTTCTCCGCCGAGACTTTTCCATTTTTTGTATGCGTTATCGGATTGCGGCCCTGGGTGAGTGACCCTATACAACTTGAAGGCTTCGCGTGTAAGTTCCTAAAATATAAATTTTGTTAAGGAGAAAATTATTTGGTTTAGGATTTTCGTTGACGAACAATACTTCCTATACAGTTTAACGAAACCTCCTTGCTTTTTAAGTATCTTTTATTTTCGAAGTCTAAAGTATTAGAATTCGTTATCATTTAAAGTCGGTTCTTACAGAATTGTAAAACAGAAGTTGTATTCATAGTTGAAGTTGAATTATTGTTTTAAAAAGATATGACAATATCGTTCCCTTGTTTGTGAATGATAATACAATATAAATGTTGAGAAAATGATCATTTTGGCAATAGGTTAAAGATGACTGTTAAAGCTTACATCTGTTGGTGGCGAGTCTTCCTCGAAAAGCGTGTCTTCGTCTTCATCTTCATTTTCTTCTTCATTTTCTTCTTCGTTTTCTTCTTCCTGTTCTTCTCCAATCCTTGCCCTCAATCTAGCCATTTCCCTCTCATGTTGTTCTTTCACCTCCTTAATCTGCCTCTCCATTTCCTCTCTCACTTGACGCTCCTTATTGACCACAAAGTCTGTCTGCTGGGTTGAAGTTGAAGCTTTGGGGTTGTTTTCGCAATGAAACTTATTAAATCTTTTTTCGACTTTCATTTTAGTATTTCGCTGAAAAATAAAATAAATTAACTTTAAATAATACAATAATGATATATGTATAAGATTGCATGACTATTACTTCCACACATAACATCAACATTCAAAAGTGTGGTATATATGGTACATCTGCTTAACATATCAGATGGAGTGATTTCATGAAATGCGAGTGGAACATACACTCGATAATTTTCACATTCATCAGCAATTTGACTACAATTTATCAGATTGCATAAATGTTACTTCCACACATAACATCAACATTCAAAAGTGTGGTATATATGGTACATCTGCTAACATATCAGATGGAGTCATTTCATGAAATGCGAGTGGAACATACACTCGATAATTTTCACATTCATCAGCAATTTGACTACAATTTATCAGATTGCATGAATGTTACTTCCACACATAACATCAACATTCAAAAGTGTGGTATATATAGTACATCTGCTAACATATCAGATGGAGTGATTTCATGAAATGCGAGTGGAACATACACTCGATAATTTTCACATTCATCAGCAATTTGACTACAATTTATCAGATTGCATGAATGTTACTTCCACACATAACATCAACATTCAAAAGTGTGGTATATATGGTACATCTGCTAACATATCAGATGGAGTCATTTCATGAAATTTGAGTGGAACATACACTCATTGTGTCTGGGCCTCCCTACCACCCTTCCAGACATGCATTAACATAAATGCCCAACTCCAATAACAAGTTACATAAGTCTCACACATATTCGTTATTGCAAAACTATTACACAATTTCCACATTATCATTCGTATCATCACTTTTCTTTAACATTTTATACTACTGTTCGTAACTAATGTTTTCTATCATTTATAACTGATGCTTATGAATCAAACATCTAGAGCAAGAAGGGTCTGCACAATCAGCATCATTTATACCATCATCACAAAAAGAATCAACTTCTTTGAGTAGTTCTAAGTATTGTTCAACAGAGCATGTATTTTGTGAAACAGTCTTTACTGAAAGGTTTTGTAGTCTCTTTTCTTCTTCTTTCCTGAGTTTAAGTTGTGGGTTCCTATTAAGATATTCCAAACGTTCAAAAGGAACAGGTTCTGCTAAGCACCAATCTTCATCCTGTGTAACACGTGAAAATGCCGTGTATGATGTTCCACAGTTCAATTGTTCCATCCTAGTTTCAGGAGATAATTTAATTATAACATTTGTGACTTGTTGGTTGGGTCCGATAGTCATACCTTGTGATTTAGCAATGGTGATGGCGTAACCAGTAATCAATGGAAATCCAGTACGTTTACAGCATTTTTTAACATTTTCACAATTAACAACATTTGATGTGATTGGAACCCAAGTCGGGTGATTTTCATTCCAAACTGGACCTTTATATCTTGGAAAGTCAATAATTACAATTTCTGGCATTTGTGGTGGTTTAGAATTGGGTTTATAGATGATACTAATGACTGTTCCAATGGCACCATTATTTAACCCCAGCCTGGTCATACAACCTTGATTTCTTGTTAGTATAACTCTACAACCGACAGCAATGATAGTTCTGTTAGGAATTTGTGATAAACTCTCTTTAGCAGTGTTGTGATGTGGTCCATAGCCATTACACTTAAATTCAGCACTTACCACTCTTTTGCCGTTGTGATATTTGGAATTTAAAACAGAGCGGTTGTAACAATTAGCCTCTTTCCATGTTTCTGTTAAACAAATAACATTTGAAGTTTCATCATCAAATTTTCTTTTTTCTTCGTTAGGCAGATTGTCATAACACTTTGGTTTATTTCTTCCCAGTCTTTTTTGGTTACATTACCTGTTCGAAGGTTATCCAAGCGTCTAAGTAATGCTGCTTGGTTGGGTTGTTGGCGCATGATTTCCTCTAATATAAAAACATCTTCAATATTTCTGTACACAAGAGCACCAGCGATGTCGATCGGATCTGTAGAATCAAGGATCTTGTCATACAGATTACGTTCTCCAATAGCTCTCAGTTGAAATATGTCACCAAAGAAATTGAAAGTTGGAATGCATCCAAATGGTATAACACTCTCCATGTCTAATAAATTAGATGACATTTCACAGAACCGATGGTGAAACCACGCTAAAACGTACTGTCCAACCATTCCTCTTTCATCTGCATTAAGACACATCAGAGAGAGCTGCTTTCTATCATCATTGAGTGTTAACCCTTTCAAATGATCACTTTGATCAGCAGACATAGGCCTATCAGCAAGAGTTATTTTTTCTTTGTTTTTCCTGGGAATGTTAACACAGGAGTGAATGGTTCCTCCATCAGGTAAAAGCAAACCTGCTGCACTTGTTGGGGCCACATTCAAAACAGCTCGATTACATTTGAACAAGCGACGGACCAGTCGTGTGATAATTTTAACAACTTGGGACTTTCCTGTTCCCGCACAGCCCTGGACAATAAGCCTTTTACAATTTTCATACCCAACATTAAAATTACCTCTGGCATACTCCAAGAGAATTTTCACATTGTAATTAACTATCAACATTTGCATGGAATTCACTAATTTCGGGTCTACATCTGGTAGACTACATAGTCTCCCTTCTCTCACAAATGCTTCATTGGCTTGTTTTGATACATCTGATAGCCACATATTTGTTTCTTCAATTTGTGCATCAGTAAAAGATTCAACACCCAAACATCTCAAACCATTGCTATACCAGTCATAATCATCCCCACCACTATACAAAACTTCTTCCTCGACCGGGGCTTCTTCAATGGATGCCCTATGTTCTGTTGCAATATCTCTAAGAAGAAGGTTTCCCATGGTGTCAAAGACTGAGTCTTGCGATGATTGACTATCTTGGCTCCCTCCAAAAGAAGACTGAGAAAATATAATCTCTTCGTGTGTTTCATTATTTAGCTGGTGGTTAACACGTCTACGCTTTGCAACTTTCTTATCATATTCTACTTTGGCAAACTGTAACATCATTTTGACAGAGTCTGGGCAGATTTCAGAGTCTAAAAATGTGGCTAAAGCCTCAGAGTAGGTATCAAAGCCATTTTTAAGATCTTCAACATTCCTCCAAGTGCCAGGTGCAAATTTCATAAGTAACTCTTTAGCAAAGTCTTCGCCCGTTGGCCAAACCCAAAAGCGTTGGCAGCCAGTAAACACAGGCACATGGTCTTTACCGCAAGGGGATTTTTTTGGACAATCACACTTTTTCGCCCAGTCAAACAAAGAAATATTAGCATCCTGTTCTCTTCTTCTTATGTCAGAAAGAAATTTATCAAGTGTATTTTTCTTTGTAACCTGACCGTCTTTAGCATTAGAATCAAACAATCTGTAACCGCTTAAACCAATTCTTTTAAATCTCCTGCTACAACTATATAATTTTCCTTTGCTATTAATAAAATCAGCAGCTGAGGATGGTGTGTCTACATAACCAACAGTCTTCAAAAGTAACTTTTGTGCTACGGACTTTAGAGAAACTGTTGGTGCTGATTTATTAATTATTTGCTTATATATGCCAATTAGATCTTGTGTGCTTGTGTTGCCTTTGCAACAATACCCTGTTATATATTTAATTAGGGCTAATAAGTCTTCTGAGACAATGGGTTGGGTGTCACATTGGGCTGACCAAGTTAAAGGCCTTAGAAATATATGTTGAACCATTCGCGGGTGATCATTCCTCCCTTCATATCTTTTTATTTCACCTTGAGTAAGTGTAGCTGCAAAAGGATTCGTCTCTTTTCCAGCAGATCTTTTACTCTTCTCATCGTATTGACCAAAATGATGCCTACAGTATCGAACAACAACCTTTTGAATAGGTTGGCCATCCTCATCCCTTTCTTTTGTAGTCACAGTTTTCCGTCTGAGACAATATGCACTGCAAGAGTGTAGCATGACCTTATTGACTGTATCAATATGAAATGATTTTAATTCTTCGTGGTTTCTTTTGGCATAAAATACATTTTTTTCAAGACATTAGCATCAAACATTTTTTAAAGTACCTTCAGGCAATGGCCATTGATTTGTATTTGGAGTCCATTCTGGTGGCTTATCTGGAAAGTTTTGTACATCACCTCCTGCAGGATGCATAGAAACAAACTGAGGAGAAAAAAACAACCTTCTTGATTTAGTTCGTTTGTTTGGAGCCATTTTTCTAGATCTTTGGCAATATTTACAGATGGATTGTTCATGTCTTGGGATAATATTGCCTTGACTATTTCATAATGAGCTTTTGAAAAAAACAGTGAATGAGAATGGATTTGACCACGTGATTTGGCAAACTCATAGCGAGTCCAAAACTCTTCGTATTGAAAAAGCTGTTTTAAAAACTGTGTCTTTATAATTGTGATGTCTTACATCAAAATATGAAGTGATAATATGTTGGTTCTGTAAGATAACCTGGTGGCGATATTTGGAATCATTTGTAAATTTAAGTGTAATATCATGTTCTGATTGTCCATAAATTTCGGCAAGGTATTTGATCAAAAGATTATGCAATTGAGGCCAATGGTGCTCGGCACAACTGCTTGTGTCAAAATAAGTGGGATAAACCTGGAACTCTTTAAGCATAAAAAAGCAAAGTGAATCCAATTCATTTTTTTCTCTCCCGCCAATATGGTGCAGTGTCTACAAGGTTAGCACTCATTGATAAAAACTTGCGTGGGATCGACTCATTTTGATCTTCTAGTTGTTGAAGTAGTTCGTCCCGGGTGATGTGTTTTTCATTTATTTGTTGGTTAACACAAAAAACTTCCTTGATCTAAAGCTTTTTTACGCAAGCTGATATTCATAAGATGAAACTTTAGAAATCTGTGAGCAGGTACACGGTTGTCTTTACAAAAGTATATATGATCAATCCAGTCCTCAAATTTTAAATTTTTAGCAGCTTTGATAGTGTAATCACAAGTTCCATTAACAAATATATGAGGATAGCACATGGTAAAAAATCCTTCAGTTGAAAGCTCTGGGATGGGTTTCTCTCTTTTGCTTGTATGCAACTTACCTATGTCGGCTACCGCACCTGCTTCAATAAGCTCTTCAATATTGCAATTTTCTCCAAGAAATAGGCGTAATGCATTCTTAACATTCTCATCAGCATCAGAGTTAGTTAGTTGGGCTGCAAATCCTGAAGATGTTGTTAATTCTTCATCTACAGCAAGTTTTTCAAACTGACCTGGTGCTGGTCCCCTATCTTCATTGTTTTTTTCACCATTATCCTTCTCAGCTGAAACAATTGGAAGTCCTTCAACAATACCATGATTTTCAGGAATGTTAAGGAGCCGATCTAGTTCAATTGTCACATCGTGATAATATGGATTGGGTTCATACAAAAAATATCTGCCTTTCAGAAGTTTGCCTGATATATGGTTCTTACCATGATATTGTGTGTATCCGTGTTGCGGGTTATCTAACCCATAAAGAGGGAATCCAAAAACTAAACCATTAAGAGCATCTTGCACCCTTTGTCTAGAAGCCATGTAGGCTTTAGAGTTGTTGTTACCACTTCTAATCAAAAGAATTCCAATCTCAGTAGGCAATTGAGGCAGTTTTGTAAAAATTTTCAAATTTGAAGGTATGGCTACTGCATGTCCTTTCGAAGCAAGCATGCCATATTTCAAACAATGAACGTAGATGGCAATTGAGATTTTCCGAATTAACAGTGTTTCAACAAAAGTCAAACCTTTTAGAAATGGAGGAACATCAATGAAGTTTTGATTATTGTGCATCAAATTCCCTTTATCATCGTGAAAACAATCAATAGGAGGCGACAGAGCTCCTGAGAAAAATAGTGCTTGATTTTTTTTACTTTTTTGTTTTTTATTAAATTCATCATTGCACCTATTACATCTTTGTTCTTGAACTTGCCAAAAGTTAGGATCATTTTTCTTTTTTGAGTTATAGGAAAAAAATTCAGGTCTAACTTCCTGGCATGTCATACATGCAGAAACAGTATGTCTATCTTCTCCTTCGATAAATTTTGAAATAGCCTCTTTTACAAGAGCGTTTTCATGAATTTGAAGATCACCATGCTTGTGGACATCTGAATTAGGTACATTGTTGCTGGTTACTTTAGGCTGTTCAACCATTTCAATGTCTCCATCACTTTGCAAAGGAAGATTATCATTGTCTGAATGATGTAGTTGCATATTTTTCTGGGTTGTAAGTGGCATAATGTTAATGGGATTTTTTGGAGAAAAGGTACTTTTACATAAAATGTTTAGCTCTTTAGTAGTGATCCTTTGATACTTCGTTGATTTTCCCATATTTGGTGTTTGTTGATATGATTTTAAGATAGGAGGAAAAGTTAGCTTGTAACTCTGGTGAGCCTTCTGAGCATGGACAGGACGGTCAGGTACTCTTTTAGCATTATCACTCAAAATTTTGTCTACTGGCAGGATTTTCTTATTGTTATCTTTCAAGGAATATGGTTCATTAAAGGATTTAACTGGAAATTTTATCTGAGGGAAATTGATCTTTTTGTTGTTCTTTAGTGATGGAGATGTACATACTGTCTTGTGACCATCATAGTTTTTAAGCACACTAGCAGAACTGATTTCAAAATGAATTTCTTGTGAAATTTGTTTATTCATTTTAGATTTATTATCACATAATTCAATTTTTGTGGACTTTGAAACCTTTTCAATATAACTGGTTTTCTCAGTGCAAATTTTCTTTTCTTTTATTTCTGTTCGCATTGCTTTTCTACGTTTCCTTTTTGTCGTGTATGATTCATTTTCAATAGGTGGTAAAAAGGTAACATCGTACATATTACATTCTTTCTGTAAAAGTTTATCAGTTTTGTCTTGGCAAGGTTTTTTTGTCTTAGACAATGTTGAAGATGGGAGAATAGGAACACAAATACTATTTTCTTTTGAATTAAGAGTTGGTAATATTTGATTGGATGTTATTCGATCTTCATTGTTTGATTTCTTATAGATTAATAAATATGGAACAATCTGATCATTCACTTTGCAGTTGAAATTGGGATGTTGAATAACTGACACTTTTGCATCGTTGACAAAATACCATATTTCCCCATACTTAACAGCAGAAGTATAGTGACCTGTGTTAGCAGTATCACCATGATGGTAAATAACAGCTTGCAAATTTAGATTCCCTAGTAATGCATTTTCAAAATGAGTTTCAATATTGAGGTTGGGAACTAGTTTTCTAGAAGTGTTTGATGCCTGGTCATAGCAAAATATTTTTAGTGAGACAATCAAATATTCAGATATGTTGATAATTGTTTTACTTTTCGTAGCTATTGTGCGAGATGGACAATTTGCACATTCGTACAAGTCTTGAAGCAACTCTCCATGTGGGTCATTAACTAATCTTGAAACTTCATTTTTTATTGAATGATGGTCAAAACGATTAGGAAACTCAATATGACAGATAGTTTCATATGTAGTTTTCTCTGAAGCATTATAACATGTTTGACATAATATAGACTCTAAGCTAGATATGGTAAAAACGGATTCTTCTGGTGCAGAACTTAGATTTAAATCATAAATTTGGTACAGCAAATATATTAGACATTCTTGAGCATCAAACTGTTGTAAGCGACTGTGATCATAATCCGGCCCAAGACAAAAAGAAGGAATCAAATGGTATGTTTCAATCGGTGCATTTGATGATGTCATAGCGATAAACAATTCCCTAATCATTAACTTTCCTGAGTTACCACAGTTAATGTCAAAATTATAAACGAAGTCACGAAAACTTTCGACAGAATATAATGCTTGAATAACAGAATTAAAAAAGCAAACATTTTGGCCCAAATTTTTTAGCCCTAGTGGAAAAAGTCTTGATTGTCCTGACATTTTGATGAACACGATGAGAGAAATATAGAAATAGTGGATATGTAGGACTGTTCTGTTTTAGTCGGACGTCAAATTTTTTATTTAAAAAGTGTCAGTGTTGATATTTCTTAATCAGATCAGATAGTTACAGACAGACAGACAGACAGACAGACAGGATGTTGGGAAATGTAACTCTTGTGTCAAAAAAATTTCTCTCAAGTGAAAAGAAAACTACGACTGTAAAAGGTGGAGTGCAATTTCCTTCCCACTGCTAAAAGTGAGGAAAAAGTCAACAAATATCAGAACTATATACTTCCCTGTTGGTGCACAAAGTTATGTGTTGTGTTGGGTTTTGTTGAATCCAAAATGTTATGGTAGATGAAACTGATTATATGATTTTTCAAAATGATAATCGCCACAGTAGAGCAATAAATTCACTAAACTGTAGAGTTTTCCAAAAGCTTCCAGGTCGATAAAATTCTTCCAGGAAATATTCTTCGAATAAAAAATTCACAAAATGGTTTCGATAGATAAAAACAAAAAGATCGAAACCATAACAACGAAAATAATCAACCAATCAGTTGTCTGATAGTACGAAAATATCAACCAATCAGCTGTCTCATAGGTGAAGGAAGAGATACGAAATATACGGAAACGACGAAATGTCTCTTTTGGAAAAAACCCTAACTCGGACATTTTCGGTGCCGTAAAGATAAATTTTTTATTAACGAAACCATCTACCAAACCGAGATTGATACCTATATTTGGACGAGAAACACAACCTTGAACGAAATACTTATCTACATTTAACAGATGGGAACTAAATTTTCGTTTTCGTCTTGCGCTTCCCTGGTATATAGAGTTTAAAGGTACGCACACACTATAGCAAAACTGCTTCGCTCATGTATATTCGCTTCGCAAAAAACAACTAGTGTATATGTATAAGAATTGCGAAGCGATTCAGGCAAGTCACTCGATTCGCAAGTTGCAAGCAAAAATATTTATAGGGTCACTAGAATCATAAATACAAACCCTAAATACAACTGCTCAGGCCCAGGAAGACTGTGCCCCTTTAGAGATTTACTCAAACACTTCAAACAAACTTACAACGTTTACTTCTACGGATTTGAGGAAAATTATACAAATTTTTTTACGAATCGTTGCAAAATGAGCAATTTCAAAAATATTTCTTTAATCCATTATGCTCTTCTCTACTCTCTAAGAATATTCAATAAAAAGTTCAATAATTGTTTTTGCTCGGGAAAGTTTGTCTGCCTTAAGCATTGAGTATTTTTAGTTATTAGTTTTTGTTTTGAACTTGTTTTACTTCCGGTTTAGAATTCCTTGCGTTCGAAATCGAACTTTCAAGTTTCGAATCTTTAATTTCGAACGTTCGAATTATAAAAAGAACATTCGAAAACTTTTTTTCCAAATTGCAATTTTTTGATACACCCCTTAACGAAAGAACTAACATAAACACCCCTGTGTCACATACCCGCTGGAAAACTTGGCAAAAATTTCGTCCCCGGTAGAAAAATACCCCTCTAGCCCCTTCAAAAAGTTTCCTTTGCAGAGAGCCCAGAGGCAACAAAATTAAACAAACTTAAAACATCATCCGGTTTATTGAGACAGGGATGTGAAATAAGGAGGATTTCAAGACTATAATTTAATGGAAATAAGTCGACTTATACAATTTCAAAATTCAATAATCATACGCAGTTAGGAATATCGTATAATTGCATCATAAATTCTGAAAAATTTAACAACGTTCTAAAATTATATTAAAACTATAAGCGCTGTAAAATCCTGAGATGAATATAATGAAAAACCAGATAAAAAGTAAAGATCTGAGATTTAGAAAGAATTCTTCAACGATGCTACTAAGCAATAGCAATATTTTACTGGCTGTATTTTTTCAAAATTGGGAAGTCTAAAGGCTCTTAATCTTAATAAAAGTATGTTGGAGACAA
Organism: Clytia hemisphaerica; assembly: GCF_902728285.1. NCBI lineage: Eukaryota > Metazoa > Cnidaria > Hydrozoa > Leptothecata > Clytiidae > Clytia > Clytia hemisphaerica. The sequence goes on along the minus strand of NW_027104213.1, from coordinate 304,608 downwards.
GTATGACAAGTCTTTCACCCTTGAGTTGTTGACAAACAGGAGCAAACTCTTCACATAAAAAAGTTTTAAAAAATCTGTGACTTTTTTCTCGGCTGTATTAATTGTAGCACAGAAATTAAAAACAGTTAAAGTGCATCATAAAAATAATGTCAAGTTTTGTCGATATATTTTGACATTTTACAAGTCATTAACATTACCATTACCAACAATAAAATCCTTTGAAATACAATCCCATTTCAATGTTCTATTCCCCTGACCACCAATGCGTATTCATAAACAACAAACAACAACCACGGAGTCCATATCATCGAGGGTCGGCCAAGCCAAAATTTAAAAACAACAACAGAGAAACAGTTCTTCTTCGACTCAATAAGGGGAGGAATAAATTCTTCCAGGTTAGCCATATCCAAAATATTTTATCTTTTTCCCATTTCAAAACATACTAAAATTCCAAATTCATGTTGTGCTCTCTACTACCAAGATCCAATCATCTAAGGAATGGTTCTCCCACCATCATAATACAGTTTATTTTCCAGCTTTGAACCTCTTTTTGCAACGAAGCAACAACTCCGTTGAGGCTGCTGTCCGGTTGACGAAACAATAAAAATTCCATCTTCTTTCTTTCTCCAGCTGCTTTCTTCGTTTCTTTTCATCAAGCAGCGTTTCTTTTCAAAGCACCAACGTCTCTTTTCAAAACAACAATGATTTTATTTTTCAAAGAAGTCAACATTCGAATTCAGAGTCAACATTCGAATTTGGAAAAGTTCGAAAATCTTTTCCCGAGTCAATGCAACGACTTCTTGAAAAACGAGCGTTTGAACGCTTCCAGCCCGCGCTGATTTTCCGATCTTTTCTTTAAATTTCCTAATTTAAACATTAGGGAGGTAATCGAAACAGAAACTCAAGTCAAGATTATCTCCGTAATATTTTAGATCTGGTATACACTCTCTACACTAAAAACCAATTGTTCCAAATTTACGGAAGCGACGGATAGAAATGTATGAGAAAGTGCCGCCTGATGGATCGAAATGATGTTTTCGGTACCGTAGAAAACGCACATCAATTTTTCCTTGGCGCTCCCCTGGTATATAGAATTTAAAGGTACATGCACACGATAGCAAAACTGCTTCGCTCATGTATATTCGCTTCGCAAAAAACAGCGAAAAAATTTAACCCGCCTCTCACTCGTCGCAAAACTATTAAGCCACCTATGCTCCGCTGCGCTCCGCTCGGTGGCAATAATACACTTATATATATAATAATTATGCACTAATGTGTCATTGTTTTGAGATTGGAGTTTTATGACATCTTAACTAGCAAAAGGTATATCCATTCAATTTTCTATGCGTACATGTAATTTTCCTGTGCTTGGCTGGTACGTTATATGCTGACAGTGCGATAGTCAGGACAGGTTGTTTTTTGTAGCAGTCTGTTGAGTCTGTTGAAGAGGGTCGGGCTGTCAGACAGCAGCCTGGCAGAAATGACATTGAGAGTGATGAGAGGGAGAATCTTTGGAGTTTCTTTAAACTAACCAGGAAACGCTGTTTATTCTCACGATAACCTAAAAATGGTTTTCAAACCGTACCAAAATTTTAGTCAATTGCATTTATGATAAGTAAAATTTTTGGTACGGTTATCGGGAGATATTAAAAAGTATTTTTCGCATAAACTAACCATTGATCGTAGGTATTTGAGAGATGGACTGAGAAGGATGATATCATAATGATGCTAATGATATTTTCATTTCACAGCCATCAGGGCCACCATTTTCAGTTTCGTCGTTAAAAAGTTAAGGGAGAATCTGAATGGCTCTAATCGGTGTAGCGGGCATTACCCTAATTTTATTCAATATTATGAGAAATTACAATAATGTTTCAATATCATATTAGTACTAGGGTGATTTGGGATTAATATATGGTTAATTATATGGTCAAAAAAAGAATCGAAGAACACTCAATCGCTATTATTTTCGAAACTTATAAAAACATTCGAAACTATAAAAAACATTTGACTGACACTCTTATTTTGATTGGCTTAAAAATTTCGTACGAGATTTTGTTAACCAATCAAAATATTGATTATTGATATTAATCTCAGATTTTTCTTTCAACCAATAGAAATTTTTGTTTACATCAGGGCGATTACAAAAAAGCGGGGTTATTATAGATTTATCGCCCCGCTCGTCCTTTGCAAATCTAAGCTAAATGTAATCAACCATGTTTGCGATTTCCGAAGTACCGAATAATTTTGCCGAAATTTCCGAAATTCCGTAAAAAAATACTTGCAATTTCGATACCGATTTTTTTGGGGTATTTTTCCTCGTTTTGACTAATTTTTCATCAAATTTGATTTTTCATATATGAATTCCGAAAAAAGGGGATAAAAACTTTATAATACCGAGATTTTGAAGCAAAAATTCATGGATTTCCGATACCGCAACAATTTCAGAATTCCGAAATACCGAAGGAATTTAGCCTGATTTCCGAAATTCCAAAGAAAAAAGGGTCGATTTCCGCAATTCCGAAAAACGGTACGCCCCCCACATTAAAGTACAGTATTTCAACTTTTCAGATTGATCGATTCTTTTAAATAAAACTGACATGAATAAATACGTGTGCGAACAGTAGTTTCTAAACTTCGACCAGAAATGGCGACCACGACCAGCGACCACGACCAGCGACCAGATAAATTAAGATTATCGAGTTTATCTGCTCTCTCAACCGTAGAGAATGTTTAAATCAAGTCCTCAGAATACTAAAAAGTGACCTTTGAAGTAACCGGTCATTTTCTTGACAAAGTGACACTATTTGACAAAAGTATTGACAGGGCCATTAAGTATGATGTTTGTAAGCTTTGTTAAACCAAATATTTTAATTATACTGAATGGGATGCCTTTAGTATGAATAGATAGAACTTGTCAGTAGGAAAAAATAAGGGAAGGCCAGTTTTAGAGATATGAATCTGATCAATTATTCTATTGTCTTTATGCTGACAAAATGACTAATTTCGACAAAAATAACAATCTCATGATGAAATACAAAGCTTATCAAGCCAATTTCAAAAAATTTTGTGCCACTAATTATTGTGATGTTGATTATACAAAAGGATACAAATTGACAACATGATCAAGCTCCAAGAGCGTCGATATGGTTGTTTTACGTATTTGGCACGTGGCTTTATTTAGATGAGACAGGGGTGAGCTTACTCTTCAATATTAAATATATTCAAATGATTAGGACACTCTTCGTTGGAGAATGAGAAAAGACTCGATAACCCAAATTTATCTGGTCGCTGGTCGTGGTCGCCGGTCGTTGTCGTCATTTCTGGTCGACGTTTAAAAACTCCCTGTGCGAGAATCGATGGTGCGAAAGAAATGTTTTTGCTCTTCTACGGCGAAGTGTGTTTCAAAAAACAGAGTGATTATAATAGTTCAAACAAATTTATTCCCAACACCTTTTAAATCACATTCACTCTCGGACGGGAATTTTATACACGATATGCATCTCCTATTTCTATCAAAAATTATCAGAGGGGATGCGTGCAGCCTACTTTTATACTTATTATATTAATTGTTTTACCCTTTTTTGTTTGTTTACAGCCAGCAGAATCCAGCTTATTAATTTTAAAATTTGGTACACAACTTCGAGTTATGTGTTAAATAGAAAACAAAGAAAAAAAATTATTTAACAGAAAGTTTATAAAATAGACAAAAAAAATACAATAATACTGTATTAAACTGCTAAATGCAGGTTAATTGACAGCTACTACTAAATAAATTAATATTGTGGTACTGTTTTGAAATTCAACATAATCTAGCAATTATAACAGTGATTGCAATCAAGAATTTCAAAATCAATGACATTTGATGCGAATTGGCAGCAGCACTGGAATCGTATCTTCTCGGTATCGCGCCAGTAGACTCTGTAAAATCACATAATATGGCTTTCCATGACCGATCCCTGAAAGCATAATTTAGTAGTGACCATATACCATATACTACGGGGAATCAAATTAATGTTTGATTGGGTCATGCAAGTAGCGAGATCAGTTTCGTTTACACTGTCCACTCTTCCCTTGCGCGGAAACACCGTTAGAGCCACCCTAGGGGACATCTCACCGTTTGCAATGTATTACAGGCTTTGTAAGAATTAGACGATGTTATCGTCCGTTACAGTGATGGTAAAGGCGGGAAAATATGGCGGTATGGCCTTATGGCTATGTATACGGAAAAAAATCAGCGGGAGAGTTTCGAAGACTGGCGAACTCTACCAGCTGATTGACTGAGTTGTGAACTGACTCGATTGAGTTTTGAACTGAATTGACCAGATACTAAACTGACCCAACTGGGTTTTGAACTGAATTGACCAGGTACTAAACTGACCCGACCGGGTATTGAACTGACCCGATTGGTTGCAGACTTCCTTCGAGTGTCTTAACAACTGGGTATTTATGGCACTCATTCTGCTCCATACAATCGGTAGAATGTTAGTTGTCCAGATGGTGAATGAATGTATACCGAATTTATTGTCTTACATATCTGCAGGTGTTAAGGTAGCAAGGTGATATAGACTCTCTACCCTCTCTCTCTCTGATAGTCTATCTGGCTGATAGTCGAAGTATCGATTGACGTCAAATAAGCTTAGTAAATCTCAAGATTTAGAAAGATAAAGATTGGTAAACAAAATACTTTAATTTTGAAAAACTTTTGTACCATAACACGTATTTTGTAAGAACAAACTACAAGAACATAAGGAATCGATGGGCGAAATATTAAAGTTAAGAACATCCGAAGATTTGAGTGCTTTTCATAATAAAATGTATAGGTTAAGTCATAGTATTGATATTATTTGTGCGTATTCCAGGTTTGTTCATACAAGGATTCAAAGTTAACCCGGCGTTCAATTGATGGTTAAGTACCAGGTAATAATTTCGTTCGTTCGGATATATTTACAATATGCATCAGGTCATCGACCTCTAATGGATGATCAGGTATAAGTTTTATACCTTCTGACCCAAGGACACATTTAAGTTAACTGTTATGTTATACCGAATTTGCTTTGAATTTACCGGGGTTATAAGTCATTCGCAAAGATAAAACAAAACTCCGAATATAATAACACCCCTTTGTCATAGACCCGCTGGGAACCCAGCCCCACTTGACAATTTGACAAAAATTCCGTCCCCGGTAGGAAAATACCCTGGAATTTTAGCCCCATTGGAAAATTGACTTTGATTTCATCCCCATTCGAAATTCGAAATGTTTAAAAATTGCACTCCAAAACCATCCCCACTGGATTTTTTAACCTTTGAAGAATTTCTATCCCCATTTGGATTTCGATTGGAATTTACCACCACTGAGGAAAAAACTCCACTGGGGCTGTAAGACAGGGGTGTAAAATGAAGAAAGCTTGGAGGACTTATTTTTATTCTTTAGTATACGTAAGTATTTTACGTTGTTACATAAGTTACGAGCTTACCAGTGCGTGTTGCTGTAGCCACTTGAAAATCCAACAAAAGCCTTTCCTTTAATGTGAACTGAGAAATCAGCTTTATAACGACCATTCAAGACCATTTGCGTGCATTGTCCTTGCTGTACATTGTCCATAGTCTATTAACGAGAAGTCAGTAGTTGCTAGTGGTTAATAGTACCTAGTTGCTAGTGAAACTTACTTTGTCGTCATTTTTTATATAGGCTCTTACTCCACAACTGTGCTTTTGAGATGATGTCAACGCAGAAATCAATAAAAATCGCTAGATTGACTCTTTCGTTGATTTTAGTATTTAAGGTATAAAAATTTCCAAATAAATTACTGGTCCTGATTACATATCAAATAAGCCTTAAATAGCAGGGCCAATCAATTAACTTTAGTTACCCCTTATAATCAAACCATCATGAAAAAAGCTCAAATCTTGGCCCGCTGAACCGCTTGGCTGTCTCTGAAAGGCACATTTCAAAATAATCTGGCGATTAGTAACACTCATTGATAAGATACACGTGTTTTTATAAGAACGAAGTATATAAGAACATAAGGCTTCGATGGCCGAAATATAAAGAACAAGTTAAGAACATTTTAAGGATTTGCAGACTCTAAAACACCTGATTTCTAAGGAAAGTGGGCAAAAAACTCACAAAATGGCGAAAAAAGAAACATGCTAAGAACATTTTAAGGCTAAAAACTCAAAGCTTCAAATATTTTGGATGTTCTTATAAAAAACGTGTAGTGTGTGAAAATTATAAGAACTTTCATTCAAAAACATTGTAAATATAAAAGCAAGAAAACTCATACCTCGCAACATTTAAATGTCCATCTCCTATCTTTATAAGATAACGAATAAACACTTCTAGCGCCCACAATGATTCTATTTGCTCCACATCTCCAATTCATGTCTTGCGTATAGCCGTTTACATATCCAGACCATGCACAGTTACGGTTACTAACCAAACCAGATTTACACTCGACAGTCCATTTCCTATCTCCAGTCCAGTGTTGACTTTTGATGTATCCCAGGTGACTTCCTAATGGACATTCAAAATCAAGGCTTTGGTAAAGGTCACTGCTTTCGGATTGTCCCAAAACACTCATATGCAGGTTATAAAACAAACAAAGTCTTGCCACATTTAACAGCAGGGATGAAGTCATTTTTTTTATTCACTACAAACTGCAAATATTGAAGGTTTTGTTTTTTAAAGTGATATCGTTTGCTTACTTATCAATTTTAATTCAATCTTTTTCATATTGAATTGACACGGATGTGAAGCAAGATTGGTCAGAAAAAGGAAAAGAAAAACATTTTTTTGTATATCCGGCATAATATAACAATAGGGAGCACCGTCCCGATATGAAACATGTGTCAGGTATGAAACGCGGGTACACGTATGTAAAAATTTGTTCTGCATTTTATAACCACTTGGAAAGTGGGCCCAAGCCGGCTTGGCTAGCCACTTACAGCTTAATAGATTACGCAAGTACACGATTTCTTTTCCATTTCTACGCAATCACGTGGTCGTACAGACAATTTATACACGTCCGAAAATAAAAAGTGAAAAAAATAGAACAACTATAATAATTCGTTATGAACGTTACACTCAGTTTTTGACATTGGCGTGGTTAGGAAAGAAGAGAGAGTAATGTTCCCCCCTCCCCAACAAGGGGTCGATCAATCGTGGTAAACAAAAAGAAAAAAAATACATGTATTTTAATATTTTTCTTTTCCACCCCGAATAGCAATTCCTACTTTATTTAAGGTCAATATTTGGGAATTAGCCTATTTTATAGAATTCGTGCATCTGTAACATGCTATTATATGCTATTATAGAAAAAGCTATTCAAATCAAAGGGGGGAAAGATTTCCCTTTGATAAAGGATGTATTCACACTGGAAGTTTCAAGCTAATGGTCTTAACGTGTCTGAGTCATAAAGATGTTTTGTTGATAGAGAATGATGAAAGTCTAGAGAAGAAAAGATTTCTTACTAATTCTTGCTGATGTACCGCGGGTGTGCCAATTATCGAGGTGAATGTGACTTACTCTTAGGTTCCAAATAAACGCCTCCCCCCGCTTGTTAATTTTTAAGAATATCTTCAGCTGTCAAAGAGAAGGTCCCTTATTTTGCTCTAAATAGCCTGATATTTACCTTATTTTTGGCTTTTCAGAAGTACAATTTCCAACCCCCCTGGCAATTAGGTTTATTAAAATTTCGAACATTTTCCAACCCCCTCTTCCCCGTTTATTCGATTCGACCCCCCCCCGTTTATTTGGAACCTAAGAGTGTCGAATGCGTCTATGTTGAGATGTCACATTTCATGGTAATCAAGACTGATTGAGAATTAGGTACATGAGATGTTCAAGCGAAAGTAATAATTGCCTTTGTTTCTTTGGCGTAGGTTTGAAGCACAAAGCAGCTTTAAATGATGTAACAATGAACTTAAATTACCAAACGGTTCAAAATACAACGAATTCACGTTGATATACGCACTTCAAGGATTGCCTTCTCACTGATAAAAGTATTGTTTTACCATCAACATAAAATCTAGACTATTACTTGAAGTTAAAAGATATTCATAAATCAAAAACGAGAAACAAACATCCATAACAGATTTGCAATCCCTTATTCTCAAATACAAACATCTGGTGGGCTGTTTTACAGTCCGCCTAAGCAAAGGTATATAGCCATATACTGCTGGGCCACTTAATCATGCCATCCAGTCTATAAAAAAAGTCTTAAGTGGATCCCGGGCTACATCAGATCATGTTTTACTGGCTTGAAATTTGCTTGAAATACAATCACTTGATCGTGCAAACTTAGATAATAAAAGAGACAAAGGAGAAGATTTGTTCCCATATTTTCAAGCAACTTTCATGCAACAGTGTGAATACACCAAAAGACATTAAAAAAATTATTTACTGTCATTATTAAATGACTTGGGGTTTCACGAGCTCTTTTCCATTGTTTTTTCTTTTGTAAAACTTACAATGTCAATTTACAAAAGGGCGTTTACCCATGAGAAGATGATTACTGCAGTGACGTCGAAAATATCATGTCCGAAATTTCTGAAAAACATAAAATAAACGAAATTCTCAATATATTTCAACCATGATTATTTCAATTAGCATGCTCTAAGCGCACCCCAAAGATGTCTGTTCATTCACACAAAGCTTAGCCTTTTATAGCAATTACTGATATATTCCTTGCCAGCACATAACGTTGTTTCAACGTCTATTCAACGTTATATGGACGGGGGGGGACATTGAATAAACGTTTAAACAACGTTTTTTTGCCAGCTACATTAATCCCATTTTGTCAAACGAGACAAAGATAATCTCCCGTTGTGTTGCTGTTGCTGTTAAGGAAGCTTTCATAAATAAATGTCATGCTATTATAAGATTAAGCTTTATTGTTCAGCCTTTTTCAAGTTCATAAACACGATTTGTATTTAGAACCATAAAATCAAACAAACATTTCAAATGTCAGACCTAGGGTGAGGCTACGGGTGTGTGCCATCCTTAAGGACCTTTTGGACCTTTCAAAGAGGGTCGTAAAATCACAATATCTAATTTCAGCAACGACCCCCCTTGTTACAAAAAAAACTCCAAGATTTATCCCTAAAAAGAGTAAATTTTAGGAAAAAAGTTTCGGTACGCATAGGTGTAGCGAAATACCCTGCAAAATTTATGGATGAGAGCGGTTTTTACGACACTGTAATTATTGTCTTTGTTTTACCAAAAGATAATGAATATGTCATAAACGTTTGCACTCCCTCATAAATTTTGCAGGGTATCTCGCTATGCCTATGGTACGGATCCCAAAATTAAAAAAAAACTTGGTTTTTCCTCGACACTAAAATTTCCAATTTTCAAAAATCGGGCGGCAATCTCGGCAACCCTTGAGCCCCCGGATTTTAGATATTTATCACCGAAGATTCTACAGTCAACAAAAGAAGAAAAATGAGATTCACGTAAAAGAAGTGAACGAGTAAACTTCAACTGGCGCGTAAGAGAAAATACTTTCTTTTACTAAACTAAACTACGCATTGTTAAAAATTACTAAAAATATATATTAAATTATATTGAACCGAAATTCACCACGTCTTCAAAAGTACTCCAGTCGAAATTTGTTTGCTTTTGTAAGGTAGTAGTAGTCCAGGTGATACGGGGCACCTTGGTGGTGAAAAAGGTTTGACACTGTTTTTGAGTTCCAACATACCTATACTTTGAGATTCAGGATAGTTTCTGGACTAACTAGGTGGCAACCTTGCAGGGTAGGTGGTAGGTGCCAGAAGAAGGGGGGGGGGATAGATAGAAGAAATTTCGATCAAACCTGACTCCTGGGGTAGGTCACCAATTTTGTTAATTTTTTCTAAAATGAAGCAAAAAGTTTTTTGCAGGATGTTTTGTATTTATGAACCGTACCAAAAGTACCTTTTCATCAAATATAGTGCTTCATAAGCAATTTGGAAAAGTTTCTTGCATTAAGGAAGTTTAGTTGATATTTTACAGACCATTTAATTTCGTCGTTAATTTGTTATATTTTCAAAAAATATTTTTTTTCCTCAGGTTTCGTTTGTATATTTGTCATATTTCTAAAACCATTAGTTTTAGCCTTCAGATATTTCATATGACAATGTAAAAGGCCATTAAAAGATGACTAACAAACTATATAAGAACATAAGGCTTCGATGGCCAGAATCTTAAGCACAAGTTAAGAACATTCTTAGGCTTAAAAGTCAAAAAGTTAAAAACATCCGAAGGCTTCAAAAATTTTGGATGTTCTTATAAAAATAAAACGTGTACTGCGGGGATAAATGTTTGTCACATCTGATCGTCTGAGCTAAACTTATTTCATCCAACTTGAAATGATCCACTTTTGAGATTTTGGACCTCATTCTTAAGTTAGTTAAGTTAATTAGTCGGAAGATTTCAGAAAGAAATCGGAAAATTTCCCTGGAAAAATCGGGGAAATATTGGGAAATCGGAAAAGCTGCATATAATCGGTGGAAAAAAAGGAAAATTCACGTATTCACGCACAAAATGGCCCAGATTCAGGCATTCACGTAGTTAAAAAGTGGATTTTCACGTTCACGCAAGTTTTTCAATTCATGGCGTTCACGCATTTCTTTTTTTCAATTTTCACGCATTCACGCAACCGAAAATGCCCATTCACGTAAATTGCTGGGGCAAACATTTACTGCTTCTTATAAAAAAAGAGTATTTTAAAGATGACTAAAAGTAATCCTGTCCAAAATGTAGGTCGAAACCAAACACTAAGGAAGGAAAAACATAATCTCTAGAACTCGAAATAGAGAGAAAAAAATTTTAACTTAAGATTTTATTTTGGGACCAACACATAGCAAGACGCTTTGTTAATCTCAACATGATTCTTGAGGTATAATCTGCTGTTATGGTGTATTATAAAGCTCAAATGCTGTTACTTTTAGACGTCAAACAGATTCCAGTAGTTAGGCTATGCTATGAATTCAATTATTTACATTATACTAATGAGCTCACAAACAACACGTGCATAACGTTCATATATCACCCATATAACGTAAATGACGTTCATATAACGTTAAATGACGTTCATATAACGTTCATATAACGTAAATGACCATCAAAACAACGTTTGTTGTATTACACAAGCAAGGCATATATTTTATAAGGCGTTTTTACTTTTCTATGAAATGTTTAATACGGGTTGAGAACTTATAGAAAGATGCTATTAATGCTTCTAAAAGTGCACGGATTAGAATATTATGAATTCAAAGAAAACGAGTTCTTTATACTATGCATTACAAAAGTTTTCCGCTCGAATTATATAGTATGGCTTTATCTGCCAGTATTTCGATGAATTCCTTGTATAATATTATCTAACACCCTGCATGCAGTTTCGGATTAAATCCCTAATCTTCCCACGGCGCACATCTTTTTTATAAGAACATCCATATTGTTGGAGCCTTTGGATGTTTTAAACTTTTTAAGTTTTAAATCTAAAAATGTTCTTAAAATGATTTTATATTTTTTACCATTTTTTGAGTGTTTTTGTGTGATTTCCTAAGAATTGGGGTATACAGCTTTAGTAATGTTATTAACTTGTTACTAGTTAGGTAATCGAAGCCTTCTTATAAAGTTTGTTCTTGTCTGAAAACCTGTATTTTGATAAATTAATCACCATTTTACCATCAGACAGGGGATACTCCCACAGGGCATTCCTAAACTATTTTTTCGATGGATAAACAATTTTTTTCTTCTATGAAATAAAAGACAATCAACAGGAAGGAGTGCCCAAGGTTTTGATAATGATTGTACTGTATAAGGATTTACAATGGAGAAAGTAATTAAAAAATTAGACTATAGTCTGAATTCTTAAAGTCTTAATTAAAGTCTTAAAAAATGTGCCGGTCAAGCACCCGACAGTTTTCAGAAAATAGTTTAGAAAAGCAGCGTTTTTGACAACATTGCCAGATCAATATAGGGTAGAATGTTTTGACCAGGGTCTTTCAATTCTAATGGTTTTCCAATTCATTATATAAAGGCTTATATATTCGAATAATACACACATCCCCTTCTCACAAACCTGGTAGGATTGTTTCAGCCAGTGAGGTAAAAATAACGAACCGAAACTTGAGTTGAAGGGGGTTGATATTTCCATATAGTTTACTTGGCTGGGATTTCAATTCCATTCTTTTCAAGTCAGGAAATTAGGATTCACTCGTTTTATTATTTTTAGCGGGAAAAAATTGGAGTGTACTTTACCACTGGGGAAGATCTTTTAGTCAAACTTTTCAGTGGGACGGGGTCCCAACGGGTCTTTGAGAAGGGGGTGTATACGCGTCCGCAATAAAATGTTAGCGTAAGTTTTGGTTTGGCTTTTTCTCACTTTCACTCGCGTAATACACCTTTTCGACCGTAGTCGCGCGGTCAGGCGCGTGCCACTTTATTATTTAATTTACCACCCTAAACTCTATCCAACCCTTTTTTATACTTTTTTCTATTGTCTCTATTTGCGAAAAAAAGACTGGGACGGTTTTAGGGTGGTAAAACGGACAAAAATATGCCCGGGTAGTAATTGGCGGCTACGGCTAAAAAGGTGTATTAAATCAAAATTATATCAGTGTAGTCAAAACATGATTTTATTCCCATGTTACTTGCTTTACACTTACAGCTGATAACTTTCTTAGTGTCAATAAATTCGAACCAATCAGAATTAATTGTCATGTAACAAGCACATGAAATGTCGAGTATAAAGCATGATTTGTCTTCAGACTTTAATTTTGCAACCTGTGGATTATACTTCAAAATGCCTTTAGAAATTAATTCTAAAATGTCCTTTCTTATAAGATTGTTAACACAAATTAGATCGATGAATCCTTTGCTTTTGCATCGAAATGGATGCACTCAAAAAAGCTCATAGCAAAATAGCATATTAACGGTATTAGTCCCGCTGCTGAGATCGAAAAAAGTGGCCAGAAAACAATTTTCGTGACACACATCTTAGAACTAACTTTTTTTGGTGGAAACTCACGAATTAGTATATTTAGATTCCAAAATCATAAAGTTTCCACGATATTATCGTGCAAGTAACGAGTAATTGGCGATTTTTTGCGTTTCCAGGCAAAATTGCAAGGCCTGGAAATTCATGATTTTTGGGGGGTCTTCGAATTAAAAAAAGACCTATATCACATGATAGAGCTCTTCAAACTGAGCAAAAAAGTGTATTACACCAAAGTCCCAACTTCTCTAGATCAAAAGTTATGTATGGGCCTATTTGTGGTCAAAAAGGTGTTTAATTTTGCATAAATTAATGCAGATTATGGGGAAATTCCCTGTATTTCATCAGTTTTTGACCACAAATATGCCAATAAAATAAATTTTGATCTAGAGAAGGTGGGACTTTGGTGTAATACACTTTTTTGCTCAGTTTGAAGAGCTCTATCATGTGATATAGGTTTTTTTTAATTTGAAGACCCCCCAAAAATCATGAATTTCCAGGCCTTGCAATTTTGCCTGGAAACGCAAAAAATCGCCAATTACTCGTTACTTGCACGATAATATCGTGGAAACTTTTTGATTTTGGAATCTACATATACTAATTCGCGAGTTTCCAACAAAAAAAGTTAGTTCTAAGTTGTGTGTCACGAAATGAAACATTTATCGACCTCAGCAGCAGGACTATATCTACAATCACTAAAACCACACACCCCTTATATTCAATCATTGTCCGCATTATTGATATCAATTGCTAGATAAAAATCATATTAAAATAGAGTAAAATAGGTTGCGCACATCCCCAGAATTGATTTTGATATAGGGGATACCTATCGTGTATGAAATTCCCTTTCGAGAGTTACCCCAAATTTGGGGTAACAAAAAGTTGTATGAATTTACATGGAGTGTATTGTAGAATTTATTTATGCAGTGTGTATTTCAATATTGAAATAAAATATACATTACATTGCATTATTAAAAGTAAACAAACCTTTTTTTTTTTGAGAGATGTTTCCCTTGATGTTTCTTCCGGGTGGGGGCAGTCAGGCAAATTGACCGACGGGTATGTGCGGCGGTTAAGGGTATGTTTTTCAAAATAACAGAAATGCACTGTATGGGTGGAAATTCCAGCCAATCTTTTTTTTGCTCTAAAAGAGTTTTAAATTTGAAAAAATGCACTGTAAGGGTATGAATTTCACCGAATTTTTTTCTGCACTGTAAGGGTGTACCCTGAGTATCAGAGGTTAAGTTTTCAAAGAAAATAGTAACCTCTGAAGAAAAATAATAGAAATTTTATCGCGCATGTGTCAATATAATCACTGTAGAAAAAAATCAAAGATGAAGAGCAAATATTACCATATTGATGTCTAGCAGACTGTATCAGTATGCAGTTTACTATTTATGAATTCCCCAGAAACCTCCAAGTGTAGTTGAAATGAGTTTATTTCGAAAGAAATCTTTTACATGATCCCCAAATGTATAACAGTAATTACTAAACTTTTAATTATGGAAATGTCACTTTAATTGAATCGAAATAATAGACAGACTTTATGTTATGATTCTCTATCACTGACTCTTTTTACAAAGCATTGATGACTTTTTGTAAGTTTGTTTTTCAACGACTGGAATAAAAATATCGACTATGACGCTCATCCAAGATCTTGGATGGTCGTCATGGTTACTTTTGTCTTCGCTGATTGCGCGATGAATAGAATCTCGATTCGTCGGCACAGCGTAAATATATGATTTTGAGCTGTGCTTTTCACGGTAGTAAGAGTGCGATTCTAAAAGCCATTTTTTTCGCCGCACATACCGTCAGTGGGCAAACCCACTGCCCCCGGGTGTTTCTTTGATATAACAGCAATCCATGATTGTCTATTATGTTTCATCCAATAAAGTGAATATGCTTTTAACAGTATATGACAGTAGGACACACTGAAATACAAAAATAATCGATTTTAGAGCCAAACCTTTGATGTCATATTTTTTTCTTAAGGGCCTCATCGTGAGGTTCTGTATGTTAATCTACATAAAATTGCGCTTCTAAGGGTACTGTACCAAGAAACCTAGTGCGAAATTTTTTTCAAGGTCAACTTTTAAATCAGCCAGACTACGATTCAATCATCCAATCACCTCCTTTTTTTACCATTCTTTCTTAACTCTTCAGTTGTCTTTTGGATCTTTCCACAAAAAAGGCGAGAAAACCCTAACTTTTGAAGGGTCATGTGTAGGCTAGATCACAGATCTGTAAAGCCCGAAGGGCTAGATTTGCGGCTTTTATCGAAAAGTGAAGCCTAGGTTTGGAAAGATTTCCTACCAAAGTCACGTGACTAAAATATGCAATTTCACCGGTTTGAGAGATGTGAAATAGCGTTTGCCGCCTACTTTTTTTGATCTCGCGCTCCGAAAACAATTAAAATGCTAGATCCTATCCATCGGCACGAAATTTAAAAAGTCAAATCTTTGCTTCACTTTTTTTTGCTGGAGAAAGCTTAAAGTTGCCTATCTAGCCCTTCGGGCTTTACAGATATCTGTGGGCTAGATGTGTTTATCTATTTGTAGCGTGATTAAAATATTGCGACGTTCCCAAAGGATTCCCAGTCTGCTTGACGTCATCAAAAATTACCAAAAAGCTAATCTCAGCCATAAGTAGCCTCTACCATGAATATGATAGAGGAAACTTGGCTTATATTCATTGTACTGTAATGTTAACCTGAGATCAGATTGTGATTGTTTTCTGCAAACCACGCTGAAGCTCTAAAGGGATGTGTGAAAACATAACAATCTAACACGAGTATGCAATCTCGAAATCGTAAAGACCGCGTTCGTTTAAAAGGACTAGGAATGACAACAAAGTTGTGCGATTGTGTTTATAAATAGGGCGCCGTATCAGTTTTTGACTTTCCGGCGTACAACAAGATTCTTGTTGTAGAATTTTCCGTGGGAGGACTATTTTCCTCAGATGTATAATTTTCAAGCGCCTTCAGAGGTGCCCGTAAGAAAATCATGAGCTGCTGTTATCAGTGTAATGTATAATTGGTGAAAATTTTCTCGAGTTTTTCTTTTGACCAAGGTTTTGTGGTTTATACAAAATAAAGTGATTACTGTAGGCTAAATTACACAGATAAGTTACCTCGTTTAGATTCACTTAAAAGAATTACCCCAATTATAAACAAATTAGAAAAAAAAGATTTAATCTCGCTCACATTAAAGTGATGTGATCGTAAAGTTCTTTTGTCTTGGATCAGTGCTCAATTTCAACAATTGCATAGCTAATTAGTACCAGCAGATGGAAGCCCCGTCACAAGAAAGTACTGAGTTGTTCAAATTGTCCTGCTATTTGTTTTGCTTTACAAAATGTCGTTTTACACAACACAGACGAAGACCGTTCGAGCATTTCATTGGTGTTTCACAATAATTGTCTTTTTGTACCCATTTTACGTAGCGTACGATCTAAAGAAGAAAGTTCCATCAGCAGAACATGGCAGGGGTGGAGATTATGAGTATGATTCTTGGAGAAAATATGCTGTTCGTTTAAGCTGCATGAACGTGTTGTACTTGGCTACCTGTCAATTCATAAAACGACATTTATCAGAAAGATACCACAAACCGTGTCGACTTGTTATCGGACTGTCCATGTTGTCTGGTGTACTTTCCGTAAATGCGGTGGCATTGATGATGACGTACATGATTCTGTTCTTCAGTTTGGTGATGTGGACGAGAAGTAAGCTCATTACTTGGCTGGCTATTCTTTGTTCAGTTTACATCACTCAACAGAATGATATGATGAAGGTTCCGTTTGATCTGTTTGGTGTTTATGGACAATATGAAGAAGTTTGTCGATTGTGTTTCTTTCTTGCTTATTTGAGATGCGCGGATTTCGGTTGTGATGTCACAAACTCGACGAATGCCACACCAACAAAAGCAGAAGTAGATGACGCAGAAACAGATGATGGAGAAGAACAGGACTCGACTGATGACAAAAATGAAGAAAACATTGCATCCGAATTCCTGGACTTTTTAGACTATATTTTTTACATACCTTTGTTCTTCAGTGGTCCTGTTTTAACCATGAAGTATTTTATGAACGGAGATAAAAACAAAGCAAAAATCAATAAAATGGAAATTTTGAAAGACATCTCGACTTCTTTGTTATATGTGCTTATCATGGACCAAGTTGTCTTCAAATACACTTCAACTGCACTCACTCATCTATATTCAGGATTATTTCTCTATCAGCTAGGTAGTTTTGATTCGATGTGTTTAGCATTCTATCATGTCCAAATCTTCTGCATCAAATATACCATATTTTACCGATTTGTTGGGATATTCGCAAAACTTGACGGCCACATTCCTCCAGGTACACCAAAATGCGCCCAAATGACTTTGACTTTCACCGATATGTGGCGTACATTCGATCAAGGCTTGTATAAAATTTTGCAGAAAAACATTTACTTTCCGATTGGTGGATCGAGAAGAGGGGTTCCAGTGCAAATATTGTCCTCTTTCTTATGCTTTCTGTTCGTGGCATTTTGGCATGGTGGAACTCAACGGAATCATCTTCTTTGGGGATTGTTGAATTGGTTTGGCGTGATTATGGAATCGATCGGTAGAATTCTGATGAGACGTTTCGCAACAGAGGATTTCATCAAAAGGAACAAGATACTGAGTGCTGCTTGTCTTTCCGTTTCTGGTATCGCCCGGGTTTTCGCCAACCTCGTCTACCTGATCAACATTAAACCAACAGAAATTTTGTTTACAAACGTTTTCAAATCATGGAAAGGCATTTTCTCGGTTTTTGGTGTCGCATTTCTTGGAGCTGACATGGCGTTGGATTTAGAAGAGATCTTGAGTGCCAAATAAATTTTTGTTCTTATACTTTTATCATATTTAAGCGAAAATAAAAAAATGTTTCTGGAATGCGGGTGAAGGAAAAGAGCTTTCATGCAGCTGGCCGGAAATTTTTTTGTTGTTGCTTTTTTTGATAACTTAAGATCATTGAAATAGAACTTTAAAGGGTAACTTTTATGTACAAACAGTACAAAGTAAGCCCTGAATACTAATGTATCAACTACTAACGAACAATACTTGATTTACAAGTGGGAATATCTGACCAAGCGACGTTTGATAGCTTGAACGGTCAACTTGATTTTTTATGATGAACCATATAGATGCCGGTCGGTTTGCAGAAACACTACATTTTTTCATTTTCGCCTTATCAATAGTTTTTTCATACCCCATTATCAAAGGACTGTAAAATGACTTCAAAAGTCATTAGTAAATCATTAACATCATTAATAAAATCAGTTATTTCATTACGTCATCGTCCCTTGAGACTCTTTTCACCCATAGTCACATTTTCTGTTTTGTCACTCTCACTTCAGTTACACGAGTGCTATGAGATAGATAACACTTATGGTGTTGACATTTTTTGACTTTCAAATTTTGAAGTCACTTTTACTTTGAATTCAATTTTTCATTCGAAGTTTCATTTTTATGGCAGTTTATTTACACAGTGCACTCGTTTCGCCCTCATTTTCATTCGCACCGTTCGTGCTCAGGCTTCTTGGCGGTCATTTTTTCATTAATTAGACATTTTCACTAATTAGTAATTTTCAATAATTAGTCATTTTCCTAGCTTTCATTTTTTTAGTCAAATTGTCAATTTTCTAAATTATTTTCTTTGTATTCATTTTAGTTTGAACACTCCAACATATCACAAATATCAATTCGATCGTGTTACAAACTCCCCTAGCGGTCCTGCCCTGTGACATTCAAACAGAAGCTTGATCATACTGACCAATCATGTCGCACCATTAACAATCTCCTAGCCTGAGATCAGATTGTTAATGTTTTCTGCACACCACGCTGAAGCTCTAAAGGATGTGCGAAAACATAACAATCTGACGAATATGCAATCTCGAAATCGTAAGGACCGCGTTCGTCTAAAAGGACTAGGAACGATAACAAAGTTGCGTGATTGTGTTTATGAATAGGGAACTGTATCAGTTTTTGACTTTCCGGTGCACAAAAAGATTCTTGTTGTAGAATTTTCCGCGGAAGGACTATTTTCCTAAGATGTATAATTTTCAAGCGCCTTCAGAGGTTTACTGCGCGCGTAAGAAAATTACGAACAGCTGTTATCAGGTTACAATGTCCATGCTGTTACGATCCAAGAAACGTATTGATTACCGAATGTTAAGCGAGGACGGCACAAAACGTGAACAAGGTGAGAACCAAAGCTGTTGTGGTCGCCAAGAAGCCTGAGCACGACTAAACTCCTCTAGCGGTCCTGCCCTGCTACACCACTGCTAATAGCATCATGATTGTAAAGTACAAAATAATGACTTCAAAATCTAAGACCGTTCAATTTGAGGCAAATTTTTTAAAGCCAGAGTTGTAACGAATTTTTTCGTTGGCGAAAATCATGATTAGCTGGCTATGAATAGTCTTTTCGAAAGACGTCGAGAAGGGCAGTAACTAATTCCATGTTTCTATTGTTTTCTAAAAAGATAATCATAGACAGTGTACCGTCAACTTGGGACGGTTGGTCAAATCTTGGGATAGTTGATTTCTCGACTGTATTTTCACTTACAATCAGGGACAAAATACTTGGCACAAAAGGGAAATTCACCGGGGTGTTTTGAAACCACAATCGATTTGTAAGTGCTCTAAAGTAGGTTCGAAGGGTAGAGTTTAACTCTGAGTTTTAACGCTAGACTTAAGACTTACGAACTTAGGATCTGAGGATCCAAAAGTTCAAAAATGGTCCAGTAGGGATTGAAATATAGCCTAGAAACCAATAAATCCCTCCCAGATCGAAAGACTCGATGAAATCAAGTTGAAGGCCTAAAAATTGACATTCTCGCTCGAACTTCAATTTTCGAAAAATTGTAAATTAGCCAAAAGTGCCAATATATTATGACACTGCTAGTACCGAAAAATCTTTTTGACAACAAGTTTGTTAGAATTGAATTGAAGCATTGATTAGAAAATGACAAGCAAAACAACAATTAGTGCACACCTTAAGCGAATAGACTTAAGAAGTTTTTCCTCGAATCGCTATCATGCTGTTCCTGTTTCCATCTGTTTCTCTAAGTACAAGCCGATTCAAATCATTAAAAGACAATAATTAGTTACACAATGGGTATGTTATCAATGCCTCCTAATTAAAAGGATAAGAGATAATTGAGTAGTTTACAAAAATTTCAATATCGAGATTAATTTCAAAGTTTCGTGTGTATGGTGAATATCCAAGGGTGCACAAAATCATCCGATGGTTATACCTTTACGCACTTTTTTATAAGAACAGTGAGCTATGTTGAGCCTGGTGAAAGTTTACAATGCCTCAATATTGCCAAAACAGAACAGGTTAAGAACAATTTGATGCTTAAAGTGTCTAAAAAATAAAAAGCATAATTTACGGGTTGATGAATTTGCGGGTTGTTATGAAGGATATTTGATTATTTTCTCGATTCTCCAATGCAGCGTATATCTTACACATTCGTGAAAACATAAAAAAGATAACAAAAATTTAAAACATTAAAGATCAGCCAGTAGACTTTCAGCAACTGCTCTTATCAAAGATGTCGTAATTGACATTTGAATCTTAAATTTCTTGAAATTGTCTTTTGTTAATTCCGGTAAAAGATCGGACAGTGCAGGAAGCGGACATGCTTTGAACTTGCTGTATGCTGATGACGTCATCAGGTAATGTCTAAAAAGAAAAACATCTTCATCAATGACTTCATTTTTATCACTATATAAACCCCGATGAAATCTGCTATATACCACTAGCCGTATCGGCCTCGTCCGACACGACTCTTTACCATGATAATCAAGCTCGCTTCACTCGCTGTCATTTTTGAGAAATCAAATGTTATTTTTTTTACTTTTATGATAGATATGTAAATAATGTCTTGTATTTTCCAAGGAAAATGAACAATAATGTTTTTGAATCAAAGATGAATTAAGAAATTTACCAGTAATTCCCAAGGAAGATCATGCAGAGCAAATTTATTAAATTTTGGAAGGACAATTGCGGTAAACAATATTTGGCAAAGGGAATTTTCCTTGTATTTTTCAAGGAAAATCGACCAATACAATTCCTTGTATTTTCCAAGGAAAAAGTTATATAAAAAAAGAAAAAGCAAAGAAAAAAGCGATTTTCAAGAAAAATAGAGTTATTCCGAAAGCAAATCAGATCAAAACTGCCTTTTTTTAATCTATTGGCAAAGAAAAAAATCTCGCATCGTTAAGAAATACCACATTAAAGAGTATCTTGTAAAACTATTCTTATGCTGGGAGTAATTCAGCGATCGTGGCTAGACATCGTGCAGACATACGAGGGTGACTTTGAAAGAACTTGAATAGCTTTGAAAATTTGAAAACTTGATATTTAAAAATGAAAAAGAAAAAGCGAGCGGGTGTTCAATTTAAAGCATTCTTGAAAATATTCAAAAAAGAAGCAAACACATGTTTTAACGGCTTTCATTTTAAGGCTGAAAATTGACCAATTGAAAGATCGATACAGAAAAGTCGCGAAAAAGAATTGCCGTCTGCTCAAAAATCACTAGCGAAAAAGATCGATGCGAGAATCGGAGTGTTCCGTACCCGGGGGGGGGCAGTCAGGCAAATTGACCGACGGGTATGTGCGGCGGTTAAAGGTATGTTTTTCAAAATATCAGAAATGCACTGTAAGGGTGGACTTTTGATAAATGCACTGTAAGGGTGGAAATTTCAGCAAATCTGGGAAAAATTGCAAATTTTTGCTCGAAAATGTTGATTTTTTTTGCTCTAAAAGAGTTTAAAATTTGAAAAAATGCACTGTAAGGGTATGAATTTCACCGATTTTTTTCTGCACTGTAAGGGTGTGATTCTAAAAGCCAATTTTTTCGCCGCACATACCGTCAGTTGGTAAACCCACTGCCCTCCCCCGGGGTTCCGTATCATAATAAAGATCCTTCTCACCAGACAAAAATATTAACTTTTTTAATCCCAGAAGACTGATCTTGAAATTTGAAAAATAGACGGGGGTGTTCTTTCCCATGTTTTCTACACTTTCACTTGTTCTGATCGCCTGACGACCTGGACATAACAAGAAGCATCTATAGAACTAGATGTGTGAATGTTGGTGTGGGCTAGATGGATGTGTACTAAGTGGCAGTTTTTACACTAGGCCTGGATGATGGTAGTATTCGAGCATTTTTTCAGAACTATTTCCATCAATGATTTTTATGTATACATTTTTTGGCATTGCAATTTCTCTAGCTTCTGGTTTCAGTTGTGAAACATTTTCTTTTGGAAAGGTAAATTTTGGTCTTCATCACCTCCGAATCTGTATAGCTTTATTCATGCAATACTTGCAAACAAGCAAACATGTCAAAGAAAACCTACTTGAGTTGGGGTCTTCCTGGAACTCCACCAGGGTAAGTGAAACCTTTCTCCAATTGAGCTAGCTTGTCGTTCACCATTCGCATAAACATCGCACTGAAATAACGAAGTAACGGACATCAAGAAGAGTATTGGGTGTGTACAATCCTATATAGCAAGCTCGAAAAATGCATATTTTGAGAGGGAGATGTCGGGAAAATAAAATTTATATTAAACAAGTGATACTTTTATGGACCTACCTGGTTATAAATTTAACAAATATAATTGATATCTACGTGAGCATTACCGTTAAACAATCATTCACAACACAAATAGTGACGATCTATTAAAATTAGTCGTTTGTTTCTTATAAAAAAAACGTTTAGAAACCAAAATTTCATGCTCTTGAAATAATCTTTCATATTGAAGACTTCGTGAGCAAAAAAAACATCTACACATCATCAAAAAATTGAGTAATAATTTGGCTAAGAACATTGATGTATGCTTATTAATAGTGATACTTATAAATAAAGATGCGTTTTTTGAGCTGAAAAAATCTTTTTTACATTTTTTACAAAAATCTGCTTGAGCCATCTTTTACCTACTTTCATGCAAAAAAATCAGAAAAAAACAATGATCCAATATTTCACAAAGTCCAAAAAACCCTTTTTTAGCCGTTTTTTGGCCTAAATTTGCCCAAAAACATTTTTTTTCGAAAATCGGGCTCCTTCACATTCGAGGGTTTATAGTTATGCATCTTTGTGCAAAAAATCATAAACAATGAAAGAGCCAATCTCGAGAAAAGCTAATACCTAAGTAATTGATAATGTGCTTATAAAAAAATATAGAATTTGGCCAGTTCTTCTATAAAAACACGCTAAGCAACCAAAATTTCATGTCTAAACACACATACTCTAAAAGTAAGCCCTCATGAGCAAAAAAAAACATCTATCTCATAAAGAAATTGAGTAATTTGACTAAGAACATTGATGTATGCTTATTAATAGTCATTCTTATAGATAAACATGCGTTTTTTAAGCCAACAAATTTTTTTTGCAAAATTCTGCTTGAGCCATCTTTTACCTATGATGGTACCCTACTTTCATGCAAAAAATCAGAAAAAATTAATGATCCAATTTTTCACAAAGTCCAAAAAACCCGTTTTTTAGCCGTTTTTTGGCCCAAATTTACCCAAAAAATTTTTTTTTCGAAAATCGGGCTCCGTCACATTTTGGCCACCACCATTTTGCACCTTTGCACCAAAAATCAAAAGATTTCTATGATTCAATCCTGAGAAAAGTTGGTAACAGACGAACGAACGGACGGACGAACGGACGGACGAACAAACACAGGTTAATTTATAGGACCTCCACCGGGGTAGGTCCAAAAATCTATCTAGTAGAGAGTCAGCCTTTAGGGTCCTTACTATCTTTCGTAGAACGCATTAGGCCTGGTAAGACCTGTCTAAGATCTTCATTTTCGCAGGACCAATATACACATGCATTAATCGGAAAAACACTTACTCATCCCTCTTCATGTTATCTTCATTTGTGAGGAAAGCAGTGAAGGTGGAAACAGCTCTCGAAAAACTTTCGACTCCATCGTCCAATGGCTTGAATACTATAGTGGTGAAAGATAAGACTTATGAATATACAAAAGTGTGCCGACTAAAAAATGATCAACCGCAATAGTCAATCTGCGAGTTTGATTAACAACTAACTAAGATCATAGATGAACAAGCTACATGCTGAATGGAGCAACTTGATAGAAAATAGAAATAGAACATAGATAACATGGCAACAGTAAAAAGAAAAATACAAATTAGAAAATCAGAACATGATCAGAAAAAATACCGAGAAATGCTAATTTTCCCTAAGAATAACAGAAGGGAATTTCCCCAAATAAGAAAGTCTGATTTTTACGGCCAAATCGAATTTACCGGAGAAAACTGCTTCAGAGTTTTTCAACTGCTTTTTAGAGAATCTTGTCTTGTATTAAATTGATTGATCCTCCTGACTATTTTCAACGTGAAGGTGAAGCATAGAAACGTTTTCATTTTATTTGAATAAAATTCAAAACATATATTTTAGGCGTTTCGGTGTCTTCCGATCACCATCATCAGTAAAAATTGAAATTAAATTCTCAAACGCTTCTGTGCTTGAACTTTACTTATCCTCTATATTTTTGCCAAAAATCAGAAAAAAAACTATTGAAGCAATTTTACAGAAAGTACAAAAGTTATTTTTCGAAAATTGGGCTCCACAAGATTGTATTAACGGGTTAGATTAAAAGGACCTCCGAGGTAGGTCCAAAAAAAACGAAACATGATTGGTTAAAGCTCACTAGACTCTAAATTATCCTTTTGTCATTCATAATTATACGGCATGCCTAACCTCAAAAATAGCGAGTTTATGTATTCGAGATAAATCGAGAGGGACGGTATAAAGCAAAGTTGACATGCCTCCAAAATCACCGTCCATTTTGCTCGACGACGGTAAAAACACCAAAATACCGTCGTCTGTTTAGGTGAGCAAAGGCGATATAGAGCCGTACATCAACTATCGACTTTGTTTTGTATCAATCTCACTTACCGTCGCTCTCGATATCCTCCGATACATAAACTCGGTAGTATCAAGCCATCACAACTTTGTAAATCATACCAAGTAAATTATGGCCAAGTTTTGAACTTGATTTTAAAATGTGACGTTTCTTAGATTCTTTACGATCTCATCAAGATTGTTTTGCTATTTTAGGCCACTCCACAAATGTTCTTAATTTCGGTCATGTATCATTTCAAAAATTTCATTCGGTAGGAATCATCTCAAACGAAAAACTTACATTTAATGATAGCTTGATCATCCAACTTGTGCTCATTCTTGATTGTATCTTTCAAATGCTCAGCTCCCTTAGAAAGCGTGTTCACATATCTGGCCATGGTGAATGGAATGAGAGGGTAATCAGCCAACCTCAATAAATACAGCAAGCCAACCTTAGCGGCGGTGAGATGTATTTTGTATTCGCTGTCGACAAACGTTTCCATCCAGTAGATGGTGTCGTGTAGCGAATGGTATTGTGGGTAATATGACGTGTTGTAGATCTTATCCTAAAGTGCGGAAGACAGAGATGTGAATTTGAAATCAAAGTGTGTTCTTCCTAGAGTTTGGTTGTTTTACCTTTAAGGGAATTATCAGATGGTTTGAGATTTGGTCTTCAGAAACCTTCTGCGGTCCTAAGTAAAACTCCCAGCTATTTTTGCATAATTATTTTCGAGAAGTCGAGATCACAATTCAAACCAAGGCTTTGGTCATGAGAAAGAAAGGAATCCATATAAGAGATAAAGAAAGGTTGTTGTTTCATGGTAAACCCCACAATCTCAAGTACGTGTTTCCGCATATTCTCTCACCTTATTAAAGGTGAGGAAAATATATTTATTATTTATATGTCACCAAGTGTATGATTAAATAAATGACTAATCTCTTACCAAGTCGGACTGGCTGTACATCATATCAATGGAGGGGATTCCCATAAATTTGTGGAATGGAAAATAATCGCTTCCCGAAGTCAACGGATAAATTAGATGGTTCTTCTCATCTTCTTTGTTTTGATATTCAATCTTGCACCGGTCGAACACGCTCTCGTCACGATATGGGTCACGCACGCTTTTGTGCACGCCAAACATCAGATCGTGCAAAAGCGGACTTGCAGAGGTTCGAAGTGAGTTGTTTCCTGTCGAAGTTTAATACAATTAAACATAGATTACAAGTTCAATACAATTTATATCCCGTTTTAATATCCCGATAATTCTGCTGGCAAAAAATCAAAATCTTATATATTTTACGGTTGGTCTTTGTAATTTTCAACTAAAATATGTACCGCAATAACGGTTTATAGCCTGAAACATGATTTCTTTAAGTCATGGATTACATTCATTCATTAAAAGGAAGTAAATTAGAACAAGCAACATGCTGAATGGACCTACCTGACGATGAGGGTCAGATTACAATAGGACAAATAGCAAGAGAGTAAAAAAGTGTGGTCAGCAGCTCGAATAGAATACCATGAGTATCACAGTTCAAATTACAATATCGACCTGTAATAATGCCGTATGACTTATAATCGTAGATACTGGGGGTGAATATATATTTTAGCGTGATTTCCCTATCGACGATAAAAGAGTGATTTTCCCAAAAGTCAAAAAAAAACATTTCTAGGCACTTTTTGTCCAGAATTATTTATTCGAAAATCGAGCTCCATCAGAATTTTATATCACTATTCAAAAGTTCAAAAAAAAAACCAAGTCAATCGCGAAAAATGCGCATTTTTCCCTAAAAGTGACGAAAGAGAATTTTCCCAAATAAGAAAATTCGATTTTTTCGGCAGAGAAAAAATTCCGGAAAAAACAGCTTGAGCAACTTTTTAGAGAACCTTGCCTATCTTTGTGCAAAAACGAACGAACGAACAGACGAACATAGGTTAGGTAGGTCCAAAAAGATTTAAACCATTCTTTTTTTTTCGATTTCTGGACAACTCCGAACTCTTTTTTCTGTTCCATATTTCCTACTATAAAACCTTCTCAGAGAATATCTTTTACCTGCTACAGCTGAATCGATATTAATGTAAGCTACCACTTTATCATGTAGTTGACTGTAAAATTCCTCCACGAACTCGATGGAGCCGATCTTCCCCGACTCCTCTGCATCCCAACCGCAAAGCATGATGGAACGTCGTGGTCGCCATCCTGTCGTGAAAGAAAAGTGACAATATTAGATTACTATGATTGCTAAATAGTCAAAAATGTTAACGATCACATAAAATTTGGATTAAGATTAATCTAAATTTTGTTAAGTCCTCAAAGAAGTTTATTTTTATCATTGAAAACGACTTTTAAAGTAATCATCATATTCATTTGAAAACATGGTAAAGTGATAGATATACATTTGTGGACGAAAACGTGCCACCTGGACTTGCAGTAATGAATATTATTTTGAAAGATCAAGTTAAAACCAACGTACCGGTTTTTGACTTTTGACCGATCACACGTGCGATTTCCATCATGACTGTGGTCCCACTGGTTGCGTCCACCGCTCCCTTCACCCATGAATCGATATGATTCCCTAACATGACGTAGCGGTCTACAAAAAATGAGGGAGTTTCAAAGAATTCCAGAAAGGCCATCATATTACATTACAGTTGAAGGGACCAATATTTTAGTTCGAATTATAGAAAGATTTGAGTAATAGAGATTTAAATTAGCGAAAGTTCACCGTATATTACCCTAATGAAGTGGGGAGAAAAAGTTGCATTTTGGAAGTAATCTCGACAGCAAGTACAACAGATCGAGATCAAGCTCATCAACCACAGAGACCTAATATTCTCAACGATGGAGATGTTTTAAATTTAATATTGTGGTAATATTCTAGTATGATACTTCCTTTAAACACCAGTTGAACCAGGTGCAGTTAATAGTTCCGAGTCGTTCGAGCACGAATTAGCAGAGTCATGTAAGGGAAATAATTTCATAGGACATCGGATGCGTAGGACCTGCTCCGTTCATCGGAGAACTATCACTCTCTTTCTTCTAATATTCATTACCTGGCTCCACATTTCCTTTCATAAATCCGCACACATTTCGAATGCCGGTGATTTTGTTCTCGTTGTTGACCACCAGATCGACTTTCCTATGTTTGAATTGTGAAGCGTTAAAAGAAATTAGTGAAGCAGCTTTTTACAGGAAACCATCATGAAAATCATAGATTGAAACTGGAATTTAACTCTAAAGTCAATCTAATTCAAACGCCAATTCAACCTAAACTGCAACTTAATCCAACCACAATTTGACTTTAACCCAAAGCTAAGCCTGGCCAATTCAACTGAAATCCTAATCGAACTGAAGGCCTATTTTAGCTAGAAAATTCAATCCAAACCCCCTTCATTAGATTAAACCCCTTCACGAAATCAATCCCCAATATCCATTAGAAACCCAACCCAACTTAACCCAACACCATATGAACTAAAGCCCAAATTCAATCAAAATACTAAAACAACAAACACTGTGCATATAATCAACTCAAATCCCAAAACAAAAAACAAAATTCAATTCAAATACTAACAAACCAAAAACCCAATTTTAACCCTCTCCCCGTGAAAGACAATTTTACAAATCCCGTATTGATCTACAAGATACAGCCCAAGCGTGTGCTTTGCGATATTTGTAAAAACAAATTGAGTCCAAAAATCAGCTTAGTTCAAACCCCAAATTAACCCTAACCCGACTCAATCTAAACATCATTCCAACTTAAATCTTAAACCTTAAACCCTAATTCCATTTAAACCCAAATATGATGATTGCAACCCAATTCAACTGAAAGCCCAGTTTTACCAAAAATCTAACCCCAAATAAAACCATAGTCCTGATAAAAACACTGATCTGGAAAGTTATTGTTTTAACTTTTTGTTAGCTTTTTCCTTTATCATTATCAAAAGACGAAAATCGATCTGCTCAGTTTTTTTATCACGTTATCAATTACTCTTCTTGGCGTTGGTTTAGGATTTAATCATATGATCAAAAAGTGAGCAAAACAAACTAATTTCTCAACGCAAGTTGAAGTAAGAAACAATGGAAAGAAACAAAAGGCTTCCAGACCGGGATCTTTTTATAAGGACAATGATAAAACCATCGCTTCTTAAAATTTCTACTTACGAAATTTACTAAAAACAATGCAACTCACAATGCAGTATTATTGAGAGGACCATATCGATACGAAGTGACATTCAACGTTCCCCTCCAACCATCTTCATCATCCACCACTTCTTCACCTCCGAGATAACTGAATGAAAGAAAAACAATGTTTATTGAACAGGGGTAATAATAATGAATGTGGTGGTGCGTATTTTCTCTTCTAGTTATTTCGGATATTAAGAGATCAAAACAACGAGGGGAGAAAAGTGCCTACTTCGCAATTAAAAAAGAACGACAAATTTCACCATCCACAACTCTGACCGTAACTGTACCACCCCTATACTTGTCTCCCGAATAGACATCCCCCCGCTAATTATTTTGAGAAAAAAAATCCCAACCCCCCTCGCTTTTATTAAACACCCCCCCCCCGCTTATTAAATTCGAATAATTTAATATTTTATTACAGTGTAGAGAGATCTTAAACTTGTTAAAATTTTCCTTTTTGTTAGTATTGGTTCTTATTTTACGTGTTCATTTGTTAAAGTTTCTTTTTTGTTGTTGAAGTTGCTATCAGTTAAAAAAAAATTATGTATTCAAATTACCCCCCTCTTATTCCATCCCCCCACTTATTAAAATTTAGAAAATTTTCCTACCCCCTGCTTATTCGGGAGACAAGAGTATGTATTCATTCTTCTTTCTGTTTTGTGTAAATTAAGGACTAACAGTTTATAAATACGCAAGTGTTTTAACTTTATTTTGAAAATGAAACAATAGATGCGAAGAAGACACTTTCTCTATGTGCAACACGCAATTCCTTCTCCACATACAATGTGATCACTCACTGTATCTCATCATGGGGATTTTTTGAAATATGGGACACTATGACAACCTTCAGACCAAGACAGAAGTTTGTCGATTGCTTGATACCTCAATAACTGTTCAGCATCAGATGCGGCGATGGGTTGAGATGGAATTTTGGAAATTCCTTCCACTTCAGATACATCATCCGGACGATATGCCCAATCTGAAAGATCGAACTGAGCATTTGTATTTAGCCCTTCATTTGCTCACTCTTCTGGAAAATATTAATACGGATTTGGTGAAATCGAAATGATTAAACTCATTGTCGGTTTTTTGAGCTACCTTTAATAGTTTTGTAATATATTTTTGGAGCAAAATTAAGAAATGGAATTTTCTTCAGCGTCCAGTTGATTATTCGGGGATAATTGGGAGTTTTCGTTGAACAGGGCTCTTTTTTAGCACAAACCTTTGGCAGGGTAGCCACCGGACATAGGATCGCCTTCAGGAACACCGTTGACACGACTCATGACTGACCCTCTTTGAACCCCATCATCGGACAACCAGCGGCCGTTGGGAAACTTCTCACTCAATACTGGTGCATATTGTTTGGGATCGGCATAGATGAGAATCCCTGCAGCTCCGTATTTCTCCGCCATCAACACCTGAAAAAAGAGAAGAGTGTTATAATTAAATAAAAAAAGGACTGATTCAACACATAAAACGCTTTGTCGAAGAGAATTTCAAAAAAGGTGGCCACGTAATAGTATCAGGATGAGAGCGAGGTTAAGCATCGATAGATCACGTAGAAGGACGTAGCTCCTTTAGACTTTGTTCACGCTACGGAACTTTTCTATAGGCCAACCCAAGGGCAGGACAGACACAGTTCATAAAGAAATCAACTTTGCTTCTAGAACGAGTTTCCGCTTGATTATTCGTTCTAGAAAATAAGCTGGGTAAGTCTGCCTTGAATGCCAATTAGCCTGTAGAAAGTTCCGCAACGTGAACGAATGCTAAAAGAAATTCTTCTGTTGTCGTGATTTACCTATCGATATTCATTGTATCGTACTTTTTTTGTAAAATCTATGTGAAGAGCTAGAACGCACATGGAAGCCAATCTTCCCCACGAAAGTCAAGTAATATACCTGTTAACCAATAAGTTGTAATTCAAATCGAGGCAAATATAGCACTATACTTTAACTCGCTAATATTTTGCTTACAATAACACGCAAGTATACTCACGCACAATAAGTTGTTAGCGATTTTACCGTACTCTGATTACACGTTAGCTTTTCAATGGAATGAATGCCGTCCTATATAAGATTCCACTTCCCGTGCTAAGATTCCGTTGCATTTTCCGGGATTTTTGACACTAAAAACGACATTAAACTCGAAAAATATCTCGATCAAGGTTATCATAAAATATGAAAATGTTCCATACCTTTCCAGCACGTCCACCCATACCATATTTGGTCAACACAATGCGATCAGTAACGTTAACACCCAATGAAATCAACTTTTGAAAATCTTTGTCACGCCCAAAATTTGCATACACCAAATCCTTCCCCTGTACAATAGAAAATAGTTGAGACCATTTATTAAGATAAAAGAAGTTACCTAACCATCAAGAAGAAAAGAATTATTTCATTTTTTGTAATACTCAAAGTTTCATGTCTTTAGACAATCGTCGGCTACTAAAAGTGAAAAAAGAATTGGTTCTTTGAAAATAGGACAAACTCATGATATATTGAAGAAAACAACTTGGTCACGTGACACTTACCCGCGCAGCCCCGTTCATGGAATATGCGTGAAAAGGCGGAAGGGAAGTGTCGTCTCCCTCTCCCAAATCTTTATGAATGATTTCCATGTCACGTGATTTGAATAATGTCTTGGAACCTGAAAAAATGAGGGTGCACCTATAATGAAGCATTTCATTCTTATGTCACTTTTGCACTTAACCTCTCCCTAAATTATTCTGAAGTGCAACGACTACCTCGTTTGGAAACCATTACCAAGGTGATTATTATTGCATCATAATGGTGTAAACTTCTTATGAACTCATTTCGAAAACAAGGTGAACACTTAAGCGAATGGCATTGCTGGAATTAATCTTTAAGAGACTACCAGATCGTCAAATTGTAGAATATATTTCTATCTGAATTATTTTAAAGAATGAGATAGAATGAATAAACCCTAACCTTCTTTCACGTACACGAAGTTGGGATCATCTCTTTTGGAATATGCCAACAGTGTTGTGTAGTTGTGGAAAGTTGCTTTGAATCCATACTTAGTGAAGCGGTTGAAGATCTCCTGCGAATTTTCGAACGTCCTCGGTGTGGATGCCACGTGTGCATGTTTGGCGAAGTAGCTAAAAAACCACAAAAAGATTTTGAAAATGTTAAAAGCATAGGCGTAGCGAGATACCTTGCAAAATTTATGGATGAGAGCGGTTTTTACGACACTGTAGTTATGTCTTTGTTTAATCAAAAGATAATGAATATGTCATAAACGTCTGCACTCCCTCATAAATTTTGCAGGGTATCTCGCTACGCCTGTGAAAGATTTAGTTAAAAGAGGGTAGTTTATTGTTTGATAAATTGATGACAAATTGATAAGTTTCAGCATTTTAACAAACGATGGTTTGGGATCATTGCAGCCATCAAGAATCAGAAAGTTATGATTTTTTTGAAAAATAATTCAAAATTATACTGCATGTTTTTCTTGAGCTGGTCAGTTTTCATCAGATTAACGATACTTTGGTGAGCTTCATCCAACTCTTTGATTGACATTCCACTTTTCGCGCCTTTCCTATCACCATCATTATTACATCCAGTGGGTCGAGAAAAGTAACCAATCACGAAGAAGAGAATTGCTAGTACGAGACCTCCCGCAACGACCGTTATCAACTGCCGACGCTCCAACATTTCAATGCCAATTTTTCAATAACTCTATTCTCGAAAATACGTTGTAATTATTAGAATAACTGTCAAGAGAAGTATCGAGAATTCACCCAGCTGGCGCACACAACATTGTTTCAACGTCCATCTAACGTTATATGGATGTTGTGAACTTTAGATAAACGTCAAGATAACGTTGTGTGCCAGCTGGGAGAGATGGATTTGGCAAATTTGGTACCCTCTGTGCCGAAAAGACGCACGCGAAGGAAGGACATCATTCTCTCGCTTTTAAGAAGAAAAAAGCGAAATGGGTACACCAATTTTGTGCTCTGAAGACAGCTGGTGGAAGTCATTCCCTTACAACCAAGTGACTGCATGCACAAAATATTAAGGAGCTGGATACCATGACATAAGCAATAACAATACAAATACGAAAGAGTTTAGATAGTATCAGAAAATAAAAGCAAAACTCACCTCAAATCGATGAAAGAATGCACTGCTAAAAATAAAAAAAAAGAAGTTTTATGGACCCTTAGAAAAAGGACTTTAAGTACCAAAATATTTTGTGTTTGTTTACTTAAGACACGTGATGAGATACTCTAAGTGGTGGACAACTGAAGGAGCGGTGTTCGGTTTCAAAATCAAAATTCCTCAGTCAGCTTTGTCATAGGCGTCTGCTCATCCTCTATCGAAAAAAGTTTCTTATATAAGAAGTCATATCTATAAAGGTCTGCGATTCAGACTAGCTATGTCATAGATTATCAAACGAGTAATGGGTCTTGTCGTTTTTGTTTGAATTTTCTTCAATTTATTTCACATTACTAAAAAATAATAATTGACAAGCCAATCTTTTCGTCCCAATTCAGTAATACCGCCAGGCAATACAATTTAATTACCAAAAATCATTTCAATAAATTAATACATAAAAACGTTAAATTACAAATGCCCTTGCTGATATATAAAGTTGAACCTAAATTACAAAAAGTATCAAAAAAAGTACTTTAAAAAGACAAAAACCCTATCCATCAGAAAAATTAATTGCGCGATATTTTGTTAAGATTTTCGGTCGACTTTGTTAACTTGAAAAATGGCTTTTATAGAATTTCCGAAACCTTTCCACAGACCGTTTGCTTCAGACACAAGTACCATAAAAATTTGTTTTCAATCTTTCTTTTGAGTTAGATTTAATAAAATGGAGTTTTTTTCTCTAATACATAATACCCCACGTTTATCTGTTCGAAGTTATTGGAATACATCGCCACCATCATTACATTGCATATTCGACCAGCAAACTTTCGTTTTCTTTCACCACAACTGGCTCAGTAAATACAATCTTCAATTTATCACCCTCCTGGAAACAAAACAAAAATAAATTATTTTTTACTGTGTACTACTGGGCTTCTTTGTCCATAGAGACTTGACATTGACTTACTTTTTTCACTCCCCCAAATTTGATGCCATCGATCGGTTGTCTGATAAGAGCCCCTAGACCCTAGGATGATAAATATTACTGCTACTCATTGTATGTTTTTCTGGCAGAGACAATTGAGTTCCAAATACAATCAGATCACTGAAGATCGGCTAAGACGACATTTTTGTAAACACCGTTTACCTTTGTATGATTGTATGCGTTGATTTTCTTTCCCTTACATGACACTTTAAGTGAATTCGAAACATCCGTTGAATTTGTGAGGGTGAAGCTGGCCAGCGTAAGTATACCATGTGCTAGTTGTAACTGAAAAACAAATCAAGTAACAATATGAATGTTAAGTTTCTAGTGCGTATTTATTGTTAGAATTTCACTTAAACAGTCCTTTTTTGTCAATTTTTCTGTCACGTAGCCTTTATGGTAAAAAATTATTCCATCTCGTTTAAAATTTGTCCTCCTCTCGAATAAATAAATCCTTAAATTTTCGCCTCCTCCAAGCAGTGCAAAAACAGTATCCTTTGCAAATGATTTCTACCTCAGCTTGGCCACTTGTCTTTTCAATCTTCTGTTTGAAAGTTCCCCAACACGTCGGGAAGATGAAGAATCCGGTGTAGTCTTCTTTATTGAGAACCGGGTTGAAAGTGACGTCATAATGACCATTGGATGTCAAATCACATTTCTGGCAATGAAATGATATATTATGCAGTTTAAGGGCTCTGACCATAGTCAAAAAATCGATTATGAGATTTGAAGATAAGACTTTTGTTTTGAGTTCCTTTACACTTTAAAACAAAAAACTGTCTTTATAATTTGTTTGTGAATTTCTTTTATCTTAAGAGTAATTAGCAATTTAATTTTCCGAAAATCTGTTCTTAGTGTGGTTAAAGATACTCCATTTAATGCAAAAGTTTTTTCAAAATGTTTTTTCTTCGCCGAAAATACGGTCTTCGCAAATTTTCTTCTTCATCAAATTTTTCATTGCAATTTTTAGATATTCAGATTCAGGAGTTGTTGGTCTAACAGAAAATGTATAACATATCTTAGTTCTGCTGGTTACATCAGTCAGAAAAACACATTTTATACACGATGAATATGAAACATTCACTATGGTCAGAGCCCTTAAGTAAATTGACCTTATTGCTTTTTAGCGTGGTCGAGGCTAACCCTAAAGGCTCTTTTCTATAGAGAAAAAGGGTTGCAACTCTTTCTCCTTGTTTTGTTCTTTGTTCAACTTACCCCTTTACACTTCTTTTGAACTGGCGAGCATTAATCATTCTGTAGACATTGGTAAGATCAAGGTTTTATCTAAAAACTTGTGATTTATACCGGGTGCGCCACAAAAAAGTTTCTCTCTTTGAAACTGATTTTTTCGAAATCTAAGAATTAAGAAACAACAATTCCTATTCCCTCAGAAAAAAGAAATATAAACTTAAATTTTGATGGTTCATTTATTAAATTCGATTCATTGAATCAAAAGTTATGCTCAATTGAATAAAAAAGTTACTTTCAGAAAGTGCCCGAAAACGTTAAAAATCGACCTATTAAATTTTTATTTTAAAATTGGCAATCGCAAGAGGCTTTACATGATTAAGACCATTTTTTCTGTAATTAAACACATAAATTTTGAAACTGATTGAACGAAAGGGTTTAAAATGTTCATTAAAATCATTCCAATTTACTTTTAACGAAATCTTCCACATATTTTTGGTTCTAGACTAGATAAAGTCTATGTAAGGCTGGATGTACCTCGAAACACATATTTGATGTATTTTTTTAAATTTTACCAGATTTTTTGGCTTTTTTCGACGAATCTTCTGCCTTTTATTGAAATTCAATCTTCCTTTATACAACAAACGGTCAATTAGACAGCTAATTATCATTTTTAATGACTGAAACGAAAATACTGATGCATCATGTTATTATGCTTCTGTTTAATTTGATAGGTCGATTTTTAACGTTTTTCAGCACTTTCAGAAAGTAACTTTTTTATTCAATAGAGCATAACTTTCGATCTAATGAACCAAATTTAATAAATGACCCATCAAAAGTTAAGTTTATATATCTTCTTTCAAATTAAATAGGAATGGTTCTTTTAAAATTTTTAGATTTCGGGAAAATTAGTTTTAAAGAGAGAAACTTTTTTGTGGCGCACCCGGTAGATAAATACTACTCTAACTTTTTCCTTCGAAGCTTGAGTTGGACACAGATAAAAACTGCATGGGGAAGGGTAGGTGTAACAAGAAAAGACTGACAAACACATACTTGTCCACTCAACAGGGTCATCAATGTGAATGAAGACATTGGTCTTGCATAATGATCACCGCATTCGATGTCGTTCCAAGGACTTCGTCGTGTGCCGTCATAAAATTGTCGTGTCAATTCCAATACTGAGAAATGGAATTGGAAGGTTTAGTCAAGCCCCTTACATAGTAAAATGGACAATTTTAGTTGCTACTGCTAGCAATGCGATGCTATAACGTGCTTTGTTTGCGGTGAAACAAGAATGGTCGAGCGAATAAGTCGAAATTAACCCTTCTTTCGGCAAGGCATATTTTTACTGAGCCAGAACTAATCAGAGCTCGAAGTGTTCATTAGAGTCCGACTTAAGTGCGGTTGTATGGGCATTTACAATTATTTTCATTACAGTCGATAGACGAGCAAAAACATACCATGCATTCCTTGTTCGCTATACCCTTCCAACAGCAACATGGTGGCAAAAGGATAAACCACACCCGACCACGCCATCTAAAGGTAAAAGAAATAAATATTATTTGAACAAACTTCACGAAAAGACAATGGGAAGATTCACTACCTACGAATTATGTACCCATTACTATGAAAAAAATTATCAGGGCTCAAACAAACTCCAAAATACAAAATACTGTGCAATAGTTGTCGTGGGATAACAAAATAGATGCCATTCACTCGGGTGAGTTAGGGCGTGTCTAGATTTTTAAAAATCACAAATCCCGAATCCGCCTTAACCGAATTAACCTAAAAATTAATTATTAAAGAAAGTGTGAATTATGACGTCATTGAAATTATGACGTCATAAATCGTAAATTTTTCTGTAACTCTATAATTACATGTCGAATCTTTGTCAAATTTGGACCAAAGATGCATCTTAATGGTGCCGCAGTTTTTATTGAAAATCTTTTCGAAAATCTTGATGACGTCAGCAAAAAATGCAAAAAATCAATTTTTTGCTGACGTCGTCAAATTTTTCCAAAGATTTTTTTCGAAAAGTTACATTTCAGTTAGATGCATCTTTGGTTCAAATTTGGGAAAGATTGGACATGTATTTTTAATATTATAGCGATTATAAGATTCATGACGTCACCAAATTCGATCAAATTATGACGTCATGATTACAATTTCTTTAATTATAGATTTTGGGGTGATATTTAATTAGGTCACAACCCAGTTCATAAACTTCAAGGTATAGAGGTACTTTAGAGCCCTAAGTGGATCTCTGAATTTGGCTGCTATGATAGCGAAAACTTAGGGTAAACTGTAAGGTTTTTGAGACTTTCCCTAAGTCACTCGAGCAGAAACATTTATCGAGAAATTCTATTGAGTGACAAACACATTGATACATACCTCAAAAGCATACAGTAGATTATTCTTTGGGACTTCATCCCACTTTCCATTGACCCATCCACTGTCTCGTTGGTCAGCAAACGCGCGTGGTTTTTGTGTGGCTGTTGTTGGTTGGAAGAAAGAAGTTATTTTTTCATAGAGGCGCATACAATTAAGCGTAAAAATTCTTTTTATCCAAATCTATGACTTACTTTTCCCCGTGCTATAACACCCGAAGGAGTCAAATTAAATCATTAACAGATAACAAATCAATCTAATTTGTCATGAAATTTCCTTTTTACCTGGATCAAAAGAGTCGACATAGTTTCTGGTGTAAGTGTTCATCAGGTGTGATTTGATGTGATCTTGTGGCAGCAAATATCCCAAGTCCAGAATATGAGCCCACCATTGCCCATACATCACGCCTACAAACGTTGCTATGGATAGAGAGACAAACGTTGTTAAATAAATCAGACACGAATAACCTTAAATATTTATTTTATCGTTATACGGTGCATATGCAAATTTCGTTTCATCTTCAAAGTGTGCTTATTTATACGATTTTCTTTGATTTGCGAAAATGTGCGGACTCAGGGAAGAACTTTTTATGTCATTGGAAACGCTCATCTAAATTTAAGGATTTTACATCTAAATAGATTTTCTGGAAGACAGTAAACTTCCTCGAACTACTAGGATTTCAGTTTTTGCAGTAAGCAAGTATATTAGTAGAGGCCACTATGTCTTCCCGTGTGCAGCAGCTTGTGCAAAGGGATTTTATGATTGAATTTTGTCCCTTGAATGTAGAAGATCAAAATTTGAGAGGTGGGACCGGGTGTGACTACCCGCTGTCATGGAAACTGACGTCATCGGTTACTATGGCAACCAAAATAAAAAGTCGTCAAAATTGAAAAAATTCTGTTTCATTCGAAAGAGCATGAAAAACTGATAAAGAAAAAGGTCACAACCTACATCTGAAAATGAATATATTAGGAGATATAAAGGAAATAAGGCAAAATGACGCCATAAAACGATGACATCATCGAAAAATCAAAATTTGCGAAAATTCGAAATTTTTTGGTTTTTTGAAAAGAAGACCCTCCAGTGAACATAAAATATCGTTACGAAAACGTTTGAAAACTCGTTAAAAAAAATCTATTGGTCAAAATTGACAATTTCATTTTTTGCCTGTCGAAGGCTGGAGCTTGCCCTAGCACATTACAGGCAAAATTTAAAAATATCAATTTTTGCTCATAGACTTCTTAAAAAGGATTTTCAGACTTTTTCGTAATAATATTTTTTGTTCACTTTCCAAAAAACCAAAAATTTTTGAATTTTGGCAAATTTTTATTTTTCGATGACGTCATCGTTTTATGACGTTATTTTGCCTTATTTCCTTAATATCTCCTGATATATTCATTTTCAGATAAAGGTTGTGACCTTTTTCTTTATCAGTATTATTTCACGCTCTTTCGAATGAAACAAAAATTTTTCAATTTTGACGACGTTTTATTTTGGTTGCCATAGTAACCAATGACGTCAGTTTCCATGGCAACGGGTGGTCACACCCGGCCCCACCTCTCAAATTTTGATCTTCTACATTCAAGGAACAATATTCAATCATAAAATCCCTTTGCACAAGCTGCTGCACACGGGAAGCTTTTTCGCGACATAGTGGCCCCTACTATATGGATAGCTTAAAGGTTAATTTGTGTTTAATTACAAAGCAAATAACAGGAGACACAGAAAAAATAGTGACTTACAATCAGTAAGAAGTTCGACTTGGTGTTGAGGGTCGACTGATTGCACATACCATTTACCATTGTAACATTTCTCATCCAGATTCTTCGATCCCAACGTGAATCGATCACTACATTCTTTCATAAAGTCCTGGTCGAAAAACAAAGTTACAAATCACAATAGGAATCTACTTAGCCTTTTTTATTCTTGATTTTTTCAAACATAAGAAGCGAATCCAAACTTTTGGGTCCCTGATGTATCTGATGTGACTGTTAGCAAAACAAAAAAATTTCCGGTCCATCAATTTTAAAGATTGGAAAAGTGAGACTTCTCCTGACTTTTCAACTTCGTTGCTGAAAGGATAAAGCTGGATTCTAAAGACCCAAAGAAGGGTTGTTATGAAAGAACAGAGAGTTATATCAACTGAGAGTCCGCATTAGTTGAATAGAAAGGTCCATAAAAGATATTGTACTCACAGGATCACTTTGCATATTTGCCATCACTGCTGTCGCCCTGGAAGAAGCAAAACAACGAGAATTTGTTGATATGTTTTTACTTTTCACTTACAACTAATCAAGACCAGTAAAGTGCCAAAGAAGAATAAATGAATGCGTGACATACAAACTGTTATAGTGAAAGAAGTGTAGTTGAAAGAGAACTTACCGAAGAGCACATAAATACAACAAGCCCATCAAAACATTGTATCCATAAAGTGCACGATCGTAAGTTGACGGTTGTGCTCCGAAAATCATCCCTTGAAGAAAAAGAAAAATCAACATTAGTGGTTTTCCATAGAGTACCGTGGCTGATATGGGCAACCCTGCGCCTATCTTGCCTAACTTGTTGCCTTGTTGCCTGAGTTGGCCACCTATCTTCTGTTGCACGTGGTAATAAAGTAAACAAAAATACCAAAATGGTGTATCCAAAAAAAAACTGACCATGTTTGTTGTTTGTTTTGAAATTTGAAATGATAAAACTGGCGGCCGCCTGAATTGAGATGATAAAAATACAGACCAGAATAGATAAGCAAGATTGACTAAAGTCTGTCCAGATATAATTGGCAGTGGAAACAAGAATGCCTGTAACTTTTGATAGTCAAATATAATTATGGAAATTTTTTTTGCTTGTTTTAGAGAATCAAAAGCGCTATATCTGAATGTATTTTTGGCTGAAAAATTCGCGATTTTTAGCGGTTAAATTTGCGATTGCAAAAATTTAGCTTTTTTTCTACTTATGCTATAACGTTCATTTTTACACCAGTGGTAATTCAACCTTAGGCTAAGAAGTTTATTAAATTCCAAGGCAAACAGAAAAGTCCTTCAGAAGATATGGGACCCGAAATACCCCTTGGTAGCACTTTTCTGTGAAATATCGAATCTCCAACTTATTACTAAAAACGGGGGTAGTGATATGATTGATAAAACAGTTTTTCGATCATAACACATTTTACGATCTCTTTAATGACCTCATAGCCAAACTGTGTTTAGTGTTTTGGGAATTAGCAAAATTCTTTAATGACTTAAAAATAACAAAGGCAATATAACTTCATGCTTATCTTTTCAATAAAAACAATTATACTGTGATTTCACTTCGTTTCGAAATAATAAATGATATCAATAGCAATAATACCGGTGCACCAACACTTAACATTTTCCAACTTTTAATTGCGCTGTTCAAAAAAGATATCACTACCCCCGTTTTTAGTAATAAGTTGGAGATTCGATATTTCACAGAAAAGTGCTACCAAGGGGTATTTCGGGTCCCATATCTTCTGAAGGACTTTTCTGTTTGCCTTGGAATTTAATAAACTTCTTAACCTAAGGTTGAACTACCACTGGTGTAAAAATGAACGTTATAGCATAAGTAGAAAAAAAGCTAAATTTTTGCAATCGCAAATTTAACCGCTAAAAATCGCGAATTTTTCAACCAAAAATACATTCAAATATAGCGCTTTTGACTCTCTAAAACAAGCAAAAAAAATTTCCATAATTATATCTGACTATCAAAAGTTACAGGCATTCTTGTTTCCACTGCCAATTATATCTGGACAGACTTTAATTAGGCGGCCACCTAATTTAAGATAGGCGGCCGTCTGACTTAAACCACCGCGGCAAGATAGGCGCAGGGATGCCCATATCAGCTACGGTAATAGAGTGCAAAATCAAACCATGTCGCCTATCGTATATATCTAAAGAATTTTATTTCTTGGATATGATCATGCATGAATAAACGAAATGAGTCATAAGTATTGTTGTCATCAATGTGAATATCAACCTTCTTTCTTTGTGTCGAGGTCGTTGAGCCATCTGTTCATGATCAATTTGACAGCAGGCCACATATCATCAAACCATTCCTTGCTTGCTCCGTTCTTGATCTGAAATTACAGTGGTGCAATGTATATAAGTTGAGAAACAAAGAAAAGTAAAAGATGACACCTCATTTCTCTTTAGGTTCTGCAAATATTCCAGGGTCCAAAGTGGGGTTCTATGATGGTGATGGGCAGTCGTTAAAGAAACTTCTGAGTCATTTGAAATATTGCGAAAGCATTAGAGCGCTTGTGACGCTTTACTAGTGATAGAAATTGACTGAAATATATTTTTAAATGAAACGTATCATTGCCTCAGTATATGGAAGTCACCGAAGAATGTTTCTCTCAAATATGATATGGTTACCTTTGTCAAATGTTAAAGCAAAAAATCAAAAGCTATTCAGATTCATCACTACTGACCTCTCGATAGACTTTGAGTACGGTACCAATTTCACCGTCAAGACAGACGTATGTGGAGGCTTGGTCGATCTGATAGTTCTTCCAGTTGTTCCACTGGCGTGTGATCAACATTGGACATGGTGTTCGACTGCAATGTAGAGGATGAGACAATCATAATCACTGAAGACTATAGTAATAACATCAATAATCTAATGTAATATAATGAAAACAACGTTCGTTGTACGTTGACAAGCGAAGAATGAAGCATTCTTGAAGCGAAGAAGCATTGGATGTCGAGGTTTTTCACCAGAGCAAAAAATTCACTCAACCAAACTTGCTTATTTGTCAAATATTATCACAGAGACATTCGAGCTATAGAGAGTATTTTACAAACGTATCCCATCGAGCTAACATTTAGGTCTCATTAGAGAAAGATTCGAACAGTAGAAGTTCACACGAGAGTCATACGAGAGTTCACTGT
Source organism: Clytia hemisphaerica (assembly GCF_902728285.1). Lineage (NCBI taxonomy): Eukaryota > Metazoa > Cnidaria > Hydrozoa > Leptothecata > Clytiidae > Clytia > Clytia hemisphaerica. The sequence continues at coordinate 261,947 of NW_027104213.1, read as the reverse complement.
ATTGACCATGGGTACCTCGGTATGGCGCCCCAGGGCGTGATGTTGTGAAGGAGGTCGATCCCTCGCATCGTTCGCTCCAAGTCTGGAAACAAGCTGAAAAAAATAGGCAAGTTGTTTAGTTATCAAGCAAGACAAGTTTTTTCGACCTATTAACGTACTTAAGTGTTCCTTTCTGAACTTTTGCACGTTAGTCCTCACATTTATAGCCCACATTCTGGGACACATTCTCTAGTCTAGTGCTCTGTCTGTGTATGATCCTATCAAATAATTCAAGGAGGCCATAATATTTAAAACATCTTAATAAAGGCCGGTCTCCACTTTCATGTGAAATGGGCGACAGTTTTTTTCGTAACCTTTTTTGCCTGAAGAAAAGATTGCGTCATAAAAAAGTTTCGCGTTAACAAAAAAAGAGTTGAAGGAATTAAGGTTCTACTTTTTTCATCCGTTATTTCGATTTCGACTAATGGAATTGCTTCATTTTTCAACCGACCAATGACCTTACAAAAACGTCAAAAGTTTTAGCTCATGTCGCGCGAAAGTGGAGACCGGCCTTAACGGATTGGAAAATGAAGTTAGATAGAATAACGGTAAGGCGAGAGTTGGGGTCGAATCCCGTGATAAACTTACTACGCCAGGGCCATTTCATAGTTCCAGACATGTGTGCAATTCAATGGGCAACATCCTGAAATTGAAAAAGAATGCGGTATCTTAATCAGTTTTGTAGGGGCATTTCATTTGAGTTTGGGTTTGACATTTGTAAAGGGAATCAGTGTGAATGAAAAGAGTTATACCGGCTTGTTCACTGCAACCTTCGAAAGCGTACAAATTTCCGTCTGAATGCCACATGCAGGTTGGAGAGCTGGCGGAAGAAAATTAACGAACTATTAAACGTATTTTCAACTGATGTTTAAATGGTGGGAGGAGGGTAAACAATGTCATTATACTACGAGCAAGGCTTGAACTAGACGATGTTATCGTCCGTTACAGTGATAGTAAAGGCGGGAAAAATGGCGGTATGGCGTTATGGCGGTATACGGAAAAAAAATCGGCGGGAGAGTTTCGAAGAAACGGACGATAACTCTTTGGCATAAAAAAGATTTTGCGGTTTTGCTTGGACTAACCAGTGAGACTGGTTAGTCGCTCCGTGGTCAAAACCGCCTAAGTTTAAAGGCCGAGCTTGGTTCAAACGATCAAAAACACGCTGGTCACTGGGAAGAGACACAAGGACAAGATGGATCTATGGTTTTTCTGTGAAAATCCAGCTCATTATGGATTCTTTCTTCTTGGTTCATTTGTTTTATTGAGACTACAAGATAACTTAGTTTAAGGGAGTACTTTTTCCTCAAGTATTCTTCTGTAGAAGCTGTTTTAAAATGATTTTTCAACAAGTCTACATACAGCAAAAAGACACAGAGAAACTAAGTAAGGTAAGTCAGTTTGTATATTTCTTATGAATCCTATGAATCAGAGGCAGCGTCTCATTAGATATGTGAATACCCTCATATCTCCACTCTTAAAAAGTTATTTTCATCTGGTGTTAGCAGTTCTTTGACAACTTTGAAAAATGTCAAACAAAGTACTTATTGTCAATTGTGGACTTTAAAAGACTGCTTTTAACATACTTTTTGTTCGAACACTTTCACATTTTCTCATTTTGATTTGAATTGTCGAGAAGTTCAGTTACCTAGTCGTACCTGTAAAAATTATCAGATTATTATTCTAAATTTTCTAGGTAAGAATCAGAAATTCAGAAATAGGATGCATGGGAAAATATGGCAGTAATTTGCAGAGAGCACAATACAGGAATGAAATATTTGGCACAGCATTCTGGTTTATTATTGACTTGCAATATTTCACGACGTCCTGGTATAATTTGAGATTATAAATTGCAATATTTCACTTCACGTCGTGGTTTAATTTGGGATTATAAGTTGGAATTATTTCACTTGACGTTCTGGTACAATTTGAGATTATAACTTGGAATATTTCACTTGACGTCCTGTACAATTTGAGATTATAACTTGGAATATTTCACTTCACGTCGTGGTTTAATTTGGGATTATAACTTGGAATATTTCACTTGACGTCCTGGTACAATTTGAGATTATAACTTGGAATATTTCACTTGACCACGTCCTGGTACAATTTGAGATTATAACTTGGAATATTTCACTTGACGTCCTGGTACAATTTGAGATTATAACTTGGAATATTTCATTTCACGTCGTGGTTTAATTTGGGATTATAACAATTGGAATATTTCACTTGACGTCGTGGTTTAATTTGGGATTATAACTTGGAATATTTCACTTGACGTCCTGGTTTAATTTGAAATTATATAACTTATTTCACTTGACGTCCTGCGTACAATTTGAGATTATGACTTGGAATATTTCACCAACGCCCTGGTATAAATTGAGACTGTTACTGAAATATGTCATCATGATATGCAATTTGATAATTTGAGATTATGACTTGGAAAAATTTACATCAGCCTTCTGGAATTAGTCAAGACTGTAATACAGGATTGTCGGAAGACAGTTTAGAATCATTTGTTGTTTATCATGATTGAATTACCTATTTATCAGTTTTTGTAAATAAGAAATTTAATGTCATTTAAATCTGCCTCAAGGTTTTTACTAATCGGTACTTTTCCATTTTAAGCTAATTTCTGGGGATTTCTTAACTTTTCTCCTATTTCATCCTCACTTTTAATGTCTCTTTTTGGGTAGAAAGAAATTCAAGCTCAAATCAAAGCAAGATCAACATACTGCAAAGCTTACAAGTTGGAACTTTTTTACTTTTTCCCTGCAAAAGTTATCATAAGATTTTTCATCCACTACTGTAAAAATTTTTATCAAACAAAACAGGAAAGTCACAAATTCGAAATTGCAAGTATTTATAAAACTGTCAATGATTTGTATACATATCCTTTGTCTTTGAGCAAAATGGTGGTGGGGAGAATATACTATAGCTTTTTATTTACATGGACTTTAATATATAAAAGGGGTAAATATAAGGATATAATCCTCAGGCAAAAAAACAACAACAAACAAACAAACTTTACATGGATTGATGTTTTTTAAGAAATTTGTAAGGTGAAAGTTTAGATAGATATCCTTGTTGCAAAGAAATTACAAACTTATTAAAGAAATGATTGCTCATAAAAATTTGTTATTCTAAGAAAAGAAATTGTAGTTCCAAGAAAATATAAAAGGAATAAAAGGAAGAGGGTATTCAAAAAGAAAGATATCATTTCTTGGAATCTCAGTTTATATTCTTTCTCCCGCCTCTTTTTTTTTGTTTTGATTTTTTCGAATACCGAACACAGTTGGCCTCGCATACGGAAACTCCAATTCATACAATTTGAGCTGTTTTTGTATTTTGCGCCAAAATCGTATAGTCTAAGACTAGCAACTCTACCGACTGTAAACTCTTTTCGGCAAAAAAACCCGTTTGCGAATTTTCTTCGGCTTTGGGCTTTTTTCTTTGATAGTGATTCGTCTTAGACTATAACATAGTCTAGGCTTGAACATGAAAAATGGGCAAAAATCAGTCAGTTGTTTTTCCAGTGCCTATAATCGTATAATGATTGCTTGCCCTATCCGACGCTTTCAATCATTTTCCTTTTGAACTCAACTTTGATATAATCGGCAATTTTCTATCTATTTTTGGGGTCAGGGGTTTTATTTATGTAACGTTCGTGTTTTTGCCGTAAAAACTTGCCAGACCTTATTCGCAGACCCCCTTTTCAGAAAAGTCTAAAAGTCCTATCTAATTTCGAACCAATTAAATGAGGCTGCGTCCTACGAATGATACTACACATCCTAAGGGTTGGTCCCCTACTCGTAAGTAAAAGTAAAGATGATAACCATCAGATCTTTCCAAACGAAGTCAATGTACATGTCTTACTTGAGAACAGAGATCCTACCAGCCACACTGTCGATAACTTGCCATGGTAACGAGGAGTTGAACATGGCATCACGAAACTTGAATGTGTTGCAACGTCTGTCTGTGTATGTGGACACTGCATCCTCAATGACCTGTCCAAAAAATCGATTACTTTGTTTTACTTGCAGTACTCGATATTTTGGTCATCGAAGCCTTATTCTTCTATAGTTTGTTCTTATAAAAAAGTGTACATGGACACTTTATTATTAATTAGCGTAATTATATGTTCTAATTGATTTTTACCGGAATATTTGATCAACGATCTGATTCTTTAAGATATGGCCGCGTGGCCCTATATTCCCCGCATGCGACTACCATAATTTGACCGATTTGAACAATAGCGCTTTTGTTCAATTTGGGACTCTCGTCCAATCAGATTGCCGTATTGTGTCAAATTTTCCCAAATTTGACTGCTAGAACAATAGAGCTGTGTCAAATTATTGTTTGATTTCAAATTTGGGACTATACTGCAATCTCATTGGTGCTTGATTTCAATTTGGGACTATACTGCAATCTTATTGGTCGGTGCGAAATTTGAGACTATCCTGCGATTTGATTGGCCGAGAAAACGAAAGCGTTTTTGAAACAAAATGGCTACCCGAAGCGACAGACAGGAGCAAAGCTGCTTAGCAAAAAACACTCTAAATTTGAGCTGAAAACTGGTCATTTCTTGGTGATATTGGACATAATATACGATGTATATGGTGAATAATGTTTCTTAATTGATATGGAAAGCTTTGGAAGGAACTTTTAAGAGTATTTCTGCTCTTAATCATGTTGAAAACATACATATATTTGGCTATCCAACCAGATGCATAAAAAACCAAAACTTTGAATTTTACAGAAGGATTGGAGCTTCCTTAGAGCAAACCAATGATGAAATCAGACTTTACATCATAAAATATGACTCCTCTGCGAATTTAAAGAAAATTGGATCATTTTTCATGATGCTATGGATGAAAATTGTCCTTTCTGGACTTTGGCAATTTTGACGGTTGTTGTTTTGATTTTTGAAACTTGACAAAGACCTTCTCCATACAAACTGTTACTGGAATTCATTAGAGCATACTTAAATGAAGTCCATCTGTAAATTTGAAGTAAATTAGAACATTTTTCATAATGATATGGATGAAAATGATCCTTTCTGGACTTATGGCGTTTTGTCGGTTGTCGCTTTGATTTTTCAAACTTGACATAGATTTTTTCTGTACAAACTGTTACTGGAATTCATTAGAGCATACTTAAATGCAGTCAATGTGTAAATTTGACGTAAATTGGAAAATTTTTCATAATGATATGGATGAAAATGATCCTTTCTGGACTTATGGCGTTTTGTCGGTTGTCGCTTTGATTTTTCAAACTTGACACAGATTTCTTCTGTACAAACTGTTACTGGAATTCATTAGAGCATATACTTAAATGCAGTCAATGTGTAAATTTGAAGTAAATTGGAACATTTTTCATGATGATATGCAGTTAGTCACACTAGCGTCCCGCCAAAATGAGTATCAAAGATTAATGCTGCGAAAACGCTTATATCGTTTACTTGACTCTCAAGCAAAAAAATGCGCCGCAAAACTTCTAAGGGGATTCATTAAAAAATAACCCGGCGCTTTTTAATGGAATTAACATTTTCAAAAACTTTGAGAAATTGCCTAAAATTTGAGCCATAGATGAAAAAAATTAGAGGCCAAGCCAACCTTGAAACTAATTTAAGATCAACTTCCCAAGAAAAAGATCTACGGGGGAGGCGGAATCCACCTAGATCCGCGCACCGCCGGATAAGCTATCTCCCGGAAATTTTGCCGGACCTCAAACCAATGACCCATTTACATGTGCGGAATTGTTTTTAATTTAGCGTATAAGCAAGGCCTTAAAAATCGAAGCGCTGTCTCGGGAATTGAATGACAAATTTTGGTTGGTTGATTTTGGCTGCTGCACGTTTTATTTTGTTTCCAACTTTCAAGTTTTAATTAATATTGTCTTGCGAACTTGATTCAGGTAACTCTCATCCTTGTTGTTGAAATGTATCCTGTAGATGACTGATGTTGTTTTTTCTGAAAGCTTAATTTCCTAGTGTGACTAACTGATATGGATGAAAATGATCCTTTCTGGACTTATGGCGTTTTGTCGGTTGTCGCTTTGATTTTTCAAACTTGACATAGATTTTTTCTGTACAAACTGTTACTGGAATTCATTAGACTGTACTAAAATGCAATTCATGTGTAAATTTGAAGAAAATTGGAACATTTTTCACGATGATATTGAATGAAAATGGTTCTTTCTGGACTTAAGGCGTTTTGACGGTTGTGGTTTTAATTTTTCAAACTTGACATATCACTTTTTCCATATATACAAACTGTTACTGGAATTCAATATGGTACTAGAATAAAGAATTCATGTGAAAATTTATAAATGCTTGGAATATTTTTGTTTCATTATGGCTGGCTATGGCTGAGAATGCAAAAAAAGTTAAGTTTTTGGGGGATCTGATAGCCATCAGCCAATTAATAAATTTTTGAATCTGTTTTATTGCTAATAAATTATATATTTTCTTAAGTTCAAAATAAACCCATTCAATTACATGTACATGCTTTGATTCTCTAATATTTTTCATCCAACTTTTGGTGTTTTTCTTTGCAGACAAAGGAAAAACTACTATTTTGAATCTCCAAAAACATTAGGAAACCTTTGTTGTTAAAAATCTATCACTTCTAAAAAAAGATTGGCTACAGTAATTCCCTTGATTAATTGTCTTTATATAACTGAGCTCTACTGTTCTTTTCATTCATTTTCGTTGTATTCGTGGCCTTAGAAGACTAAGCAAGATATCTAATCAGACTACTCGACAGATTGGACATCGCTGGAATCTGAGATATACTCTCGACATAATGGGGCAGTGAACAGCTCTTTCTGACTGTTAATGATATCTTATATTCTATCTTAATGGACCATTCATGCTTAATGATTACTTGTGGTGTTATGCAGTAGATTAATAAAAGAATTCACAAAAAAAATAACAATAATATAAAGTCCGTCTTTCCAAAACTTCCCCGCATCAATAGGTAAATCCCCTTGCCGAATATTAACCACAAGTGGTTATTAGACAAAGCATAAGTGTCTGAATTTCTGTATTTGCTATTTGAGCTAATAGCCCTCGAAGGCGTTTCTGAAAGATCAAGCTTCAGACACCAAATTATGTAGCTTAGTCTGAGACTTTAGACTCTACAAATTTGGACAGCCTTGATCTTCAGATCTTCCTTGGTACCATTATTGGTAGTTTCGCGCCTTCGAAACCACGGCGAAAGCTTCAGACGCTATTGTGAAATAACCGCCTTTACTGGTCCATTACCCACTATTCTTTCCCCGAATAATTTTATTCTTTCCCCGAATGTGGTAGACGAACCGAAAAAATTTTTGGCCCAACGGATAAGGCGTCCGACTTCGAATCGGAAGATTGTGGGTTCGAGTCCCATCGTGGTCATACGTTTTCGATTTTTAGAAACACCATGCATGGAAGTGATACCTGACGATTTTTACCAAGCAAAGAATTCGCTCTCTGGTGCAAATAATAAGAGTCAACATTCAAGTTTTGACGGTTTGTATCTCTAAACGATTAAAATACGAATCATTATTAAAAGTTTTTTTGTACATTCGTATCGTAAATCCTGTATGAAATGACTTGACAATAAACATGACGAGATCACATTACATATCACAATTATGACAGTTATGACAACTGTCAATCAAATCATATGAGAGAATCTTAATCTTATCATAAAGTTTCTCTCAAAATAATCTCTAACAGAGAAGGCTGTAACTTTTGATAGATTTTGAACCTCATAGATGCTTTGTGTTCGCTTAAAATGTATTCGAGTGTGGAATACTGTCGTCAAATATTAAAACTTTGAAAATGATCAAAAATTAAAGAAGAAAATTATCAGCTCCTTGAAGAACCTTGTTTATAATGATCATTTTCACACGATGTGAAAAAAAATTTCTTTATTTTGAAAGATTGAAAGATATAGCCCAACGTTTATCACTGGTTCACTTTAAAAGCTATCAAAAAACAACAAAAAAGCTAGATGAATTTGAACTGTATGCTTAACTGAACAAATATTTTTTGGACAATGATGACGTTCCAAGATTCCAAGATTGAAGATCGTTTGATATAAAAATGTAATAACATAACACAACTCCACAAAAAATTTATTTTTTTCATCTTTTTATATCTGTATTTTCAAATTAATTTAAAATTTTCCTTGTTAGATCTGTGATATAGAAATAATGTTCCACTCCCGATTACCTTTTAAACGAACAAAAAAACTTTTATCTAATTCTAATTCATTCTGACTGAATACGTTCATATATCTGATATACCCTTTTGCAGATTAAATGGAGAATATCTGTGTTGTGGTTTTATAAAACAAAAATGCGTTTTCTCCTAAAATTTTCCTACGAAATTACAAAATTATGGGATATTGAATACATTAAAAAACTTTTTCAAATGGACTACGTTGCGAGATACAAACCGAGAAAACTTGAATGTTGGCTCTCATTATTTGCACCAGAGAGCGAATTCTTTGCTTGGTAAAAATCGTCAGGTATCACTTCCATGCATGGTGTTTCTAAAAATCGAAAACGTATGACCACGATGGGACTCGAACCCACAATCTTCCGATTCGAAGTCGGACGCCTTATCCGTTGGGCCAAAAATTTTTTCGGTTCGTCTACCACATTCGGGGAAAGAATAAAATTATTCGGGGAAAGAATAGTGGGTAATGGACCAGTAAAGGCGGTTATTTCACAATAGCGTCTGAAGCTTTCGCCGTGGTTTCGAAGGCGCGAAACTACCAATAATGGTACCAAGGAAGATCTGAAGATCAAGGCTGTCCAAATTTGTAGAGTCTAAAGTCTCAGACTAAGCTACATAATTTGGTGTCTGAAGCTTGATCTTTCAGAAACGCCTTCGAGGGCTATTAGCTCAAATAGCAAATACAGAAATTCAGACACTTATGCTTTGTCTAATAACCACTTGTGGTTAATATTCGGCAAGGGGATTTACCTATTGATGCGGGGAAGTTTTGGAAAGACGGACTTTATATTATTGTTATTTTTTTTGTGAATTCTTTTATTAATCTACTGCATAACACCACAAGTAATCATTAAGCATGAATGGTCCATTAAGATAGAATATAAGATATCATTAACAGTCAGAAAGAGCTGTTCACTGCCCCATTATGTCGAGAGTATATCTCAGATTCCAGCGATGTCCAATCTGTCGAGTAGTCTGATTAGATATCTTGCTTAGTCTTCTAAGGCCACGAATACAACGAAAATGAATGAAAAGAACAGTAGAGCTCAGTTATATAAGACAATTAATCAAGGGAATTACTGTAGCCAATCTTTTTTTAGAAGTGATAGATTTTTAACAACAAAGGTTTCCTAATGTTTTTGGAGATTCAAAATAGTAGTTTTTCCTTTGTCTGCAAAGAAAACACCAAAAGTGGATGAAAAATATTAGAGAATCAAAGCATGTACATGTAATTGAATGGGTTTATTTTGAACTTAAGAAAATATAATTTATTAGCAATAAAACAGATTCAAAAATTTATTAATTGGCTGATGGCTATCAGATCCCCCAAAAACTTAACTTTTTTTGCATTCTCAGCCATAGCCAGCCATAATGAAACAAAAATATTCCAGCATTTATAAATTTTCACATGAATTCTTTATTCTAGTACCATATTGAATTCCAGTAACAGTTGTATATATGGAAAAAGTGATATGTCAAGTTTGAAAATTAAAACCACAACCGTCAAAACGGCCTTAAGTCCAGAAAGAACCATTTTCATTCAATATCATCGTGAAAAATGTTCCAATTTTTTCAAATTTACACATGAATTGCATTTTAGTACAGTCTATGAATTCCAGTAACAGTTTGTACAGAAAAAATCTATGTCAAGTGTTTGAAAAATCAAAGCGACAACCGACAAAACGCCATAAGTCCGAAAGGATCATTTTCATCCATATCAGTTAGTCACACTAGGAAATTAAGCTTTCAGAAAAAACAACATCAGTCATCTACAGGATACATTTCAACAACAAGGATGAGAGTTACCTGAATCAAGTTCGCAAGACAATATTAATTAAAACTTGAAAGTTGGAAACAAAATAAAACGTGCAGCAGCCAAAATCAACCAACCAAAATTTGTCATTCAATTCCCGAGACAGCGCTTCGATTTTTAAGGCCTTGCTTATACGCTAAATTAAAAACAATTCCGCACATGTAAATGGGTCATTGTTTGAGGTCCGGCAAAAATTTCCGGGAGATAGCTTATCCGCGGTGCGCGGATCTAGGTGGATTCCGCCTCCCCCGTAGATCTTTTTCTTGGGAAGTTGATCTTCAAATTAGTTTTCAAGGTTGGCTTGGCTCTAATTTTTTCATCTATGGCTCAAATTTTAGGCAATTTCTCCAAAGTTTTTGAAAATGTTAATTCCATTAAAAAGCGCCGGGTTATTTTTTAATGAATCCCCTTAGAAGTTTTGCGGCGCATTTTTTTGCTTGAGAGTCAAGTAAACGATATAGCGTTTTCGCAGCATTAATCTTTGATACTCATTTTGGCGGGACGCTAGTGTGACTAACTGCATATCATCATGAAAATGTTCCAATTTACTGTCAAATTTACACATTGACTGCATTAAGTATATGCTCTAATGAATTCCAGTAACAGTTTGTACAGAAGAAATCTGTGTCAAGTTTGAAAAATCAAAGCGACAACCGACAAACGCCCTAAGTCCAGAAAGGATCATTTTATCCATATCATTATGAAAAATTTTCCAATTTACGTCAAATTTACACATGACTGCATTAAGTATGCTCTAATGAATTCCAGTAACAGTTTGTACAGAAAAACTCTTATGTCAAGTTTGAAAATCAAAGCGACAACCGACAAAACGCCATAAGTCCAGAAAGGATCATTTTCATCCATATCATTATGAAAAATGTTCTAATTTACTTCAAATTTACAGATGGACTTCATTTAAGTATGCTCTAATGAAATTCCAGTAAACAGTTTGTATGGAGAAGTCTTTGTCAAGTTTCAAAATCAAAACAAAACCGTCAAACCTTTGCCAAAGTCCAGAAAGGACAATTTTCATCCATAGCATCATGAAAAATGATCCAATTTTCTTTAAATTCGCAGAGGAGTCATATTTTATTATGTAAAGTCTGATTTCATCATTGGTTTGCTCTAAGGAAGCTCCAATCCTTCTGTAAAATTCAAAGTTTTGGTTTTTTATGCATCTGGTTGGATAGCCAAATATATGTATGTTTTCAACATGATTAAGAGCAGAAATACTCTTAAAAGTTCCTTCCAAAGCTTTCCATATCAATTAAGAAACATTATTCACCATATACATCGTATATTATGTCCAATATCACCAAGAAATGACCAGTTTTCAGCTCAAATTTAGAGTGTTTTTTGCTAAGCAGCTTTGCTCCTGTCTGTCGCTTCGGGTAGCCATTTTGTTTCAAAAACGCTTTCGTTTTCTCGGCCAATCAAATCGCAGGATAGTCTCAAATTTCGCACCGACCAATAAGATTGCAGTATAGTCCCAAATTGAAATCAAGCACCAATGAGATTGCAGTATAGTCCCAAATTTGAAATCAAACAATAATTTGACACAGCTCTATTGTTCTAGCAGTCAAATTTGGGAAAATTTGACACAATACGGCAATCTGATTGGACGAGAGTCCCAAATTGAACAAAAGCGCTATTGTTCAAATCGGTCAAATTATGGTAGTCGCATGCGGGGAATATAGGGCCAAAAATTTTTTCGGTTCGTCTACCACATTCGGGGAAAGAATAAAATTATTCGGGGAAAGAATAGTGGGTAATGGACCAGTAAAGGCGGTTATTTCACAATAGCGTCTGAAGCTTTCGCCGTGGTTTCGAAGGCGCGAAACTACCAATAATGGTACCAAGGAAGATCTGAAGATCAAGGCTGTCCAAATTTGTAGAGTCTAAAGTCTCAGACTAAGCTACATAATTTGGTGTCTGAAGCTTGATCTTTCAGAAACGCCTTCGAGGGCTATTAGCTCAAATAGCAAATACAGAAATTCAGACACTTATGCTTTGTCTAATAACCACTTGTGGTTAATATTCGGCAAGGGGATTTACCTATTGATGCGGGGAAGTTTTGGAAAGACGGACTTTATATTATTGTTATTTTTTTTGTGAATTCTTTTATTAATCTACTGCATAACACCACAAGTAATCATTAAGCATGAATGGTCCATTAAGATAGAATACAAGATATCATTAACAGTCAGAAAGAGCTGTTCACTGCCCCATTATGTCGAGAGTATATCTCAGATTCCAGCGATGTCCAATCTGTCGAGTAGTCTGATTAGATATCTTGCTTAGTCTTCTAAGGCCACGAATACAACGAAAATGAATGAAAAGAACAGTAGAGCTCAGTTATATAAGACAATTAATCAAGGGAATTACTGTAGCCAATCTTTTTTTAGAAGTGATAGATTTTTAACAACAAAGGTTTCCTAATGTTTTTGGAGATTCAAAATAGTAGTTTTTCCTTTGTCTGCAAAGAAAAACACCAAAAGTTGGATGAAAAATATTAGAGAATCAAAGCATGTACATGTAATTGAATGGGTTTATTTTGAACTTAAGAAAATATAATTTATTAGCAATAAAACAGATTCAAAAATTTATTAATTGGCTGATGGCTATCAGATCCCCCAAAAACTTAACTTTTTTTGCATTCTCAGCCATAGCCAGCCATAATGAAACAAAAATATTCCAAGCATTTATAAATTTTCACATGAATTCTTTATTCTAGTACCATATTGAATTCCAGTAACAGTTTGTATATATGGAAAAAGTGATATGTCAAGTTTGAAAAATTAAAACCACAACCGTCAAAACGCCTTAAGTCCAGAAAGAACCATTTTCATTCAATATCATCGTGAAAAATGTTCCAATTTTCTTCAAATTTACACATGAATTGCATTTTAGTACAGTCTAATGAATTCCAGTAACAGTTTGTACAGAAAAAATCTATGTCAAGTTTGAAAAATCAAAGCGACAACCGACAAAACGCCATAAGTCCAGAAAGGATCATTTTCATCCATATCAGTTAGTCACACTAGGAAATTAAGCTTTCAGAAAAAACAACATCAGTCATCTACAGGATACATTTCAACAACAAGGATGAGAGTTACCTGAATCAAGTTCGCAAGACAATATTAATTAAAACTTGAAAGTTGGAAACAAAATAAAACGTGCAGCAGCCAAAATCAACCAACCAAAATTTGTCATTCAATTCCCGAGACAGCGCTTCGATTTTTAAGGCCTTGCTTATACGCTAAATTAAAAACAATTCCGCACATGTAAATGGGTCATTGTTTGAGGTCCGGCAAAATTTCCGGGAGATAGCTTATCCGGCGGTGCGCGGATCTAGGTGGATTCCGCCTCCCCCGTAGATCTTTTTCTTGGGAAGTTGATCTTCAAATTAGTTTTCAAGGTTGGCTTGGCTCTAATTTTTTCATCTATGGCTCAAATTTTAGGCAATTTCTCAAAGTTTTTGAAAATGTTAATTCCATTAAAAAGCGCCGGGTTATTTTTTAATGAATCCCCTTAGAAGTTTTGCGGCGCATTTTTTTGCTTGAGAGTCAAGTAAACGATATAGCGTTTTCGCAGCATTAATCTTTGATACTCATTTTGGCGGGACGCTAGTGTGACTAACTGCATATCATCATGAAAAATGTTCCAATTTACTTCAAATTTACACATTGACTGCATTTAAGTATATGCTCTAATGAATTCCAGTAACAGTTTGTACAGAAGAAATCTGTGTCAAGTTTGAAAAATCAAAGCGACAACCGACAAAACGCCATAAGTCCAGAAAGGATCATTTTCATCCATATCATTATGAAAAATTTTCCAATTTACGTCAAATTTACACATTGACTGCATTTAAGTATGCTCTAATGAATTCCAGTAACAGTTTGTACAGACAGAAAAAATCTATGTCAAGTTTGTGAAAAATCAAAGCGACAACCGACAAACAAAACGCCATAAGTCCAGAAAGGATCAGTTTCATCCATATCATTATGAAAAATGTTCTAATTTACTTCAAATTTACAGATGGACTTCATTTAAGTATGCTCTAATGAATTCCAGTAACAGTTTGTATGGAGAAGGTCTTTGTCAAGTTTCAAAAATCAAAACAACAACCGTCAAAATTGCCAAAGTCCAGAAAGGACAATTTTCATCCATAGCATCATGAAAAATGATGATCCAATTTTCTTTAAATTCGCAGAGGAGTCATATTTTATGATGTAAAGTCTGATTTCATCATTGGTTTGCTCTAAGGAAGCTCCAATCCTTCTGTAAAATTCAAAGTTTTGGTTTTTTATGCATCTGGTTGGATAGCCAAATATATGTATGTTTTCAACATGATTAAGAGCAGAAATACTCTTAAAAGTTCCTTCCAAAGCTTTCCATATCAATTAAGAAACATTATTCACCATATACATCGTATATTATGTCCAATATCACCAAGAAATGACCAGTTTTCAGCTCAAATTTAGAGTGTTTTTTGCTAAGCAGCTTTGCTCCTGTCTGTCGCTTCGGGTAGCCATTTTGTTTCAAAAACGCTTTCGTTTTCTCGGCCAATCAAATCGCAGGATAGTCTCAAATTTCGCACCGACCAATAAGATTGCAGTATAGTCCCAAATTGAAATCAAGCACCAATGAGATTGCAGTATAGTCCCAAATTTGAAATCAAACAATAATTTGACACAGCTCTATTGTTCTAGCAGTCAAATTTGGGAAAATTTGACACAATACGGCAATCTGATTGGACGAGAGTCCCAAATTGAACAAAAGCGCTATTGTTCAAATCGGTCAAATTATGGTAGTCGCATGCGGGGAATATAGGGCCACGCGGCCATATCAGAGTGGGGTCGTTGACAAAATTAATTTCAATAAAATTCAATCAAAACAGGCAATTAAGATTGTTCGATTGTTTGTAAATTGGTTTCCACTTAGAATATAATTGCTCTCTCTCTCCTGAGTAAAAGAGTTCTCGGCTTTCAACTAATGAAATAATGATCTACTTTCTCAAAATAAGGGAGATGAAAATGTCAACGAAAGATTTAAAGTGTAGCCCGTAGTGCTAAAAACTCCCGAAAAATTACTGGTAAACGACAATTTTAACCTCGTGATAGGGGTCAAATTATGCAGTCTCGTGCTACTTTTTTAGCTTTGAAGGGTCTAGATAAGTAAGATGAGAGTGTAATGAATCGAAAACTAAGACACTGATAACCATGATCTTAAAATGGTACCCCTGCCTCAATACACAACTACCTCAACGGCCTTCTGCCTCCATACACAACTACCTCAATGTACTGTCTCCATACACACTACCTCAATGCCAATGACAACCCTGCCTCAATACACAACTACCTCAATGATACTACTGCATCCATATACAACTACCTCAATGACACTCCTGCCTCCATACACAACTACTTCAATGGCACTCTTGCCTCCATACACAACCCTGCCTCCCTCAATAACACACGTATCTCAGTGACACTCATGTATGTATCAATACACCACTACCTCAATGACACTCATTACTTAGTGACACTCATGTATCAACCAGCACCACAGCTGTCTCAATGACGTCCGTCCTTCCCCGCAGTGACACCCCTGTCTTAATAATAATTGCTTACATCTTGAAGTGTTTTCCATTGCGTGGCGTAATACGTTCCTATGGTGGTGGGTGTGTTGGGGATGCTATCGAAGAAATCCCAATCTTTGACCCTGAAAATAGCAAACATAAAAGATACATTGGGTACGTAAGTCAGCATGTGAAATCGCCAGTTTGAAAATATCGAAAATTATATACTTTGTCGGAAATATGAAAACGATAGGTAGCCTATTTCAGACCTCAAAAGCCTGAAATTAATCTTACAGCACAAATAAAGACATCATCAATTTTTTTTTAGAGTTTTGAGACGAATTTCCTAATTTCACTGGGGCATACCTTACCTCCGAGTGTCCCACTAACCTAGCACTGGTACACAAATATTGAGAGGGTCAGTAGTAGATAATACTTTCTATGAGAAAAGCGGATGATCAGTTGCCCTCTGTGGTCTTACCTGTCAGGAATATGCCATGCTATTGCAAATTTGAATGTCTATAAATGAAAATAAGGAAAATAAATCATGATTTTCGATTTGAATCGCTTAAACATCCCGTCCCGTATCGTCCTAACTAGGCTCGACAGTGATAAATTTGAAGCTCACTGTTGTGTTTAAACAAAACAAAGAGTTTTACATGAAAGATCCGCGCAAATCATCACGAATTTTCCACTGATGAGTGAACTAAACATACCGAGTTCTTTCCACCGTCAATCGTTCGCGTCAAACTCACTGCTCCATTGTACGTCTTGCCAACCTGGTGATCAACAAGAACAACGGCGAAAGATTAAGAAAGAGAAAGAATTTGCAATCGGATTCAAACAACCCTTTGGGAAGACTACTCTCTCACTAATATGTTGAACGGTGAAAAAGAAGGCGGCTATCATATTTTGATTTTTACTCTCTCACAATGTAAAAGAACGTAGAGATGCAGGTTTTTCTTCAAAGCATTGTCGCTCGCTCACTTCTCTCTTCAATTCAGATCATTTATACCGAGCTGATGGTATAACTTTGACATGCATACTTCGTGTAATGCTCTATAATTAACCATTTAGTGGATAGAAAAACTATCTGACAAGGAATGGAAGACTAAGTAGGCTCACCTGAGATGGACCGACCACTCCCTGACCGGGTAAATGGGCTGACGTCTTCAAAGCACCCCACAACGTTTCAATGTTTTGGTACTGCATCAATGTGGATGCACCATCTCCTTCTTCTGGCAAACCTTAGTCAAACAGAAATCGTTGTAGATTGGATCGCATGAAAAATCTTAATTCACTGATCAGAAATGATCAAAAGGCAAAATTAAATTGATGGATATGATTATACCACCATAATATCTCATTGAACATTCACTTTCTTTAAAATGCATTATCTTTCCTGAGTCAACCTAAGTTTTTTTCTAATCGTTCATAACTGATGACATAGCTTTTTATGAAAATGACAAATGAAAGCTTACAGAAGATGGAAAGCTCTCCATTGAATTGATCTTTTGCAGGAAGCAATGTGTTGCCCATCTTCAAACCGTAATACTGGCTAAAAAAATGAACAGAAAAGAATTTGCTAAAAATCCATATTCAAAAGATCGGTCACATCAAGTGGTAAAGAATGAACGATAAAACCTCGAGAAAGGGTAACTAACTAACGAAATACCGAACGGTAAGAAAAGCCCCAAAAAGATCCAAAAGGTTCAACGAATAAAGTAGTTAACGATATATCCTAAACTAATGTTGCAATTCAAAGGTGTTCTTTGCATATCCATCCATGCAGGGCCATCCACGTAGTACGAACACATTGATGGAGGGAGAGGGGGGCTAAACAAAAGGGTATTCTGCGTACACGGGGAGAGTGGGTGTCAGAAGATATTTGGAAATCTTTTGCGTACGTACTATATGGATGACCCCTATTTACCGCATTTATTATTGTTCAAATGAATGAAATCACCTTGAAGATATCAAGCTGTTGACATTTCCACCATACCCAGTGCAGAAAACTGAAAATGTAGTTTGAGGAAAGGTTATTATAAAAATTGAGCCGTTGAACTTCCCTGAACAAGATACAAGATTCCCACGGATTGGACCTACCTATTTTAAGCCAGAAAAAAGTTTTCCTGAAAAATCGGACTCTGTAGGCGTTGCTAAAGATCAGAAAAAAGCTAGTGATATAGAATCTCGAGAAAATGAATAAAACCCCAGTTTTATATTTCCGGCAAAGATTTTATCAAAAATCGGGTCCAGACATATCTTGGCTATGTTATTTTGTCTTTTTGAAAAAAATGACAATAAATCTAAAGATCCAGTCTCGACGGACGATGGACGGACAAACAAACGGAAGAAAGGTGAATTTACAACTCCAGGTAAGTCCAATCGAGTGTTCTCATAGCTGGTAAATGATGGTTTAAAATACACAAACCTTCGTTTGTGATGGACGTTTTACCATCCCATCCGATGATGTTCTGCAAACTACCAATCAATGACACCTTTAATGAAACGAATATATCATCATAAACCTCAGAGGAGATGTATCTGAGATAAATCCTAGATACGAAAAATTGAAAAAGCCAACTTAGCATAAAAATTAGAGTTAGGTTATGGCGTTCATAGAGAAAAACGCAACAACTATATATCGATTAGTTGGAAGTCTCTCTATTACGATAAACAAAAATTAAATATCGAATTATATATAAATCTATTGGTTTGAACCTGAACAAAAAAATACCAAATATCCTGACTGAAAACTAAGAATTCTTTGCCCATTATCACATTTTAGAAGGTGGAATAAGAGATCATCGATTATGAATTTTTCACTGTTAGGTGCAACGTGTCCAAAATATGAGAGTGGCTTACAGATTGAGACTCCTTCCCTTTGTTAGTAACAGTATAATCGAAATAGATAACAGGAATTCCGCTCTCTTTTGATTGGTGAGGGATCTTGGGACTCCATGCTTCAAGATGAACATCCAATGAACCAAGAGCTTCATCACTGTATGAAACTGAAATGATGGCAAGGAATAATGAAGAAGCTTAAAATGGCTTTTTGGCAAGATCGCGTGGAATGAAATAATAATGTTGTTCACTAAAACTCATTGCAGCTCAAAATATATCAAGTGATAAAGAAGATGTGAATATTAAGATGGAGCAGTGACAAATACTGGAACTGTGATATAAATACCTTCAGCCACAGGAAACTTTGCAGTGACTTGCACTGTTTTCACTCCCGAAACGTTTGACAGCAAATACTTTGACGCGTCTGGAACAACTGAAAAAATGATAGAGATAAAATGAAGACTGCAGTTCAAAATAGATATTTTTAGCAATCCAAGGTGATCCAAGCTTCAAAAATTATGTCAGTTCAACTCCATTCTAGTTTTACTAGATTATCACATAAAACATTAAGAACATTTTCATGATTTTTAAACATTAAATGATAACAAATGAGTTGAAAGCATTAACGTTGATGGCATTTAAACGGTTAGAGGTTTTGTGCACAAAAGTAAGTAGGTGTAGGACCAGAAATTTCAAGGCCCATGCATAAGCAACAGATGAAAAGGTTATGTAGAGGAGAAAAATGAAGGAGAGAATAATGTGTGGTTGTGAAAAATTAATGCCATCATGTTATTTAGATGCCACGTGTCGGGCTCGTTTCCTGCGTATCATCAGCTGTTTGATATTTACTGATAGCGTCCATTAGTGTAAAAAAAGTCTGAAAGGACGAGGTTGGTCACGTGTGTACACCTACCATGGTCTGTGATGAGGGGTGCAGGTTTGAATTTGGACAAATCGTAATGTGTGGAAGATTGCAAAGCTATTGGTGGATCACTTCCGAGCCTGTCATCAAAAGAAATAGAATCAAATTTTTTGTTGAAAGATTCCAAGCAATATCCAGCAACATGATCCAAAAGTGAAATAAAAAGTCCTATTATTTTTACTAAAAGGGAGAAGCTTTCGAGCTTTGACACGGAACAGATAGCCTATCAAAAAAAATATTTGATGACGGTGGCCTACTTTAGAGCGAAGAAGGAATTGGGTACGTGTCCAACGTGGTTGACTCGGTTGCTTATTTGCCATTGCCTCAAACCACCATCACCTGCTATGGCGATTGAACCACCACCTGGAACATTTTATGGAAAGTAAGAACTGAAAAAAGTTGGTTTTTAATCAGATGGTCGTGCTGTGGGTTAGAGCTTTTAAGTTTAATGCCCAAAGAGTTGGAGAGCAAATTACTTCTCCAACACGTGACCCATGTTGTTTTTGGACAAATGCCTTTTTTGAATTCCATCGCAAGGATTAGAAATATCCGCCACGTGAAAAGCAAAGAAAGCGTTAGATACAATCTTCGATGTGACGCAAATTTTAAGGTTTCACTTTTTCTTGCTTGAGAAAGATTTAAGATTGCTCTCTAGCCCTTTGGGCTTAAAACTCCGTGATGCAAGACTGAGGTTTAATTTCGTATAGGTGAAAAGTAAAAATAATTTTGTGCTGTCAATTTCGTAAGAACTTAACGTATAGACGGCCTCCTGCCTGATCATACAAGTCGCCAAAAGAACAAATTCTTTTCACACACAATGAATCAAATAAAACAATATAAAATATGACAGTCTCTAAATTTTATAAGCACCATGTAGTCGATTTTTAGTTTGGTCGTACATACCGATTGGACCAAGAGGAAGGTTGACGGCAACCAAAGCATCTCCACTGTATTGATATTTGTTCAAGTCTGGATTCACTCTGAGTGAAGTGAAAAAGAAAATCGCTGATCATGTATGGAAAGGATGCCTCAGCTACAGAGTTTTTACCCGCTTTCCCGCGCCGACCAGACTTAACTTACGGCCTCTCTGATGGACATTTAAATTACTTGACTCATGGTTGAAGTGTATTGTTTCACTTTTACCTTTGTTGGAGAACCATCCACAGTGGTAGAAAACAATTCTCACCTCAAGTCATCTTTGGTCACACCTTCAGTGTAAGAAGGTTTATCCGGGTCATCTCTCTCATACATTGGACTACAAGTAAACAGAAGTCATAGTTTTAAATGTAAACTATACGTTATATACTGGATGCTGACTTGATAATAAGAGTTAGCCAAATGAGAGAACATAGACATTAATGGAAAAGAACGAACGAAAGACAAACGAACGAATGGAGCAAAAATTAATAAATGGAATATTGAGTACAACTCGAGAAATTGAAGAAAACCCGTTTTTCCAGCACGATGATCGGCTGTCCCTGCAATTTTTAGAAAATATTGAGAATTGCTATCAAATGAAAATCGGCTAAAACCGCGATTTCCGGCATTTTCAGCCGGAGAAAATTTTTTCTCAAAAATCGGACTCTTCCGATTTTTTGGGACTGCTAATACGCATCTTTGTGCAAAAAATCGGAAAAAAAATATGATGAAATCTCGAAAAAATGCCAAAAAAGCGGTTTTTCCGGCATATTTCCGACCGGAAAAGTATGCTTATCAAAAACCGGGCACCATCAAACTTTAGGTATAACCATTTTGCATTAGTGTTCAAAATGTCATGAAAGAATATAAAGTACAGCTCGAGAAATAAAAACACGGGTTTTCCGGCGATAACAGGCTGTTCCAGCGATTACAAAAGTTCCAGCGATTTTAAAAGTTCCGGCTTCAAAAATCAGTTTCAATGACAATTGAATCATGCTTGCTGGTGGGCATTGTTATCAATAGTGTTTTTGTGAGAAAATCAGCAAAAACGGCAATTTCCGGCATTTTCTCAAAAGTCTGACGCTAATACAGATCTTTGTGCAATGAATCGGAGAATAATAATGAGGAAATCTCGTGAAAATGCCAAAAAACGGTTTTTCCGGCATATTTCCGGGATTTTCGACCGGAAAAGTATGTTCATCAAAAAGCCAGTTTTTCCGGCATATTTTCGGCATTTTCGGCCGGAAATGATTTTTTTTTGAAAATCGGGGTCCGTCACGTTTTGGGCATTACCATGGTGAAAAACAGAAATAGTGTAAAAACAACACCCAACCTATTATGGTAATTTATAAGTTATCCTTTTTGTTTCATTCCAAAAGCCTACTTAGAATATGAGAAGAAAAAAGGAAATTAGTTGTTACCAACAGTTACTCTTGGTGGAGCACTTAGTGAGCTGCTGGATGGACGGTTTGCAGCATTCAACAATCTTTTTGGCTTTACAACATGTTGAAGATGGTGTGCAATTTGTTGCAGATGGTTTCTTTTGATGGCATTCGACAGTGAAATCAGCCATCTTCCGAGCCAGCTCAAGAACTGCACTCCATTCTTCTGACGTTTCGCCCTTGAGAACACAAACATATTATAGACAAGTTTTATAAAAGTGTGGAAATCTCTCTCTTCCTTTCTTTACTCGCCAGTGTGAAGGTAATAAAAAAGCTTCATAGAAATTATATTTTCTTAATCTATAAAGAGTAGTAAAAACTATTTTGTATAAAGAGTAGCAAAAACTCTTTTGAATGTGCAAATTTTAGAAAATATCATTCGAGTTTAAAGTATGCTGTTCGATACCTATAAGCTAGTGTCATATTGCTGCTGCAGTCGAAATTCATAACCTACAGACCATTCCCCAGAATCTCCATGTAACTAATTTCTAAACTCATTCCCAAAAAGTTGACACTTTAGTTGACAGTTTTAAAGATTTGTGAAGTCTCGAGGCTTGTTTTGGCGAAAAATCATCCCAAATCCTATGAAACTTCCAAATGTTAAAAGGGAACAAGTTTTCAATATTTTGGCCGGTTACGACAATTTTCTATCAGGGGGGGGGGGGTCGGGCTCAAAATCGTCGAATTGATAAAGCATCCGGGATGATCATCCGGCCGTCGCACTTAACATCCGGTCGTTGAACCGGAATGAGCATCCAGTCGTCGAAATGGAGCATCCAGTCGTTGAATAGAGCTTCCGGCCGTCAAACCAATCATCCAGCCGTCGAACCGATCATCCAGCCGTCGAACTGATCATCCGGCCGTCGAACCGATCATCCGGCCGTCGAACCGATCATCCGGCCGTCTAACCGATCATCCGGCCCTCGAGCCGATCATCCAGCCATCGAACCGATCATCCAGCCATCGAACCGATCATCCGGCCGCCGGAGCGAACAGGCGGAGCGAGCAAGCGGACTGATTGACATTTTGTCACGAAATCTGGTCTATAAAATAATTCAATTTCGTGTCTAGTTACACAAATGACAAAACGATAAAGATCAAAATTGGTACCGCAAGGCGCGTGGTCTGGAAAAGCTGGCATTTTACACTTTGAGACTAATAAATAAATTTTAAGAGACTAGTTAATAAATACTTACAAAATTAATTGGTAAGTCTTCTTGATGACATCTTTCAGGTCAATCTGGATCATTTTAAAACTTTTGTTTATGTCACATTGAGTTTATGTTAAAGAAGCTAGATGCTGAATGGACCTACCTGATGATGAAAGTTGGATAGCAATGTGAGGAGAAAAAAAATCAGTCAATAAATATAACGTTTAGCGAAAATGCATAACGCAATAAATTCAACATTGATTGTCGATGGGGGGAGAGGGAAGGGTTGTAGGGGAAAAATAAATAGAAAGTTCTGGTGGCAAACCAGTTTTATTGACAATTGAATTATGCTTGATGGTGAGCATTGTTATCAATAATGTTTTTGAGTGAAAAACATAGAAATACAAGGAAAAAATCTAATGAAAATCTGCAAAAAGGGCGATTTCCGGCATTTTCAACCGAAAAAAAAAAATTCTCAAAAATCGAACTCAGCCATTTCTTGAGCATTGCGAATACGCATCTTTCTGCAAAAAATCAGAAAAAACTTTTTTTGATGAAAATTCGAGAAAATGTAAAAAAAAAAACAGTTTTTCCAGCATTTTCGGCCGGAAAAAAAATATTTTTCTAAAATCGGGCTCCGTCACATTTTAGGTATTGTCATATTGCATCAGTGTGCAAAATTTCATAAAAAAATATAAAGTACAGCTCAAGAAATTCAAGAAATACCGTTTTTCCGGCGAAAATCGGCTATTCCGGCGATTTTTAGAAAGTTCCGGCTTCAAAAATCAGTTTTATTGACAATTGAACCATGCTTGGATCGTGGACAGTGTGTAAAATTTCATTAAAAAAATATAAAGTACAGCTCGAGAAATTCAAGAAATACTGTCTTGCCGGCAAAAATTTGCCTATCTCTATCCCAACACGCGATTTTTTAACGTTGTCGAGGAAAAAGCCGTGGTCGTCTGGTACAGGCTAGCAAAAATAGGTTGTTCCGGCGATTTTTAAATAGCTCCGGCGCGGCTTCAAAAATCAATTTTATTGAAAATCGAAACATGCTTGATGGTGGGAATTGTTATTAATAATGTTTTTGAATGAAAAAACAACCAATTGTAAGGAAAAAGTCCAATGAAAATCCAGAAAAACGGCGATTTCCGGCATATTTACGGCATTTTCGGCCGGAAATAAAATTTCCTCAAAAATCAAACTCGGCCATGTTTTGAACAATATTAATACGCATCTTTGAGCAAAAAATCAGAAAAAACTAATGATGAAATTTTGAGAAAATGCCAAAAAAACCGGTTTTTCCGGTATATTTCCGGCATTTTCAGCCGGAAAAAAATGTCTTTCGAAAATCAGGCTCCGTCACTTTTTAGGTATTGTCATTTTACATCAGTGTGCAAAATTTCATAAAAAAATATAAAGTACAGCTCGAGAAATTCAAGAAATACCGTTTTTCCGGCGAAAATCGGCTATTCCGGCGATTTTTAGAAAATTCCGGCTTCAAAAATCAGTTTAATTGACAATTGAACCATGCTTGATCGTGGACATTGCTATTAACAATGTTTTTGAGTGAAAAAACAACCAATTACAAGGAAAAAGTCCGATGAAAATCTGCAAAAACGGCGATTTCCGGAATATTTCCGGCATTTTCGGCCGGAAAAGAATTTTTCTCAAAAATCGGACTCTGCCATGTTTTGGGCATTGCTAATACGCATCTTTGTGCGAAAAATTTGAAAAAACTAATGTTGAATTCTCGAGAAAATGCCAAAAAACCGGTTTTTCCGGCATATTTCCGGCATTTTCGGCCGGAAATGATTTTTTTTCGAAAATCGGGCTCCGTCACATTTTGGGCATTACCATTTTGCATCATTGTGCCAAAAATCAGAAAAAACTAATGAGCCAATCTCGAGAAAAGCTGGTAACAGACGGACGGACGAACGAACGAACGAACGGACGGACATTGGTTAATTTATAGGACCTCCAAGGTAGGTCCAAAAACACGAATACATACCGGAATGATAGTTCGCCATGACAGCCAGAAGCTCGCACCGACGGTTGGATGCTCGATGCGAAGGCCAGATGCTCGGTTTGACGGTCGGATGCTCATGTCGACGGCTGGATGATCGGTTCGACGGCCGACTGCTCATTCCGGCTCAACGGCCGGATGTTTAGTGCGACGGCCGGGTGGTCATCCCGGATACTTTATCGATTCGACGATTTTGAGCCTGACTCCCCCCTGATAATTTTCGATCTCTTTTTCTTTTGCGACAAACATACGCCTTTTTCCATTCAAATGTTATACCTTGATCACGTGACTTTCTTCGTCGGTATATTCAAAAGAATTGAACCCATCCCTCTTCAAATCTTCCCATCGTGTGCTGAGAAAACAAAAAGTAAACAAAAAACCTAGAAAATGGAAAATAGTAGACCATACAGCTTACTAGCTTACGCTGTTCATATGGAGAAGACTGGCTTAGTTCAGGCGAGATGGACTTTTTTAGGTTAAGCTGGCCCTGCTGAAGAGACGTTGTCGTAGAAAACCTTTTGACTTCATTGGATCCCCCAGGGAAGCTCAAACCTCACATTTTAATCAGAAGAAGTCCTGCCCCTCTTATAAAGCCCTTCATATAAAGGTAAATCTCCCCTTTAGGAAGGGGGTGTTCACACTATGAAAGTCAGGTTAAAAACTCAAAAAAATGCTGAATTTTTCGGAATTTTCTACCCTACATAAACGTTTTTAGGGGATTGACCATTTCAAGTATTCTTGTTTAAGATCAGTGTTGAAGTGTCGAGAAATTCAATAAAAACCGTTTTTACGGCTATAATTTGTTGTTGCAACAATTTTATGATAGTTCTAGGAAAAAATTGAATTACTTGAAAATCAAACCATGGTAATGGGTGTAAATATAAATATAACTGTACGCAAAAAGATGAAGTGTAAAAATTTTTTAATATATTTCCAGCATTTTTGCATGGGAAAAAAATCCTGAAGAAATGCACTTTGCATCTTTGAGCAAGAAATCTGATGAAAGAACTAATTACAAAATTTTGAAATAATTCCGAAAAACCCTTGTTCCGGCGAGGTCCTGGAATTTCAGACCGGCAAATAATATTTTTGAAAATCAGACTTCATTTCATATTAGAAAAGTCACCGTTGCATCTGTGTACGGGATTTCAAGAAAAATATCCAATATTACTCGAGAAATTTAAGAAAAACAGTCTTCCGACCGTAAAATGAGTTCCAAAAACAGTTTTATCTAAAATGAAAGAATGCGCAATCATGGCATTGCTATCATCTTTTTTTTTTAATTTAAGAAAGAAAAAATGCAAGGGAAAAATCGCAATAGAATTTACAAAACGGCGGTTTCCGGCATATTCTAAGGATCTTTGGCGGTAAAATACTTTCAACAGAAACCGAATTCTGTCATACTTGGCATTTCTAATATATCTTAATGCCAATCGAAGAAAAACTGATTGTTGAAATAAAATTTAAATGACAAAAGACATAAGTTTGAAAGTAGCGAAATTTTTCACACTAAGGTTTGTAAAAAACGATGTAGCATAGCAACTACACAATGATATGTACATACGTGGTATGAAGATCTTTGATGTCGAATTCAGCCGCAACATCATCATCCAAATCTTCATAAAAATACAACACATTCCCGATCTTCTGCGTCATTTTTCATTTATTTTCTAATCTATTTCTAGGTTCTCATCTATAAAAAGAAAATGATTGGATAAAGAAGTTTGCAAGATAATATATATTGATCCTTTTCTCCATTCTGGCGCGGATTTGAGCTGCATAATATTGATAGACCTTGATCAGAGAATTATCTCACGGAAGCAGTTTCAAAGCAGCCTTAATATAATATCAGTTATTATCTTTCAGTTGATGATATGATAGATGTAATCTAAGACGACAATTTTGAAATAAAATGTATTAATCTTGCTTTGGCACGCTTTCGGTCTTGTATAAACAAAGATGCTAATTGAAATGAGTATATATGATAAACACAGGTATCAGAATATACATGTTATCAAATACCAAGATATGAAGTATAGCTTTATATATGAGGAACAGCGTATGAAATCTGGCCGTCAAGAATTGTTTGTCAAAATGCTCTATGGAATAGTCAGAATTTTTTTCTAAAAAGTCGCTCTCTTTACTTGTTCATAATTCTTACACTTTGTCCAAAAATCTTTTAAGGGTGTGAAGTCTACTAATAAAATGTAAACTCTAAAATGAAAAGAAAAATAATATACCCTAAGATACTGTTGGCTCTCGTTAATTCGAACTTGAAATCTGATTTGTTCCGATTACCGTTGAGATTTGAATAAGGAAATAAATTTTGTTAACTTATCAAGGCCTCCACTTTGTGGGACTGAGAAGAATTCGAATTACAAAGAGACTAACAATGGTAATTCAAATTAGCGAGAGTCCCCCGTACAATAATAAAAACTATCTGTACACTATCGTTCTGCCGACGTTTTTTTAATACTGTCCATGTCGGTTTTGAATCAATTTCAATCACGTTTACAACAGTCGTCACAATGACAAAGATAATTTTTCAACGAGTGCTTCTAAAGCATTAAATCCGGTACAAAAAAAGTTTAAAAACATAAAAAAAGTAAAGTAACAACATTTCTTTCATTAAAAAATAGCCAACATTTAGACATTGAGCGGTAACAACGTGTTCATTCTTCTCTCACTTTTTCTGACAAACAAGTATTTGGTGTTGAAGAAGGGATTGACACTTCCAAGGAAAGCCATGAAATGAACAACCTTTTAGAAAACAAACTCTTCGCAAACATTTTTGAAGAACAACTCCAATCTTACAGCTAAAAGGTTTTGGATTTTCGTTTTTTTTTCTTCCAATCTTTTGGAGGTCTCGTCATCATCGATGTGATGAGCGGCGTAAAAACTCCTCCGCTGAGGCTGCGTTCGCATCGTACTGAAAAGGAGAAAAAGGTTTTCTAAAGAATTTATGTGCCACAATTTGCTGGTAAATATACTGCAAGCCTTACCATTCAACAAGATATTTACCAACTTAAAAATATATCAAAGCCTTGAATCACGCACTGAAAGTTATCTTTCCAACGAAGTAATATGTCTTTTCTTCTTTCAAGTGCAAAGCATCAAAATGTGCGCGCTGCTACATTGGTTTTGAAAACTTAAACAACTCCAGCATAAAAATTCTTTTATAAAACTCTTATTGCAAAAGAAGTTTTAGTAAAATAATATACTCACCGATCTACTGTGTGATCCACCGTAACTTGATGATGAACCATAATACGAAGAAGAATTCTGCGAGAAAAAAAAACAATACAGTCATTCAAAAAATGAAAAAGATCATTCAAACCCACTGAATATATTGTTCACTTTGAAAGAACGCTTTTCCTTTGAAAATGTGCGACGAACTAAAGAAACCTGTGACATCGAGGCACTTTTCGTTGAGCTAAAACACGATTAGGTTTAAAAAGTTCTTTTACAAACAAAATCAAACGGGTTAGAATAAGTAGAAGATCAATGAGCGTAAAGATATACATAGACTCACCCTGTGCGAAGAGGAAGAGCTTCCCATTTGCTTTTGACGAAACTCGCGAACGTAATCAGAATATGAACCGTGTAAAAGTGTCTCTTCGCGTACCCCGTATTTCGACCTGTACGTAAAGAAAAAAAGAAATTCAAACAGGACTTATTCATGGAATATCTTTTAATAAAGTAGCTGTTTGGAGAGATTTATTCAAAACAAATAACAGCTTGTCTGACCTGTCTTCCTTTAAAAATTCTCGAACGCGGTCTTTGTGTCTTCGGTCACGATTTTCACGCTCGTATCTCCTGTGATCGGGCGATCGTGAACGTTGTTGCCGCATGAAATTATTGCCTTGTTGTCGTCTGTGATCGTGCCGATTGTTGTCCCGATGCCCTCGATGGCGATCCATGCCACCGCGACCACCTCCGAAACGACCTATGGTACCGGATGTACAAAAGATTTAGATCAGACTATATCAGGTGTATTTCTTATGGAAAATGAAATCTTCAATTCAAAATAATAATCAAAGGAAACTGTTTGTATTTCAAGTAATAAGAAAACAACAAGTTTTTCGGTAAAACCATCTTCAGTGCTAGATGTTAAAAAAAGTAAATAAAATTCAAAAAGATACACTATATGCATTATTGTACAAGGTGACGAAAAAAGTTTAGATAAATTAAATGCTATAAAAGAACATAAAAGATTGCACGCTAGGGAATAGTAATTTTTCTAAAAAGAAATAATCTATTAGAAGATAATTGGTCATTAAGTGACGGCTTTTTAATAGCGATAATCGATGCCTCTGTTTGTATTTCATTTTGAAAAATTAAAAAAAAAACACGTTAGTTTGAAGAAGTATGTTTCTGATGTCTCTTGGATAATCAATTTATCTGTTTTCACTTTCTCTCATTCTGAGTCCCGTACAAGGTCAGTCCCCACAATGAAATAAAAGAAAGCCACACCCAGATAGAAATGAATTCCTTTGAAAGAAAATTTAAAATTCGAGGAGAATTCGAGAAGAGTTGAAAATATGTTTTTCACTTACCTCCATTGTGATGATGACCACCATCGCCTCTTCTACGACGAAAATCTCCACCGCCTACACCTACGCCTCCGCCTCTTCTGTTTCTTTGGAAACGCCCTCCACCCCTTCCACCTCGTCCACCCCTATTAAAACCACCACGTCCACCTCTCCAGTCGCCACCACCACGGAATCTGAAACGATACTTGAGCATGATAGTCGGACGTTCTCTGAAAGATGTCAACACTTATTTCTGAACTCATCGAAAGCAGGCCTTATAGAAGACATTACCTTAAAGGAAAAACTATTGGCGGGAATTCACTCAGACGGATGATCGAGAATTTTTTGAGAAACTTAAATTTGTCAGATAGCTTGGAAGAATGAATTTTGCGGATATCTTTCGCTATCGAGAACGCATGAAATAAATAAAATTTGACGGCGATTTATTTTGGCGGATTTAGCTACTTCGTGAAATCCACAAAATTTCTTTCCGCCAAATTCCTTCCTTTAAGTTAAATTTGCTTGCTTAAGATCAGTTTCTCAAAGACGAATTAGAATTCCCAAGAGCAGACCTCAATTGTTTTAAAACTGTTACGAAGACACCAAAAGGTTATTTTCCCATAATTTTATTGAGGCCTGCAACAAATAGCAAAGCGTTGATGGTCTCTTGGGAAAACTAAAAGAATTGAAAAAGACGAATAGTCGGAACCGCGTAGCAAATGATACTACCTGTGTACTAGCAATACCAAGTAATCTATGTTGATTGCCATATAAAAAGTCTGTATTAGCTTGCAAAGTATTGCTTAAGAATAATCCAATCACCAGTTCAAAAGTTCTTTTTTTCTTAAGAACACTTTTAAGGAAAACCCGAAAATGGTTGAACTCGAACTTGAATGAAAATTTCTCTGGATAAAACAACCAAAACACCATTCTTCCACGCCGCTTGAATTATCTTCCATAAAACTTATGCAATGCAAATGGATGGTCGTACTCTGTTACAGTTGTTCAAACTCTAATATCGCTGAACACTGACGTGAGCCTCCACCAACTCCAACAAGCTTTGAACTGTCGAAAATAGGGTACAACGTCACTACAGCATAATACGATTGCAGTGATACACCATCACATTATACAAGTTAAAGCTAGTAAAAAGTTCATTATTAATACCCCGAATGGCACTTTAGGTGGGCCATTTCAAAACAAACTTCTGCAATAAAAGTTCATACACGTAACAGGTTTGATAAAGCACCGGAAACTCTGTGCGGTAAAGGTTGTATCAACCGGTAAATTTGACAGTCTTGTTGACTGAACGCCAACATATGAGTGATATTTCACTTTTTATCGTATGGGAAAGTTCATTTGAGGTATAAAGAGCACTCTAACAACATGCATCGTAACATATTATCTCAAAGACAATTAGTCCTATTTGTAACCGAGCGAACGATTTTAACACGCACACTTTTTATGTGGTACTTTGTAAATAAAGTTCTCATAGAGGACTATGTGATAAAATTTCTCATTAAAAGTTCATTTTTGTTGAAGTAGTAGATGAGGTTTGTGATGAACGCACAAGAAGGTAACCTGTGTAATATACAAGAAAATGTGTCAACGGATCATATTCAACCAACATCTTAACGCAAAACCATCACCCAAACAAATTTAATAGAACAAAAAAAAAAAGAAATTCCGAACTAAACTACAACTTTCTGAAATAAACTGATCCTTTCCGAAACTGAGCTTACTTCATACCCGTGACAGAGGATGAGTCGATAAATAGCACCCACGGCCTAAAGGCTTTGGCAAAGTTTGAAAGTGTGTTAATATTTTTACTGATTTTCAGTATAAATGGGGAAAACTAAAAATTTCTCTCCCGGGGTAAGGTGCAACTTCTTACAGTACAGCTTCACTACCCCAAGCACAAATAAAAGAAAGCAAAATGAAAGGTAGAAAGCCTCCATAGAAAAGATCACCTTCTTAAACTAAACTTTTATCTTAGTGACTTAGTGACTAGGACTTGATGCTATCTTTCTACGAAGTAGGGAAGCCAGTTAAATAACACGGAAAGATAAAGAGAGGGAGAGGAACCTGTCAGGTTTATGATCACCGCCACCACTTTTATATCGTTTTGCATGACGTTGTATTCGTTCGAGATTAATGGTCAGATCATCTTCAAACATTCGGCACAACACTTCACCAACACTCGGTTCAAGCTCCTATGGCAAATGAAAAGAGGAGGAGAGTACAATTATGCAAGTTGCAAAGGGTCATAACATTCGTCTTGCATCAGAAAAGGCTCTTTGAATAAGAAATTATGGCTCCCTTACTTGTTTTAATATTTAAGCCGTCTTTCAGTCATGAAAACGAGAAACTTTATAACGAGAGTTTTCGTGTTCGTACATAATCTTATCTGGAGAAATGTTACGATTTACTGCATCAGATTGTTATAGACCACCATTAGTTTACTGTAAAACATACCTGTCCGTCACGACAAATTTTCACTTCCTTATTTTCGTTCCAAGGGTTCCTGAGGTTTGCGCATTTGGAAAAAGTCACTTCTTTCCTGAAAAGAAGAAAGATATTGTGTAAAAACGTGCTAATTCATTGCTTGTATTGTCAATGGCTAAAAATGCTTTTACCACTCATTACACTTTTAGAATAGAGATTTGTTAAGAAGACCATGTACCTGTTTAACCAGTCAACCTTGAACGTTCCACCTAAAATTCGACGATCGAAACCTGGTGGAAGGACCCAAGGGACGGGGATGCCATCATGACGTGATTCGGATGCAAGACGCGCGAAGCCTTGAAAACGACCGCTTTCTTTGACGCTGAAGACCAAGACAACGTTCGTTGAATGCTGAAAGAAAGAAGTGGCGGAAGAATAAAACAAGAAAACTACATACGTGAAAACGACCTATCAGCACTGGCAAGTAAATACCTAAAGATAAACAGGAAAATTTCAAAACGTTACGTCAAAGGTTTTTTTAATCAAATCGGTTTAAAAAAAAGGTTTTTAATCAAATTTTGTCTACATACCTTGAAAGCATCGTTCAATTTTCGCTCGTTGGCAGGCGGTGTCGCCCATACGCCCTGAAATTGAAGGAGGGAAGTAAAATATTGATTAAAAGACATCCGTTCGGTATTGCCTTTACTCAGAAAAAGCAGAGAATGAAAATGAAATTTAGCAGAAAACTCTGGCCTAGTTCTAAGTAATCGACTTTGAAGTTTCTAGAACCAAAATGTATGAAAATCAAATACTTGATGAAAAAGCCAGTATTTTGTTCGTTTTTTTCCCGACATCAGGAGGTTGTGGAAATTCTCTTTGTGTTGACGCCAAAGAAATGATTAACTAAGATGTTTAATACATTCGATTTGTAAAAATCTTATGTACCTTTGCTTTTGAAAGTGAAACGTTTTCATAATTATTGCTTTTGATGATGAAGTATCTTGCCCCTTTCAACATTTGATCCACCAACTCTTTGTGCTTCTCGTCACCTGCAAGAGGAAACGTCACGGGGAAAAAAGGGGATGATTGCAAAGTTGTTGTAACGTGCATTTTAAAAGTATTCGCAAGCTAAGTTTCGCATGAAAACGTACATAAAAGCCGGGTCAAATCTAGAGTTTTGAAATAAAAAGTCGCGATGCGTTCTGAGCATTTAGCTACTTGATGCTTTTTGGTATCCTGGAAGTATTAGAAGCGACTTTGTTGAAAAAGGATTAGGAGTATGCCACAATGTGGAAAAGAGTGTACTGACTTGGGTGTTTTTTCTTCCTTTTCGTTTTCTTTTTCTCGTCACCTTCTCCGTCATCTTCCAAGTCGTCTGCAAAACAAATGTGTGTTCAATTATTTTTAAAACTCCAGTCTGGTAATATATCATTATAGCTTTATTGTCAAAATGTCTAGTTACATGATCAAAAACTGTGCAAAACAAATCCATTCACGAAATAAAGCTCTAACTGTTATAAACAATAGAAAGAAACAAAAACATTCAAGACCAGAGTATTTTATAATGATTATGGTTTAATTTCAACTCTGTCCTCGAAAGCCTTTTTGAACCTCTTCGCAACAGCCCCATTCAACCAATTTGAGACCTGTTCACAAAAGAATCGTTCAAAGCAAGGGTACTCACCAAGTGAGGAGGATCCAGAGAAATTTGATAATTCCACGGAGAAGCTTCCCGACAATGATCGCGATCGTGAGTAAGAGAAAGAGCTTCCATGATCGGACACGCTTCCATCGTGATCAGAGAAGCCATCCACCACTTTCATGTCAGCATCTTCTTCTTCATCTTCCTCTTCGTTCAAAATGTTCTCTTCGTCCAAAAATTCCTCGTCTTCAATGGCTGAAATGAAGAGTTTTTGTTCTTTGTTCCATTTGTGTGTTATGTGTGTTCAAACTGATAACTAGGTCATCTTCGTTTTTATACTGCCCGTATCGGAACTTACAGTTAAAAAAAAAAATTATATTCCCAAAAAAAAAAACATTTCTAAACTTTGATTTTTACTGAGAATATTTCTCGATGTGAAATGCAATATCTTGCTGGGTAAATCAGTTAACACTTTCGTCAGATGTTTTCGCTGGTAGCCTAGAGAATTTTTTGTCCTATGGGAAGGTCATGACTGAGAACGACGGAGAATCTAAAGCAAACAAGCTTAAAACACTTGGTAGAACGCAAAAGTTAGCTCACCCTCTTCTTCTTGTTCTTCTACTTCTTCTTCTAATGGTTTCTCCTGCAAACATAAAAATGATAAACATTCATTTTGTACAAAAATCTATCTGCAAGATTTTTAGGATATATTGGGAAGAGAAGATATTCAATCACCTATATTACTGAGGAAATTTACATTGAACCATTTAAAGATGTGATAACTGATGGTTTTACCTCCATTACCTCAGAGACGGAGGTGTTGGCTTTAGTCTTTGAAGTGTTTAGTGCGCTATCACTTGCTTTTCGTTTCCTGGTAGCAGGTGACGCTTTGGGAGCTTTATCCTTCTTCACTTTGGTGGCATCAGTTTTGCTTTCATCAGCAGTTGGAGCGACGACAGGTGCTGACTTAACTATTTTCTCTAGCTCCTTGACTTTTTTCTCAAGTTCTGCTTCTTTTTCGGCCTCCGTGGGTTGAGCATTTGTTTCAGTGTCCGGTTTTTTGGTTTCCTTCTTCACCGCCGCCTTCGTTGCCACTTTCTTTTTCTTTTGTGTTTTGGTGGCAGCTTTCTTGCCAGGTGTAGTTGTCGTAGCAACAGCAGAGGAGTCTTTGGTAGTGGCATCACTCACGACATTATCAGTGGTTGAAGCAGGTGCTGTCGTTTTCAGTTTTGCTTTCTTTGCAGGCGAAGGTTTGATTTCATCTTTGGGAGCATCAGGAGTAGCATTGTTGGCGGAGGCACTCTCTATCTTTGACACTGGAGATGCAGTTCCATTTTTAGCTGCAGCTGCTTTGGTCGGTTTCTTTGTCTTTCGTTTTGGTGTTTTCCTCGTCTTAGGGGTCGCTGTCGCTGCTTTTACTATAAAAATGAAAAACTTTTTTTGACAGATGTTTTTTTGTGTTTTAGAGACCAGATGTTCTATTTGCAGCAGTGTTTGTCAAAATGTTTAGTAATTGTGAGGACTGTTTAAGCCTTCTGGGATTTATACATTTTAATGATACCTTTCTTAGCGCTGTTAGTGTTTGCAATTTCGTTATCAAAATCATCTTTTGCTTCATCTCCATCACCTAAGATGGCTTCCAACACATTCATGTCTGTGTCTTGGCTCACTTGACCTGCAAAAAACATAGAGTCAAAGGTTTTTCAATTGTTATAGCAACTTTACTAGGACTGACATAATTTGGTCGAACAAAAACTTTTGTATGGCAGTTGAAAGTGATGCTGGAGTATGTCTCAAACCAGCCCAAACAAGTCTATTCCATGAAAAATACGAAAGACTCACAAAAAGCAATAAAGGCAAACCTTCGTTTTGAACGGGTAATTCCCCAGGTTCGATAGAGGCAGTACTTTCTTGAGACATTTCTTGATCAACCACTGCTTCTGGCTGAGCTTCTTCTTTCGATGTTTCTTCAGTTTCTTCCTTTTTGACGACCGCTTCATCTGCGTTGGTTGCTTGTTCGTCTAGAATGGTGTCTTCTGAAGGAGGAGCTTCGTCAGGCTGTTCAGCTTCCAATATCTTTTCATCAAGAGGAATGTCAAAATTTCCTTCAACAGGATTTTCCATTGATGTATCTTCTTTTGCTTCTTGCTGTTCTTCAGAAATCATTCCTTCACTTTCGGGTTCAATTTTCACTTTAATTTCACTCGAATCCATCTTGCTTTAGTTTTTATTATTTTCTCTTATTCCTCTAAATGTAAAGAAAATGTTTAATGATAACGATTTCTTTGACTTTTCGCTCAACGAGATATTGATTTTTTCTTTAAGGTGAAATGATTGTGATAATTTGCTTTTTATCTACTTGCTCAACATCTTACATTAATCAATTCCCCCTTTTTTAGTAGTCTTTCTTCTGTTTTCATTTCAGAGAATCCTAATATATAAACTACAAAAGGATTGTTTTGTAAAAACATGAAACTGCCAGTATTGAAACAATAATTTTCATTACTTCAACTACGATATAACGCTTCTAACTTCGGTTGGTTAAGCACTCTTTTGATGGATAAAAGCATTGCTTCAACAAAATAAACTACAAAACACATTTTTCTTTTTAAAGAATCTAAAATGATACTAGATCTACAATTTCAATTTATTGACTGGGGGAAACAGACAAACAATTCAAAAATAATATTTAGAAGCTTTAACAAAAAATTATGATAAATGTAAGCAAATAAACAAACCGATCAGACCCCTACCTGAAGAAGACAACATAACTGTCAAAGACAAACTATTGCAGAAAAACTGAACTTTAGGAGAACTTTTAATTAATATTCAACAAGCTTAGTTGACTTAATGTATATGAACAAAAAAAGTATAAAAATATTAGAGAACCTAACACTTACTTTCCACTGCCAAATAAGCAAGCTCAGTTTGTCCTACATGGCCCTCAGCGTGCGAATGGAATTGAGGAGGCCAAAAAAATATGTCGCCACCATGGTTGGGCGACGAAGAAAATTTTCTACTTTTCACCCTTATTTCACCCCTCTAAACGGTATATATAAGATCTTTTAAAGTAAAAAAAAATTACTTTACAAAATATTGAGGGGGCCATGGCCCCCCTGCCCCCCCCCCCGGTGACGGGGGCCATGTCCTAAGGATGTAAATGTTTCATATACATAAAACAACCTTTTTACATACGTCTTATAAATTTAGATTGAGTTTCTAATATGCCTGAAAGGCCATCTGTAAAGTTCAAAGCTCGACAAGTATTTTGGCCTAGATAAACCCCTGCATCTGTTATTTTGGATTAAATGAGCAGCCAGAGCTTTGATACCACCCTTTTAGCAGTTTTGGTGTAATTTAAGGGATCTTTTTCTACAAAAAAGGACATCATTTACAAGCAAGTGGCGAATGGCCTAATTATAGGGGAATGCTTCCCTCTGTTGAGGTCGTACTCAATCGCATGGGATAGAATGCATAATGGTGCATACTATTATTGCTTTAAGTCTTTTTTTTTCATTTGCTGTACTAAATTTTATGAAGAAACAACAAAATAATCATATTGGGTTGAAAATTGTGCCCATTGGAGCCCTAAACGAGCCATTTTAAGGCAATTTTGGGTAGCAAAATGCTTTTTTGGCCAATTTTGCAAGTTCATAAACTTTAAACTGATTAATTCACATGTCTGGAATTTTCAGAGATAGAAGTCTTGAATAAAGTCTTTAAGCAAAATGAATTTCAAGTTTTTAACTTTTTTCAAAAATTCATAAAATTTGAAAATCGCTTTTTAGCAAAAAAAAAATCATATTTATCAAAATATAGCATTTTTTAAGGCAAGCTTTCTACAAACTTTAAATGCTGACTGAAAGTTTTTTTTGCAGTGATAGTATTCTGGAAATACTCCAGGGAAATCCAAATCATTTCGGTCTGGGATGCGCCTATGTCCGCCATTATGGAAATAAAATCCCTGCTAAGAGCCATTTTTCAGGCAAAAACCCAAATTTGGACTGAAAAAAACTCTACAATGACAATAGACATGGGCCCAGATTTTCTTGCAGTGATAGTATTCTGGAAATACTGCAGGAAAATCAAAATCTGGGTTTGGGATTTGGGTATATCCCCCATTTTAGAATTGAAATTCCTGCTAAAAATCGCAATATTTCAAGCAAAATATCCCACTTTTTGACTGGAAAAATCTTCAAAATGGCAATAGACATGAACCGAAAATCTTTTTGCAGTGATAGTCTTCTGGAAATACTCCAGGGAAATCAAAATCGTTTGGGTTTAGGATTTGGGTATATCCGCCATTATGGAATTGAAATATGTGCTAAAACTGGCTAAATTGGTGGAGTTATCAAAACAAATTTGTTGTCAAAGAGATCTAACAGTAAGTGAAAATACAGCACAGGCCAGATATCAACAAACCCATGTCCCAAGTTGGAGCAGTTGACGGTAACAAGTAGTCATTCAACTTTATTTGTTTAAATCCTTGATTCTAAGAGATGAATTTTTTCTTATCTTGTTCTCAAAGAAAGCAGGAATTTGATGCAAGTGTTATTTTTTCAAAGAATCCTCTCTGATTGGATGTCATGAAAGAGCTTCACCTTCATTTGATTGGATATACTTCTTTTTAAGCAATCGTACAACAATTTTTTGATTGGAAAAAATAAAACAATTGATATCGCTGTGATTGGATAATAAAATATTTGGCACTTTCACAAGCGTTTGCAATTGAACAAAATAAAACAATCTAAATATTTTCTAGGGGGTGAAATTTTAGTTTTTCTTCTATTTCTTCATGTTTGCCAATCCGGGGAGTCTTCATATAATACCGTAAGTTGGCCTAATATTGACATGTTCTAATTTCGTCACCCTTCTTTATAGATGGGAATAATCAGAACGTTGGAATCGCTATTTTTTAACTATTTTTCTTTTACCAATCAGAGAAAAAAGATCTTTTGTCTGTAACTTCCCAACCTTCCCATTATTCCTATCTCTAAAGAAGAGTGTCAGAATTAGAAGAGGGATGTCGGTATACGATATTAAATCCCCAACTTAATCTTGAGTTTTGAAATCTCCAAAATTGGTAAACAATCATTTTTTCCCATTTAAAGCCCTTCTCTTTGATCTTTTATTGGTTTCTTTTGTAGATTTCTTGCGTCATCAATGACTTGCACAAATTCTTCAAATGGAAACACACAGATTTTACCAAGCTGTCTGATTAACCCCCTATTTTCTACTTTCCTATCTTCTATCCTGATTTTCTGACTTTCTGAAGTGGTTTCTAAGTGTTTTCTAAGTCTTTGTTGTTATGCTAAAATCGCACAGTGGATGAGCCAAATGGAGCCCACATACTGCGAATGCGTAATTTATCGTTCTTTAAATCCGTTTTAGTGGTTAAATAGCGTGCTAAGAACTAAGGGGAATGAATAGGTCTGTTTACAGTATACCATGCCCCACCATTCCAGAATAGACCTTTTTTCAAAGAGGACGTCCTGTTGAATAATTATGTAGTCCAGCCATAAAAACAATGATAGAGCCATGCATAATTACTGTATCATGCATATTGTAATAATTATGCATGGTTTTATCATTGTTTTTCTGCTGGACTACATAATTATTCAACAGGGTGGCCTCTTTGAAAAAAGGTCTATTTGTCTGTAACAGAGGGGCGGACGACACAGAATTTCAGAGGGCAAAAGTTTTCCCCAAAATTCAAAATTTCCCAGGCGAGAGAAGAAAATGTATGAATTTCTAACCAAGGCAATTGTAATTGAATTAAAAAAGGCAAAAAAGAGTGGAATTTCCGATGGGTCGTGGCTTCTTCGTAAAGACGAAAGACAGATCTGGACTTATTTCGTACTTTCCAGTCTCTTGTTCGTAGTTTTTCTGACTTTCTGGTTCTGTGTGAGTTATTTTCTATGTTTTCTAACTTACTGAATGACTTACCGACAGATCGCCACCGGTGGGATTCGAACCCACTAAATGCAAAGCTCCGATGTTTTGAAACCCAATGTCTTATCCACTGCGCCACGGATTCATGCCGAAACAGCGTTTCTGACGGCTATTTATATTGTACAAACTACAGACCAGACTGTATTAAGAGAAAATCACAAAAAAGTGCTTTTTTCGAGCTCCAACCCTAACCCTAACTGATAATAACCAAATTCCTAGCCAATCTGATACGTAACCACACCCAAACCACACAAATACCCAACCCTACCAGGTCGCCTGCAGGTCCTGACACTATTCCCGCATGCCGGATCCGAAAAATAGGTACATATCTTTCGCTTTTTTACGAAGAAGCCTTCACCTTTTCGATGCATTTTGCAAAAGTACATGGCATATGGATTTTCATCGGAATTTCCGACCACCACTGGAAAAGAAAAATTATTTACAAGGCTAGAAAAAGATTAAAAATGCACGTCGTCCGACGGGGGGTAGAGTCCCCTGCCCAAATGGCTACCTGTGGACAAAAAAGCCTCGTAAGAAAAAACGCTTCAACTCCCACTCCAAAAAATACTTGTCCAAAACGATGAATATGTTAGAAAGCATTTCTGTAAAAAACAGCTCGATACAGTTTTTTTCGTTTGAAATATTGATAAAAAAGTTGACGCAATCAGCTTCGAAATTTGACGTCCAGTCAGCGACCGACCAAACTCAAAAAATGAAAAAGAAGACTCTACATTGCGATTAAAAAATTCCAGACGCGAAGAGAAAAAAACAGACATAAAAAATTCCCGCGTTTTTATCAAATGAAGACTCTCCATAGACCGCCACTTTCAAAACAAAACAAAAACAAACTTTAGAAAAAAATGGCGACTTGAAGAAAAATTCTGAAAAAACATGCCGAAGGGAAATGTCCAAAAATCGCAATCGAACCAATCGAACGCAATCGAACGCAATCAAACGCGATCGAATGATTGCGATTCGATTGCCGAACACAATCGAATCTCAATCGAACGGCCGATTCTTGGGTAATATTCGATTGTGTTCGATTACGTTCAAGTAACGTTCGATTGGTTCGATTGATAGTCAACCTATGTTTAATTGGTTCGATTGATTGTAAATTACCTTCGATTGATCTTCGATTATGATTATTTTTTCGATAAGTTTGATTGCGATTAAATTAAATTTGATCACTCCTTTAAAGCTCTTTTTAGCGTGGACGGCCGAGTGCGTAAGTAACCGTACTAGAATGAATAAAATAGAATACAACTGAATCAATCGAACGCAATCAAACATAAGCGAATACAATCGAACGTAATCGAAGCAATCGAACGGCAAATTCTGGGTAATATTCGATTGCGATTCGATTGCGTTCGACAATTGAATCGCAATTATTCGATTGTGTTCGATTGCGTTCAATTGATTCGGCGTTCGATTCGTTCGATTGACACCGTCTGGAAATGTAAGTGAGCTATTTTAAAACAAAAGAACGAGTGTAAATAAATGTAAATACGGGAAAGCTTATGAGTTTTTTTATCATCCTGATCAATTAATACAACCTTACCTGCAAGTAGAGCACTGATTTTTCCTTTCTCGCGATCGGTTGCAGACTGGTACGTCGGTCGGGAACTGGGCGCCCAGTGCCCGGGCACTAGTACCGCTCGCTTCGAAAGTTTTTTATTCTAAGAAGATCGCCTCAAATAAAAAATCAAAACAAACACGAAGAGCATGTTAAAAGTTGTCTAACCGTTGGTCGAAAAGGATTTTCAAAAAAGTAAAAAGTAAGTGAAAAATTTGAATCAAAAAATTTCGGTCGCCAACTGGGCAGGGTACTCTATCAGTCAGGATTAACCGCCTAAATAGGAACAAATTTTTCGATTTCACAAATATTCCTATCTAGGATATAGGTACTTATCTAGGAATATTTTTTATTCTAAGATTAGAATATTTTAGAAATTTTTATTTTACACTAAAACTAAAAAAAGTCGCATGTATCAATTATTGCGCGCGCAGCGCGTATCTCGTTTGGTAAAATGTGCGCGCGATATACTAAATTGGTCCGTATATGGCTAAACTTTTTTGAAAATTCAGTGTTTCGAGTATGACTACATGAAACCAAAATCTCGTGTTTCCTCAGATCGCTCCGTTTCGGCACTAAATCCTCATATTGCAGCAAAAGAACTCCTATGATTGGTTTGTTTTCCCCGTTTTCCCGCGCGTTTATTTATTTGAACCGGTTGCCATTGCCTACCTACAAAAACTTTCTCTTCTTGCCAGCACATCAGCTCAGCGTGCTGTGGATTTGATTGGAATGACACTTATTTGGATCATCTGGCCAGATGATTTGGTTATTAATACTGTTGGTCTTCATCATAGATTTTCTTCTGATGGTTACAACAAAGAGAGTTGTCTACACTTTCTATACATGATGATTAAACTGCTGTTGCCAAACTATAGCCTAGCTAGGGAAGTACCACCTTTCGTACAACAACTATAACTGTTGGTCCTTCACACTTTTTCTTTGGTTTTTGTGCTTTATAAAGAGTTGAACTGGATCATGACAAGAAATGGTTGATGATTATATTATTCCTTCCTGGTTTTGATGTTTTGTTTCCATTCTGTTGGTTGGTTGAAATAAAAACAGAGCAGGATGGACACAATATTTGTCAACTTTCAGAACAAACTAACTGCAATTTTGCCTGTATATTTACATAAATTGTGGTGACGAAGAAGAGTCGTTTTTGGTGGTCTATTTCCAAGTTATCCAAGTGTAAGTAAAAGAAATAAAGAT
This sequence comes from Clytia hemisphaerica, assembly GCF_902728285.1. Lineage (NCBI taxonomy): Eukaryota > Metazoa > Cnidaria > Hydrozoa > Leptothecata > Clytiidae > Clytia > Clytia hemisphaerica. Next base: position 219,622 of record NW_027104213.1, on the reverse strand, counting down.
TTGAACCGCTTATATGTAGGTTTGAAAACCTACAAGTAATGGACCTCCTATAGCTTTATCTGAATAAATCTTGTTGAAAACCTTCTGTCAGGTTTCATTCCATTTTATATACACACGGTGAACCAGTCTCCATGATTTCCTGATAATTAAAAATTGGAACTCTCCTGTGGGCGCAATTTGGCGTACCGCCATCGCAAAATATCTTTCATGAAAATTTATCTTATTCTAACGCTAATATAATCTAGATAGGAAACAAATATTAAATTTAACCCTCTTTTGCTCGTATTTCAAAATTTCACGATAAAAAAAAATTATTTTCTCTAATGGGCGTTGAATCGCTATTGAATTTAATGATGTTATAATCAATGTCATGTAATTTTGTCAGTGTCGTGCATATTTTGTCAACATCCTTTTCATTGGATAGATACCACTAAAATGTACAAGATAAGTAAACATAAGTTTATCGCCTGCAAGCACAGCTTAGCTAAGCGCACCTCTCTTATTCATTAATATCTAAGAATTGAAGCAGGCAAAGATTCCTGTGCGGGCTGATGACGGACGAAGGTTTTTTTAAGATATTTTCAGTTATAATCCAAAGTAGAACAACTAAACATAGAAAGGGGGTATTTTTAGTGCTCTATACAATGATTGGTTTGGGTTTTTTTTTAATTCTACCCTGATTTGAGAAATGTCTGTTAATAACCATAATTTTTTGTCTTTTTTGAGAAATCAGGGAAAAAGTGCTGCTAGATGTTTGTTCCAAAAAAGTTTTATCCTTATGGACTAATTTGTTTGACCTTTGATTTTTTCCTATTTTTAGCAAAATAAAAATAAAAGTAATAAAAACAATTGGCTGAAATAATGTGTACAACAAAATAATGTGTAATTGTTGCGGTGGGGACAGCTACCACCCAAAAAATAAAGTTGTACCTGACGAAGTTGGTCAAGCACAATATGGCCGAACAAATGGATTAAGCTGCCCTTTGCACCCACTTCAACTCATTGGATGGTTCTTCATCACATTGTTTGGAATAACTCATTTTGGTATACTTGTTCATTATCTTCCCTCTGAATGGGTGCCATTTGGAATCATCGTATCTTTTCATCATTTGTTGTTTCATTTTCATGCTGAATATTTTATTAGTTTGAGGGCCAGTACTTTAATGGGATAAATTTTCGCGGGGATTAATTTTTGCGGATTTCGCGGATTTGGGTGTCATCCGCGAAAATAAGTCCCATTGGAAATTTGGAAAAGGCCCATCCGCGAAAATTAGTTTCCGCAAAAAAATTGAATTTTTTTTGCAATCCGCGAAATTTCTATTTTTATCAAGTTTTGATAGTTGTAATACATATCTCCTCGCCCTATTCCAAAACACCCTCTTATTACTTGAAAAATAAATTCTTGATTTCCCTGGAAAAATTTTATTTCAATGTTTTGACCCTTTTCAAAAATTTTAATTTGTACCCCAATCCGCGAAATTAAATCCCCACGAAAAATCAGGAAATCCCTCATCCGCAAAAATTAATCCCCGCGAAATCTTAAAATTTCGTGGATGAGCTCAACCGCGAAATTTAATCCCCGCAAAAATTTATCCCATTAAAGTAGTCAATTATTATTGATGATGATGACTTGATTCCCCCTAAAAAGAATGCCCTGTCCGGTATCAAGTAGTCTAGGAGTTGTCTTGTTAGAAACGCCAGTGCTATAGTTTTATTCTGCCTGCATTAACACACTGTTTTAAATTGAGTGCATTGATCTAATCATATATTTCATTCTACATACAAAGGTTTAAAGCCTTTCCTCAGAATATCATATCCTTAACTTACCTTTAAAAAAAGTTTCCTGCATGTGGCTACGTCATTCATTTGTTTTACCACTTCTTTGCTTTGATTTTGGACCCAGCCGACCCTGCTGTTCGAAGAAAAGGAAGCTTTTTGAGGAAGATCTTTGATCGATCCAAACATACTCATGTCATTGAGAACAGCTTCTGTTACATATGCCAAACACAAGTGTAAGTAATGTTGCTCCCTTCAGTACCCGAGTACTATTGTGTAAAAGGTGAAATTCAGAAAAAATAATCCTGTGAATTATTTTTTAATCACCTACTCTCGGGTACCTAATACTAATAGCCGGGGGGGTTGGAATAAGCGGGGGGGGGGGGCTGGAAAAAATCTCAAAACTTAATAAGCAGGGGGGTTGGAATAAAAGTCCTGGGTGGAAAACTTTTGAAAAGGAGGCTAATACAGCTAAATTAGGACAAAAGAGGGAACTTTCAAAAACATTTTCCCAAAAATTTATAAGCGGGGGGGGGTTGGAATAAGAATGTCCTGGGCGGAAAATTTTCGAAAAATTAATTAGCGTACCCGAGAGTAGGTCATCTACAAAGGACAAAACGGATACTTGAGCCTGCCATTCTGTAAGGCTTCTTGTAATCATGATGGAAAACATGAACCATGTTTTTTCCATTTTCAGATCTTCTCGAAGCAAGCATTGTTCAGCTTGCAATAAATGTGTATCAGATTTTGATCATCATTGTAAATGGTTGAATAACTGTGTGGGTGGACGAAATTATAAGTAAGTATTACAGTGGGGCTTTCGCATGTCTTCACGTGTGCGCGAGGCTCGCGCGCTACGAGTACAAAATGTATAGGTGTTAGAAATCCAATTTATTCAGACTCGTTCAATGCGAGTGCTTTTGATTTCCCTCCCAACACTCAACTCGTACCTTTTATAAAAGGCCTATTTAGTTTAGTATAATAAGTACGTGCTATTCAACCGCTGATTAATAGGAAAGCAAAGCTATTTATTTTGAATTAATAGGGAAGCGAGTGAGTATTTTACTGACGTTTTATATTTCAAAGCCTCCTATCTTAAGTAAAGAAGATACAGCTGAAACATTTGTGAAAAGTCTTTTATTTATTGAATAATTAAAGCGTCCAAAAGATGAGATAAACAATATCCAGGGTTTCAATTATAGCTTCGCACTTTAGATTTTAGCGCCCAAAAAGATTTCCTAACGAAAATACGAAGTTAAAAAACTATAGAGAACACCTATTTTGCTACTTCTTTCATTTGTTTATCAATTGCTTTATGAACCACTACACTTACTTCGCTAATTTATCACTTGTTTAATATATTGCTTTTATCTACTTACCATTCGCTACTTTATTCATCGTTTATCTATTGCTTTTTCCTACTTGCTACTCTAGTCACTCGTTTATCTATTGCTTTGGGTCAACTTTACCTACTAGTGTCGCTACTTTATTTTCATCGTTATCTATTGCTTTATCGACTTACCACTTCGCTACTTTATTCACTCGTTTATATATTGCTTTATAAACTCGTTACTTCGCTACTTTATTCACTCGTTTATCTATTGCTTTATCTACTTGCCACTTCGCTACTTTATTCACTCGTTTATCTATTGCTTTATCTACTCGACTACTTTATTCACTCGTTTATCTAATGCTTTTTCTACTTGCCACTTCGCTACTTTATTCACTCGTTTATCTATTGCTTTATAAACTTGCTACTTCGCTACTTTATTCACTCTTTTATGTATTGCTTTATCAACTTGCCACTTCGCTACTTTATTCACTCGTTTATGTATTGCTTTATAAACTCACTACTTCGCTACTTTATTCACTCGTGAAATGCAACCGATACATTAACCATATAAACAAAGTATTGCCAATATAGTGGTTAAACGAGGGGGGTAAAGCTTCAGGACACTAAAAAAAGATAGCTACTTTCATTGACGTTTTTCATCAGTGTTTTTTGTTAACATTGTCAGCGTAACAAAATAAGGGTTAAAACTTTTTTTCCAAAATGAATCTGCCAGAATAAATTTCTGGACAGGGGAGACAATTTAAAATGTCCAGCATTTGTATATTAGTACGTCACATTCAGATCAGGAAGTCTTAATTTAATATTTTTATTAAATTTCTAGTTGTTTCCATTATATTTGTATTTTATTTAATTTTCTATTATTCAATTCTTTTAATAGAAACAACATTTGTTTCCGTTGTTTCCTTACTACATTCTGAAATCTTAGACCGAAAGAAAAGTAAAAATGAATTAAAAAGGAGAAAAGAAAAAAGTTTACTTTCTTTCATTTGATTTCAAGCCTTTTTAGTTCCATCCTAAGCACAATAGAATTTTATAAAACGAATTTAAGCAACTGTTAAGCGCCCAACAATAGGAGCACTCGCATATAAGAAGACACTCAACACGCAGACTATTGTTTTATGTTTGCACTACATAATAGCTCGCAAATTATAATAGGCTTTTGACCTGTTTTAAATAGTTTGAGTGTCCCTATTAATTCGAGGCTACGAGTCGGCAATAAATAGGTTTTCAATAGTGAAAGAAGCCGCTTGCGAGTCTCTGACACGCAAGGTTCGCGTACGTGTAAAGACATGCGAAAGCCCCACTGTAATTGTATTCATGGTTCTGTTGTTCTTACTCAAGTGAGTGCCTAAAAGATTCTGATGGATTCCTCTGGTAGATTCAAATTTATTTTCATGTTTATCTGATATTCAGATGGCGAATTGGCGGCCCCACGCTTAAATTCTCAAAGGAGTGGGCCAATATCCCATTGGAGTGAAATAATAGTGTAATTTAAACCTGAAAATAATTCAATTAGATCCGCCAATCCACGAAAATGGGGGATTGGATCCAGGCGCACACTACAAAATCCTTTGATGCAGTTCTGCAAAATTCCCTAATTTAAACCTTCTAGATGAAGAAAAATTTCTGCATCTGGGTGCCAGATAATGTTCGACAATGAGCTAGATACTTCTTTCACTGCTTGAAAATGAACTTAGAGAAATGACAAACAATAACGCCTGGTAACTCTATACAAAGTACTTGTTTTAATTTAGGTTGTTTCTTGGATGCTGTATCTCAGCTATCCTGACAGCTCTGTTGATGTTTGTCATCGATTTCTACTTGATGATTGCTTATTACACTGATCAGGAGAATGTTCTCAAGCGAGCTGGTAAGTCATTAGCGCTTATTTTTTTTAGTTTTATTTGATATTTTGACAGAAAATTCATTGAATGCTTTCATGAAGTAAAGCCTCTTTACTCTTGTTTCACCGATGAAAGCGACACAACTTAAGTTTCGATGTTAGTTTTTAAGTTTAGCCTAGGAATATATTCTACAATCTTACAAATAATGATTTATAATATTTTACTTTAGTATTGAACACTTGGCAGTTGTTTGTTCCAGTTTGCAAAGAAGCATACATCATTTTCGTCATTGTCAATGGATTATTATTATTGATTGCAATGCTTCTCATTGGCCATCTACTGCTCTTCCATTGTTATCTACGTAAGTTATCTATTTTTTTATGTCTTTCTGAGATGTTTTTGGTTTTATATTGATTTAGCCAGACCTAGTCGGTTAGGGTGCAAGAGGAGTTCACATAGCTAAGTAATACAATAATCTCCTCTATTCTGGAGGTATTCAGACCTACCTCGTGTTAACAAAAAAAACATTTTCTTCGGTATTTCTATTTCATCCAAGTTCCGGGTCCAAGTTGTCTAGTAATTGTAATCTTCTGTAAAATTATCAAATTGTGAAATTCGCAACTTCAACAGTGTACTTTTCTTGAAGTGACTGTGAAACAATCATTGCTGATTACTGACTTCAAACCTTTCAGTTTGCAAGAACTTGTCTACGTACGACTATATCATGCAGAGCCGAACAGCCACGTCTGCGTCCAAAGCTTCATTACCATCAGACGTGGAAACAGGAGACGAGCCTGCACCACCAGTACTCAGGCCACTATCGGTAAGATAATGTGGTGATAGATTAGATGGATAATAGATAGATCATTTTAAAAGCGTGTTTGCTTTCCAATCTGATTTAGGCCTTTTCAGAAGTCTATATACTCCAAGTGCATCAATCCAGGCTACCAAACTTAACAAAAATTATACTGAAATTAAACTTCAACACCATTGCTAATGAAACTGTTCATCGTTGACTTCAATTATTTTGACATTTCAGTCACAATCGCATACATATCAAGAGGTCGATGATGTCCGTAAAGAAAAGAGGTAGGGCAAAGTAGATTTATTAAGCTGTTTTCTCAAGCTGCCTTCTCTTATCAAATCATTTTTTAATGCTGTAAGGGTTTAATACTTAATTTAGATAGAAATTTTAGGAATTTGGCTCATGTTGTTTTAAGGCCAATTATTTCTCCCGTTGCACCTTGTTCACGGATAACGACACTTATTATGTTTCCACCGATACGTACTTTTCAGTTCTTACGAGATGACCCACATCGAAGAAGACAAAACGTACGTCAAAATCATCGACAAAACAAAACAGGTAATTTCGTAATTTTATTTAATATGATATTATTGTTAGCCGAATAGTAAACATTTAAAATTTCAAGGAAGTTGCTTTTTTTATCAGAAACAATGTCCGTTCAATTTTATTCATACCCATATCCAATTTTCCTGATTTTTTGTAAGTTTTCTAGATATTCTTTTTGTAACATATCTTGACAAAACTCTAATCTAGTTTTTTTCCAGTCTCTCTAGACTTTGATTTTAATACGTTGCTTTTATTGACTCTTTCCCAGCCTTCAACTGAACAACCTTTACCAGTGGTCGAAGAAATAGTCACCAACCAGAACGTGACAGTCGTTGAGACAGCCATAGATGTTGCAGACAACCATCAGCAGCCACAACAAGAAGAGGAGAGACCGCCTTCTTCAACGTCCTCGGCTCACAAGAAGAAAAAGAGAAAGAAGGAGCGTTCTTCCAGCAAGATTGGCCTCATCCGCACTGATGACGACGAAGACAACGACTCTTTGTCTTCTGCACGATCCCATAATTCATTGCGATCGGCTGAAGAAGAACGTTACATTCAAATGCAGAACGAACGCGTAATGCAGAATTTCCAAGTCATGGGTGCCAGTACACCCAATAGCGGGCGCGAAAGTAAATCGCACCCTGTTCCGTTATCCGAGGAGTCTGCGTACGAGAATATGAAAGAAACGACACGAATCGAGTCTGTTGCCTCTAGACCTCGATCTCCATCACCGAAACAATCACAGCGCATTTCATTTGCTAATCAACAAAACGATTACGTCATGCGAGTCGCTGATAAACGAGCTTCCAATAGTTCGTTGTCTACTCTGGCGCTTCAAGATCATGACGAAGTCGGACAGCTCATTGCGGTTTCTCCTAAGATACCATTATCACCGCATCGGGAAGAATCGTTCGAAAGTAAAACGTCATCCAAACGTAGTAGCGCTCCCTCTGCTACCAAATTGATCGAAGTATCCAGTAAATCGTCCGGAATCGAAGCAGACGCTGATATCATCGATGAAGAAGACGAAACAAAAGACAGACCAGATTCACCTGCCATCAGTCTGTCGGCCGCGCGTCCGTTAAGTGGTCGCCCTGAATCAGCCAAAGGAAGTGATATATCACGTATTTCACTATCTAAAGGAGGTCGTTTACAGAGTCCTCGTGTTAGTGTAGTCTCAGAGATTACGAACATCACATTAGCCTCTGAGAAATTTGGTACTGAAACAGAGTTAACAGGAGCTGTTCCCGTTGACGAGCAGAGGCCACAAGATCTTGTTTTGAAGGATGCTTTTTCGGAGAGTGCAACGCTTGTGTTTGAAGACGAATTCGCGAACGATAACGACCAAAACATTGATTTCCTACAACAGTCTATATTAGCGACCGAAGAACGACAGCGTGCCTCTAAAAGTCCTCCGAGAGACATACCAGCTGAGGAAAAGAAAGCTCAGGATTCAGGAATGTTGAGTGACGCTGATAGCCAGAAACTGGGCAAGTACGTTGACGCTTTTAAGCGACGCAGAGCTTCAGATCAATATTCCTTTGGCTCTGATTCTGCGGAGTCAGAAAATGGCGTGCCTTTGGCTACTCTTAATGAAGACTCGGACAGTTATGAGCTTTTGGACACATTGAAACGGGTAAAGAAATTGAGTGATGCTTTCCCCAACGCTATCGATCAAGAGAAATTAAAGAAACGCTCTTTACCGACGCCCAATTTCAAGAAACAGGAATCTATGTCTGAACTCTCTGTGGTCGAGTACAATCGAAAGAAAAAGTTGAAGAAAAAACGCCCTGGCAGCTCAACTTCAGGTGGAAAACACCTTCCACCCATTCGAGGGCGCCGTCCTTTGGCAGGTGTTGAGGAAGAAATGCATGCAAGCGATACAGACGATATGATTTAAAATTATTTCTTAACGAGGGAAAGTTTGTTGGTTTGTTGAAATTTCCAACTTTTTTTTGTATATCATTAAGAGTTAGTTGTACCGGCTGCGCCAAGAAAAAATATACACGTTTGTCAAGATATTGCAAATATACCAAAATTTAAGGTGAGGTTTCCTCTATAGAATAAAAAAGGAATCTGCAAAAATATTTTACCATAAGCTCACAATATCTTGACAAATATGTCGTCGCATAAAAATAAAAAAGCTTTAAGTCAAATTTTTGGAAAATTGAGTTATGACCATACCGATGCTTTAATTACACCCTATTTTTTATCGATTTTTTTGGCTTAAATCCATCAAAAAGTAACCTAAAGCTTTAAAGCTTTTAGACAAATAACAATGTTACTTTTCACTTTATTTTCAGGGTAAAAAAGCATTAAGTCACATCAGTTTAGGAGGGCAAAAAGTCCAGAGTGGAAACAATTTTGGACTCGAGTATTTTTTAACACAAAAATATTTCAAATGTTAATGGTTTTTCAGGATTTAAGGAGAAATGATTTAAAGTCGATTTTCTCAAAGCAACAAAAAAGGACTTATTTTGATGCGACGATGTATACTTTTTCTTAGTGCAGTGCCGTAGGAAGCATTTCCATATTGGGGGGGGGCTGAAGTTTAGTGACGCCGCGAGGGCCAACCATGGTTTGGCCCGAGGGGGGAAATTTGAGCTCTAGATTGCTTGAAAATGCACTCAATTGTGACAATTATGACAAATTAAAAAAGAAAAACTTTGCATTTTGCAAAATAACCACTTTTGAAAAAATTATTGGGGGGGGGGCATAGCCCCAGTTGCTACGGCACTGTAGTCCACCCGGTATAGTATACAAATCAGTTCGAATTTTTCTCTTCAAAACAAGACAGGACTCCCAACGTCATTCGTAAAAGCAAATTTTAATACAAACTTATTGTTTCCTTCCCTCGTTGTTAGATGTTTATGTTTGTTCAAAAAGGTTTTTATTTTTAAATTTCAAAGCTTGAGAAACTTTTTTTAAATTATCACACATATTTATATTGTAAATTGATTAACAAGAGGTTTTATTTTTTAGAGGTTTTTAATTTTAGTTTTTTCTATGAAAGGACTGGGAAAAGTTTTTCTGCATAATTTTGCGGAAAAACTGGGTTTTAGAGTACCTTAAGATTCTTCAAGTTTGATGCGCGTAAGTATACATCCATGTTAGAAAAAGCTGATTGATTTTGCTACCTATGACCTTGATGCATTCGTAGCAAGTTCATTATCAGCGATGTCTATCAATCTAAAACTCGACAAATTGGCCGAAGTCCTCTTATTCTCTTATACAAGGTGTTTTTGTATAAATAGATCTTTTTTTCTTTCTCATATAATCAAATAAATACACCTCTATGTCACAAACCTGATGGACCATAGCACCCCCTTCTCATCGTAAAAGTTGCTATTCTGAGCTTTAAATTGTAATTGAGCTGTAAAAATCGAAATCGAAATACCCATTAACACAATTCGAACATCTTTTATCTCAATTCATATTAAGTTCCCTTCATTTTCTGCCACTACCCTAAAGTCATCATCACAGTTTAGTGAAACAGTAGTGTGTCATTCTATTGTCATATGTTTATCCCCAAATTTTCAAGAACTTGAAACATTCTTGGGTGCTATGTGGTAATAGGTTGACCAATTAGCGTAAAAATGAAATGAAAAGTAAATGAAGTCATATATTTTTATATCACGATGTATGTAGAGATTTTTAGTTGATTCTTATGTAAAAAGACACTTTATAATCCTGGTTTGTGTGTGAACAAAGGTTAACATACAATGTAAATAAAACGTTCTTCTCAAATTGATTAATACTTTATTGTCCCTCTAATGATGACGTCTAAGCTAAATTAAAGGCTGAAACGCAAACTTGATCTTGATTAAAAGACTAAATTTCGAAATGCTATTTATGTTCAACGTTTTCATAAGAATACCTGAAGGAAAAGAAGTTGGTAAACATTGCCATAAATAGTCCTTTCCCGGGGGGGGGGTACTAGGGCAAAATGGGTTACGGGGATGCTCCGCTGGTCAGGGTACCTTTTTTAACCTCCACGAGTCCCAGGTAGGGTCGCAAAAACACCAAAATAGAAAAATCAGTCCCTCGTAGGGTGCCTATTTTTGGAAAATTTGGGGAAAAAGTAGAAAATTTTGACATTTCAGTCCCATTCAGGGTCAATTTTTTCGCAAATTTCGAGTCCCACGTAGGGTCCATTTTTCGAACCTCAGCGGAGCACCCCCGTCGGTCGACAAGGGTAGTACCCCCCCCCGGGAGTCCTTTTCAAGTTTTTGTCAAAATCTAATTGTTAACCCCTTGATTTGCGTCTAAAACACTTTTTTTTTTGGGAAAAATATCATTCATATTTTTCAAAATCTTGGAAAATAAATTAAAAGGAAGGAAAAAATTAAGCTTATCATTTCCTGTTTCGAAGTTCATGTTTTATACAGAGATGGTAGAAATTCTATGAAGTATAAGAGAATGAATCCTTTTTCCATCGGCATATGGCATTTAAGATTCAACTTATAAAAACTACATTTAAAAAGGGGCAATACCACGATTGCCATTTTTTAACAACTTAACACAAAGTTCTGCGAAAGCTTAATAAAGGTGTTAGAGTGATATCGTTTGCTTACTCATCAATTTTAATTTACAAGCTTTTTATTAACATTGGATTTACACGAATGTGGAGCAAGATTGATCAGAAAGAGGAAAAGAAAAACATTTTTCCTGATATGAAATATGTGTCTGATATGAAACGAGAACGCTTATGTAAAAATAAAATGTTGAGGTAAGTCTAAAAAGGATTAAAATTTTTATTAAGACCATAAATTAATTTTTACAAATTTTTCCCTTCAGGGTCCAAAGTCAATGAAAAGCTGTATTAAGTTGAATTTATCTTGAAACCCATATTTAATGTATTTTCATTGAATTTGTCAAGTCAAGTAAGTTACGGTCTTTCCAATTAAAAAAGGAAGAACGGAAGGAAGTTTTATGGCTCGCACATATCCGTGCTGACATCCCGCTGATCCCGTATATTAGCGAGTTTATGTATGTGTGTTTTTCAGCGACGGAGACGGTAAGGTTCTAATTTGAGTAGATCCTGACCAGCTGAGGACGACGGTAAATCAGCACTTTTACCGTCCTCGATTTTGCGGGGCGGAATTGCGGGTTTTTCCAAATCGCTTCAGTCACTCTACCGTCCTCAAAAGTGCAAATACATAAACTCGGTATTAAAGCACCCCCCCCAACGTTGAAGCCCTCCAAAAAAGAGTGACCGCGTAACGTGCCACGCGTACAGTTATTCTACCATCAGGTGCTTACAAAAGTTTTAATTCAAAAATGGTAGATGAATTTTTCAAAAATCAAAGCCTATCAACAAACGATTCGTCATCATCATAGTTTCTGCTGGACTGCTGGAGACTTCATGCAAAATTTCCTTCTTCTACAGGTCTTTATTTTGTACTTATTTTCCAGCTTGTTTGGTTGATTTTATAATTTTGCCCAAAATTGACAGCTTCAGTACAGTATTATATAAAAGTTTGTTTATAGCTAGCAACATAAAAAATTAATTGAAACTCTTGTGCGTTGTGGATGTTTTTATAAGAAATTGTGAGTGTTCAATCAAGTTTGATTATAATGGAATGGGCTATTCTATTTTTAATCCAGACAGGGGTATCAGCAAACCTTTTTCAGGGGGTCTGGAGAGATAGTTTAGGCTACAATCACAAATAACTTGTGTTCACTTGCTTCGTTTTTAGGTATAAAAAATGAGTAGGACAACCCTGCCCTGCCGATGCACCGGACTGTCCGGTGTTTTTGTTTGGTGTCGAAAAGTACCCTTTAATTACTGTGAGTGGTCCTAAATCTGACAGCCCTGCCTAAATCAGACCCCCCAAAAATAAACTGCTATGAAAAAAAATTCTATGTTTACAAACATTTAAGCAGACTAGCAAAAAGTTAATTCTTCTTTCAGAAAAAAGACTATAATTTGTTTACCTTTATTCTTGCAGCTTCCTAACATGCAAGCTCTCAAACATCACAAGTCAAATGAAATTATTTTGATTTCCTGTAGAAATATTATGCAATGAAAAATCTGGGGGTTAATAAATGAAGACTTTCTTTTCCGCACAAGATTTCTTTGCTTATAACGAATTATTACTTTTCAATATATTTGTTAAATACCGTGAGTGGTCCTAAATCCGACAGCCCTGCCTAAATCCGATGGGGTCTTTCAAAGATACAAACTAAAATAAAAACAAGTCTTTCGCTGTGACGCAACAAAGATACCAAAGTGCCAACTAAACTGAGAGATTTGATACATTGAACCAATTGAACCAAATAAAAATAAAAATAATTGCTTCTTATACAAAACATAATTTTTAATTGCAATATGTACAACAGCAGTAACAGCATCATAAAAAGATAAAAAGTAATTATTTTTTTACAATTCACACTTTTTAAATTACATTAGTTGGCATCTTGACATTACAGCCATCTTGTTAGATGTTTTGTTTCAAGAGCTCTTGCAATAGTTTATCGTTCAACTTGGAGAGGGAATGTTCGTAAACATAGAATTTTTTTCATAAGGCGGGCATCACAAATAACTTGTGTTCACGTCGTTTTTAGGTCTAAAAAACGAGTCGGTCGGTCGGCAAAACGTCGGAAAAATGGATTTTCAAACCATGAGTCGGGCGAAAATCAAATCTATCGGAAATTTGAAAAGCTACGCTAGAGTCACACCGAAAAACAAATAACTTTTATAAACTTACCTTCCCAAAACATTGAAGAAGCCTAGATACTAATCAAAGTAAATGAGAGAAAAGAGGAAAAAACCTTAAAATCAACCAGAATTTACAACATTTTTTCCAAAGCAAAAAGACGTACTTTTCTTGCCGCCATCTTGAATTTAAAATGAGAATTATATTCAGCCCCAGTTCACACAATAATTTTTTCATCCAATTAGATCGTGCGATTTTACTTTCACTTTCTCTAGTCCAATAAGACACGCGATTTGACTCACTTATAAAAATCCGAGGTTTTTCCGACTTTCCGACTCAGAAAAGTCGGAAAATTAGGAAAAATCATCAGCCGGTCGGAGGACGCGAACACAAGTTATTTGTGATGCCCGCCTAACAGTTATTTGGGGGTCGGAATTAGTCAGGTTTAATTACAAAAATTGATTCTACTTAGTTCTTTGTTTTCATTTCTAACCCCCGTCTCAAAAGAAGTCCCAGAATCCCTAGTCTACACAATAGACAGCTCCAGGCTTTTAGGCCTTACTCTTGGTCTATAGGCACTGCTATAGGCGGCCACTAGTGACCCCCACCGGGAATGGCTTGTTAATAGGATTAAAAATAATAGAAAACTTTCTCAAAAGATGTTTATCAACAGAGATTTCAAATAAAAGAATTTTTAAAACACAGCTGATTGGCTTAGGTTTCGAAACTCCCTATTGTTTCATTAAAACCTCAGTGCGCATGCGATTTATCCGGAGAATTTCAATATTCAAGAGCAGTGCTCATATCCCGAAGAGTAGGAGTTTAATGCTCAAAACGAAGGAAGATATGAGGTAGCCTACAGAATCCTGAGATATTGGCAGTCAGGCGTTCAAAACAAAGGCATTTTTATTTTCTTGCCCACTTGCGAATTTTTCTTTAAAATAGGTATTTAAAATATGAAATTTAAAAATGATAGCATAAAACCTTATTTTCTACCGTATAGTCTTTCTTCTAAAATGAAAAAACAAAATACACTAGATAAATAAAAAAATTACGAGTGCTATCAAGCCACCAAAAATGAACTTTCATTCGTCGCACGTCATCGAATTGTTGTATACGTCACGATCTATTGTCAACCATTGTTCAATCCCGTAAGTGATTGAAGTGCCATCAGTAATAATCTGAGAAAAGAACAATAACATTATCACATCACACAAATAAATAATGCTTGGAAAGTCTGTGAGGACAACACGCTGTCTTAACATTTTCCCCTTGCAAGTTTTGGGGGAAAACAAAAGTACTCTATATTTTACGTATGGGGAAGTGTAAGAAAGATTTACAAAATAGAAAAGTTTTGTTTTGGGGTAAAAAATCAGTATTGTGAATTTAATCAAGTTTCTAATTTGCTATTATTCTACAGAGCCAAATAAAGATTTTTTCTATTGTTCTTGCTCGATTGCCTCTTAGGATAAGTTCCGTAGGTATGAGGGTATCGAGGCAAAATGTAACGAATTTGCGGGAAAACAAAATTTAACATTCTCTAGGCTGCCAAGTTGAACAATAAACTATTGCAAGAACTCTCGAAACAAAACATCTAACAAGATGACTATCAATGTACTTTCAGGCGTACAAACTTTCGCAAGCAGAAACTTTCGTGAGGTCGAAAAATCACAAAATTCACGACATTTACTTTTGCAAATTTGAGGAAAAAATGTTTTTCGCTAGCATAAACTTTCGCAAATCGTAGGATAAAAATGAGAATTTTCGAGAAAAAAATTGCCTTAAAAGTGAAAGATATTCCTTAAATCCGCTAAAGACCGTTGCTAAAGGATAATAATATGCCGAGAATTTGATATTTATTACGATTTTGGGGTTTTTATATATATTTCAAACTTTTTTAAGAATTTTTCACGAGCATAAACTTTTGCAAATTGCCCTGTTTAGAATTTTCAAAGACATTTACTTTCGCAAAAAAGGCCAAAATTTGCAAAATTTCTGCTCGCGAAAGTTTGTACGCCTAAAGTATGTCACAAAGAGTGATATTTCAATCGCACGGAAGCGCCTCAAAACAAAAAATATATTACAGAGTTTTGTCTCGTTTACTTACCCAAACACTTCAATCTCTCGTAGGCTTTGGGGTCAAGACTAGAACCCCCAATACGAGACATTTGCCTGACTGAAAAAAAATCATCATTCGCCAATTTTGTTAATTGTCAGAATCGTTTACTCACTGGAAATACGCAACTTTATGAAGTTTCATTTTTTTCTCGGTTGTGCTTCATTTTAAAAATAACGAAGATGAAAAGTTACCATCAATCCCGCAAGTAAAAGAAGGTATTCCGACTAGTCTATGAAAAGTGCGCTTGCGCGACGAATATAATATCTCACAAATTAATATATGCATAAAACTGACGAAATCATTTCTTTTTTATGCTTAGGTGACGTCACCATAAATCCTGACTTGACAATGGAGAACCAAATTTGGCAATGCATAATTATTACAAGTGGCCGAGAAAGTTAGTGTGACGCAAAAATTGCGCGATAAACAAAGTGGTAGAAAAACGCCCACTGAAAATTGAAACTAGGAATTTATTGAATATTTCAAAATATAAAACGTTTTGTTTTTTGTAATTATTATAAATTCATAGTTTTTAAATATTATTTTTTGAAAGTCAAAGGACAATTAAAGTGAATTTAAGATGATTGGGTGGATATTGGGTGGACGGGCGTTTTTCAAGTTCCTAGATCGGAAGTTAGACGCAAGTATAAAAGACGGGGGCGTTGTAATATTAACTCATTATTTTTATGTACTCTTCTTAGCACGTCACAGATTGTTGAAATGTAAGAAATGTGAAGTTGGGTTTTTTTCTGAAAAAAAAACTTTAACGATGTAGTCACTAAAATACTAATTAGCATGCTTTCAAAGAAGATACCTAAATCAAAACAAGATTTTGTACGCAAGGAATTTTTTAGTATATATTTTTACCATGAGCCGAAAAAAAAAAAAAAAAAGTTTCCTTTTGAATTTAATGTGACCACCATACTGGCCATCACTGCATGCAGCCTCCTAGCGCCTAGAGCGTGTGTTTTTTATAAATAAGGAGGGGGAAACCAGGCTAAGTGCACAAATAATTTTTATCACATAACTTGAAGGGTAATAAATTTTAATGATGGACACAAGAAAGTTACAAGAAAGTTTGCATGCGTTTCTTGTGTTGTGTAAAATTGCTTACAATTTGGCTGCATTTTTAGTTGAAAGGATTGCAATGTTTACTGAACTTCTAGTTTGATAGATGAACTTGTTTGATAGAATGATACCAAGAATTTCATTCAAGGTTTTTTTTGATTATTTTACAGATCCTGTGTTAAAGATACGGTACTAGCTTAGTTGCAAACAAACTCGGTAAAAACATGCTGGCCTTTGCCAAAGACTTTTCGTATTCCCAAGGAAATAAAAATATTTTGTTGTCAAAGGCAAAAATAATAACATCTACGTTATTCCCAAGACGAATTAAAAATGACAATTTCTCTTTATTTTATCAAAACAATTAGAAACATCAAATTGTTGTTATGATTGCGAGAGAAAATACTAGAATCTGAATTGATGTGATAAAACGAGCCGCAACAAGCGTTATTTGCAATCAGGCGTTTGTATAAGTGTAGTACCGTGACTGTAGTGCAGTGGTAGAGCATCCGGCTACAGTGCGCAAGGTTGTGGGTTCAACCCCCAGCCGGGTCATACCAAAGATTCCCAAAATGGTACTTGATGCCTTTCTGCTTGTTCCTCAGCAATTAAGAGAAGAATCAAGCTGGTAAGTGGAGCAATCCAGGCAGAAAGAGTGGCACCCTCCTCTACCTTCAGGTAGACAGCTATCGAAAGCGGAGCCTTCAGTTCGCCTCCGACTGCGGTCGCAGACTTACTTACTATAAGTGTAGTGAAAACTCGTTGAACGGAGGTTAGACATCACATCTGACACTCTGGCTATACAATCTCGAAAGAAGAAGATAACGATACCAGATCATTTACACTTGGAATGTCATTGAAGGCAATGTACCAAACTATAATTTTGATGATCAAATGGGACGCATCTTTTGTCGTTCAAGTTAGAGATTGGGCAGAATTTGTAATCTCAAACCTGTCAATACTAGTAGAGGACATTTTGTAAAATCGCTATAGGTGATTTCAGTACCTAACTCGAGATATTGAGCTTCAAAAAGTGCAAAAACTGGACAAAACAGCTGTTTCTGGCTGAAAAACACTGTTTTTAAGGGTTGATATCTCGAGTTAGGTACTGAAATCACCTATACTTGCAATATATCTCTAATTTCAATTTTTTGAGAGCTTTCCAAAAATATAAAACAGGTCTTCGTTTTCTCAAGCTAAAATTTCATTAATTTTTGACCCTAAGACTTTTGCCTGAAACAGTCATATTTGTCCGAAAATCACACTAAAGTGTCCCAAAGTCACACCAAAGTGTCCGAAAAAAAATTGAAACCTAAGTTGTTTTGATTCCCCTACCCCTAAGCTTTCCAAAATTGTATAACAAGTGCTTTGACCAAAACAATCGAGCGACCTCAAACAAATTTCCCCCTACTATACCAAACATAAAAACATATGGAAGGGATGTCTTTCACAGAAGTTTGTTTAACTCGCCCCCCAGAAGTATAAGAGACATGACGAATTGCTTAAAAGACCTCTTCAAAAAATATTTAGACATCTTCCTAGCAACTGTATACCAGACGAGCCACTGCTTGCCAACTATTCCCACCTTAGGCAAGCTGACTCAAATACATATTGTTGGAAATGTCCAAGCATCAGACTTTACACGTTATTTTTGACAATAAAAAGTGTTTTTCAAACATTTTCTTTGTAATTTACAGTAACTAAAGCTGACCTGTGTTAATGACTCTTTTTTCTTGCTTTAGTGATAAAATAAAAAATGGCAGAAAATGACATAGGCGACTGGTTTCGAAATATCCCAATAATTTCAAGATGGTGGTTCACTTTATCCATCATGTTTCCTTTGCTTGGTCGCATTGGACTCTTACACCCTTACTATATGGTTCTCAGTTTTCAATTGATTTTTTACAAGTTTCAGGTTTGTATGAAATGATTTCTTTTTAGCTAAAAGCTCATTAGAGTTGTTGGGAATTTTTTTATTTGAACTAAAACGTATTATTTGCTGATTTACTTGATGATAAACTTATGTGTATTTTTATTAGAATTAATATTATTTTTAGAATTTAACCTCTTATCTCTTTCAGATCTGGCGATTGTTCACTTGCATTGTCTTCTTTCCACTTAGCCCACAAACGGGTTTCCATTATCTGATCAATTTATACTTCTTGTACAGTTATTCCACCAGGTTAGAAACAGGTAAGTGAAAAAGTCTAACTTGCACTAAAATGTTTTGAAAACACGTATTCAAATTTTTATTTTAAAGTAGGCTTATCACTTGTTCACTCGAACACTTGTTCAATACCATTTCCAAATTTTCCAGATGATGGTTTCAGGGGCATAATAGACCAAGTCGTTTTATTATCGATGTATCGATGCAGTTACAAATAATACTAAGAACTACTTACAAGTTAAAAATTAATTCTTTAGGAGTGTTTGATGGTCGGCCAGCAGACTATTTGTTTTTATTGATCTTCAATTCCATTGCATTGATTCTTCTTGGATTTGCCATGAATTTAATGGTAAGATTTACACATTTGTTTGTTGGCTTCTTTTTACCTTTCGTTTTTGCCCAAAGCCTATAACTATCAATAACTAGCTAACTTTCCAATCGTTACTGCAATATTCTTCCCTTCAAGAACATTGGAAATTGTATCTTAATTATTTTATAACCAATAGTTTTTGATGGACGCAATCATCCTAAGTGTGTTATACATCTGGTGTCAACTGAACAAAGATCAAATCGTTTCATTTTGGTTTGGTACTCAATTCAAGGTAAGTTTGGTTAAAAATGACCTATAAATTAATTTAAGGCTGTTTTATCACTTCAATATTCAGTCAAACATTCTTGAATTAAAGATCTATTTTACCTTGAAGTGGTCTCAACCTTATTAAATTCAAATCGGCTCAAAATACAAACAATACTTAAGATTGATTCAGATTTAATTTACTTAATTCTCTTCCGTTTTAGGCCATGTACCTTCCATGGGTGTTGGCTGCTTTCAACATGATCTTAGGACAAGGGTAAATACTGTGAAACAAATTGTTTTGATTTCTCTGTTTTTATTTACAAATTGTTCTATTGAGTCGATATATACAGAGTATGTTGGACTTTTGCTGCTATGAAATGTTAATAAACAGGATTTAACTTTATAAACCATAGTAATAAGTGATTTTGGTAATTGGTAAGGTAATCTTTAATCTCGAACACATTTATTGTCTATTACAGCGGATTGATGGAAATAATTGGTATCTTTGTTGGACACATGTACTTCTTCTTGATGTTCAAGTATCCTCAAGATTTTGGTGGCCGAAGATTTTTGACCACTCCTGCTTTCTTGTAAGCATATAAACAAGTTGTTGATCGATTAGTGCATGAATAGTCAAAACAGTGTTGCTTGGGTTAAGGAAAAATTATTTTCGATTCCGAAATGACCTCCTTCTTATAAAAAAGAAAGGCTTTTAAATTCTTCATAGATGTGATTGGCTCTCTGTATTGATACTAAGAAATTACTAACAAGCAGCACGTTCTTTGGTCTACTGATCAAAATTTTGCGAACATTTTCACCTCAAAGCTTTTCAGCTCCTATATCTTTATAATTAAAAAATTTCATCACATTGGTCACAATTTTTCTTAGATACAATTATTTACCAAACCGAAGAGGTGGCGTTGCTGGATTTGGTCAAGCACCTGCATCCAGACGTGATAATTCCAATCGTGGTGCAAATGCTTTCGGAGGTTCCGGCAACCGACTTGGCGATGATTAATATTTGGTTCATGTCATGTTCCTGTCAAACATTCATCAAGAGCCTCCGAGTTGTTTCGTTGATATATTCTTACAGGGATTTATTTTATGAAAAATTAATTATAACTTTTTACTAGGTAATTCCATATTACATGATTTCCATATTACATGATCGTCGCCCGCTAACTATCCTTGGTGACGGATCACATAATAAGAACGAGCACTTTCGTCGGACATGAATTGCTAAAGTCATATTATCTAAAATATAATTCTATGAAAAATATTATTGTTGATATTTTGAAGTCAATAAAATGCTGCTTCTTTCCAATGTCGAAAAAGTTTTTTTGCAGAAAAAATAAACTTTGGAATCTTTTATTTAAAATGCTTAGTGCATATTTTGAATATTTGAGGTGCAGTTAGGTTAAATTAAGTTTTCGTACTTTTTATGTGTTATCCTCTTTATTTATACACAATATATATGAAATACCTGAATATACATAAAAACTGGTGCTAGAAAATTTCCTGAACTTTTTGTCGAACTCTTGTATATTCATGATAAGCACCACTGCAATGACTTAACGAAATTATGCAACTTTTCTGTTTTTGAGTTGATTCCACCCAATACGTCACTTTTTCTATTATTAAGTGACGTATTGGGTGGAAAAAAAAGTTCTCACAAGACTCTCCAGTGGTGCATATCATGAATTATATTTGTAACCATTGGTTATGGTTTTTTGATTTATGTGATGTTGGAATTGTCATATTTTGACCGAACCTTGTTATATTCTTTTCTAATCCTGAATTGCCCTTGCAAATTATTTTTGAACAAGACTCGTGAATATTTAAAAAGGGTAGTACGCAATTGTTTTCATTTAATCTTATTAAATGACAACGTGGTCTGTTATTTGATCTAAGTGACCACCTTATGTTGAGTGACTTTTTACCAACTGTTCAAATTAATTACTGGTACTAATCTTCGTTTAAAACCCTTCTTTTCTTTATTGAGCAAAAGTCAGTCTATCATAATAAATAAATTGCACCTTTACTAACCAACCTTTACTAATGTTCATTTTTTTACAGAAAGAAATAAAACAAAATAAATAAAAAACAAAGAAGTGCAGACGTCAGTGCAGACGAGTTACACCACTGAATCCGTAACATTCCAATCGTTTCAAGATAGTGGTTTGGCTTGATCAATTTTGTCTCTTAGATTAAACAATGTTGCCACTTTGACCGTTTTGGTTCAAGCTTTGATCAGGTTGGCTTCTATTATTATTTAAAGACAGACATTTTAGGAGCTTTTATAAATCAGTAAATGCAAAAAATAAAGGATCTATCAAAGTAGATAAATACTGCATTTTACGTACTTTTTCTTTTAGGGGTGTAAAAAAGCAGGTGGTACTCCAGAGGAAATATCTTGAGTTGATCTTTATTACGTAAAGTTTCATTGGTGAAATCTTTGTGATTTTCCGTACGACAATAAATGTTGCATTTTTGTCAAAAGGTCTGAAAAATAGGAGGGGTGCATTGAAAAGCTTTTTTCTAAAGGTTTCATCTTGACCCTTGGCACCTGACGTCATAAAAACCATTTTCATGAAATTCCCATGCACGGCGTCTATTTTTCTCTAAACCACGTGTTACCAACCCGTCCAGGATCAGTAATTTTTACCACTTGCACCAACCATTAGTGGTCTACTCCGCCTAAATTAGCTGTTCTTTGACAACTAGTTGTTTTTGACAAAATTGAAATAAGACTGTCTATAAAGATCCTAACCCGGGACCATCGGGTGTTAGTCAATGTACTTTCTTTGCCAGGTAAACGGCTGACGACTGCTAGGTTCACTATGAAAAGGTCCTTCGTTCTTTAATACATTATACCTCTTCTTACCTTTTAGCAAATACGAAATAAATCAATATTGAAAAATTAAGAGAAGTATAAATTATGAACCAACATGAACGAAAAAGCCGACGTCACGCGCAACAACCACACGATGACGTCACCACAGAACAAATTGCAGAAGACCAGGAAACACCAATCGATTACTTGAGTCGTAACAACCACACCACCCTCATCAAAGATGCTGTTAAAGTCTTGTTAGCTAACCGCCCCGATGACCCTTTACAATTCTTAGTCGATTTCTTTGCCCCTAAAACACAAACGACCATCATTGAGAAAGCTTATGATAAATTGTGCTGGACTGATTACTCAATGCCGGTGTATCAGAGAAATGTTCTCGAAGTTTACGATCAATTAACGGCCATGAAAAATGAGGATACTCATTTGAAAGGTCTGCTCGGTATTCGGTTTAACGAACTTTTAGAGAAACTCGCTAACGATCTCCCAGAAGTCTTTGCAGAGGGGGTTTACCTGCGTGTGAAAACGAGGCAGGATCAAGTGATATCTTTTCGCCGTTTTTATCACAGTATTTTGTTGATGCATGTTTTAAAAGATTTTGTCTCGCTTATCAAAGCAATGCACAAAGATTTAGATGTCCAAGACTTTGGGAAAGTGAGTCAAAAGCTGTGTTCGCTGGTTGTTGAGCGGTTATTTGAATCCTTTAACAGTGAATCAACCACTCTTGGTAATGACAGATTGTTTGCCAGCACCTTTCTTGAGAATGCAGAATCCACTTTGATGAATGAAAAAGAATCTTTGAGCGAACAAGATTTCGTGAAACTTTGCATAGATAAATTTTTGGATTATGTCGAGTAAGAAGAGGCCTGCGATAATTATGTGGTGATGTATTTGTTCTTTTATTTTCTCATTATTTCACCAGCCAATAGATCTGGTTTTCCTGGGACTTTCCGAAAAAAATATTGGGGCTAACTCAGCTTTTGACGGTCATTCTAACCTCACTCGTGAACCATGCACAGTGTGTTTAATCTTTTATTTTATTTTATTTTTAGAGCTGATAGAGTGACGTTTCCCTTCCCTCATGTTGGGCCTGGAGGGTACTGCTAGCTCTTAAACAAAGTGATAAACACGGGACATTGACTTTATTACCATGATATTAATTTTGTTAAGGAAATGTCTTCACGTTGACCTTTCTTTTTTCAATCATTTGGTAGACAAACATCTTTACACCTTTATACTTCACTCCATCCTGAGTAACAATCTACATTCTAGGCTGATTTGAAGGACTGATCAGTTGCTGCACCAAAGTTGTTGCGTTTTGTTTCTAGTACATTAGAGGGTTTTTCTTTCTTCTTAACACATCAATTCTGTTGCGGTGCTCTCAATCGTTCAACTTCGAAAGTCTTTTTCATATAATGCCGTCTTTCTTATTCTATTCTGACCCCTTCAGTTAAAAAAAATATACAGGATACCAGAATATCTTATACTGCATAATTATATGCCTCCCTCTAATCTTACCACAAACAGTCTTGGCTTCAGGTTGAGAATCTCTAGCGATTATTTGCTGCTCATAACCCACACTTCGGGTTGACACCTTTCCTTCTTACTAAAATATAAACCAAGTCTGAGTGGAAAAAGAGCTCAGCCACTTTAAACACACAAAGCACGCAACAACTGCTCATGTGCTTATCTGATATATCTGATATTTCGATGGTTATCTGACATTCTGGTGGCGTATTGGCGGTCACCGCGCTTAATTCTATACATATTATTAATATTCTTGACATAATCTTTTATACGGAAACACCCGAAGAACACTGGGCATTTGCCACCAGTACCACTCTAGTACCATCTTGTCTGGCCTTGATGTGAATGTCTGAAGTCCTCTGCAAGAAGGCCTTTCCTGACACTTTCTATGCCACTAGACCACTGACTTATATATCCCTGGACCAAGCTACATCTGCCATCTTTGATCGAAGTATTTTTTTGAATTGGTACCCGTAAAGAAGCCATTGCAGTGTTAAAAATTGACGTCTAACGGCGCTACATCATCAAAAGTTTTTGAGGGGAAGTAGGTCTAGCGCTCTCGATGCATTTACACCGCTATTGAGTAGTGCTGCCATTAGGGTACCACTTTTCAAAAAACTCCAATCAAAGATTTTGCTTGGCCGGGATTGAGAAGCTTGGTCTAGGGTATATAAAGGTCAGTGCACTAGACCCAACGTTTGGTTCTCTATCAAAGGATGTTCTTACCCCTTGGAGTTCATTAACAAAAATGGCCTTGGGCCTATTAGAATTGGGTTTGCTACGAGTCTGCTAAATCGCGTGCCACGCGTGCCAGCGTGCCATCGGTTTTTAGGCGTGCCAGCGTGCCATGCGTGCCATGCGTGCCTTCGTGCCAACTGTCTTGGCGTGCCAACGTGCCAGCGTGCCAACTGTCTCGGCGTGCCAACGTGCTAGCGTGCCAACGTGTCTTGGCGTGCCAGCGTGCCTACGTGCCATCCAAATTTCGACGTGCCATCCAAATTCCGGCGTGCCATCCAAATTTTGGCGTGCCATCCAAATTTTGGCGTGCCATCCAAATTTTGGCGTGCCATCCAAATTTTGGCGTGCCATCCAAATTTTGGCGTGCCATCCAAATTTTGGCGTGCCATCCTTATTCCGGCGTGCCATCCAAGTTTTGGCGTGCCATCTAAGTTTTGGCGTGCCATCCAAATTTTGGCGTGCCATCCAAATTTTGGCGTGCCAACCAAATTTTGGCGTGCCATCCTTATTCCGGCGTGCCATCCAAGTTTTGGCGTTCCAACCAAATTCCGGCGTGCCAACCAAATTCCGGCGTGCCATCCAAGTTTTGGCGTGACAACCAAATTTTGCGTACTTTTTCAAATTTTCAGAGTCTTTATTGGTTTATTTTCCATGAAACATTAATTGTTAGGCGATATTTTGAAATATACACTTACTACGGTCTCTTACACGGGTACGGTACGGCAAGTGAGCGGAGTAAGAAAAAGAAAAAGTCAAGAAAAATGATGACTTCTGAAAATTACTTTAGCCCTTGGACAACTATTTAACTAAGCTCCTTGTTTTTGGCTACAGCTCCTGACCACTTGATTTAAAAAGGCAAAAACGGTAACCGTAAACTCATGAGCCTTTTGGCCATTTTGAAGTTTGAGGTTTTCAAAAAAAAAAAATTCTAGAAAAAAACTTTTTCAAAAGGTTTCAGAATGAAAAGCTTTTTCAATTTTTTAGAACAGTAGCGTAGACAGGGGTGAAGAAAGATCTGCGTATGAGAGTAGACTTTAACGTCAAAGCAGTTACCTATTCGTGACATAGAAACATCATTACTATGTCGTTTAATCTACTCTCGGATACCTAAAAGCCGGGCCGCTATAATTAATTTTTCGAAAATTTTCCATCCAGGATATTTTTATTCCACCCCCCCCCTCGTATATTAAGTTTTGACATCTTTTCCAACCCCCGGTAGGTACCTGAAAGTAAGCCAATGTTGCTTCATCCTTGTTTACTCTATTGTACAAGACTCCAAACTGCTCAAAACGACTGAAAATGACATAACATCTGGAGGTAGTTTATATTAACGTTGTTTGGAGCATTTAAGATACACGCTTTTTTATATAAGAATATCTTCTATAAGAATAACAGGATGAAACTCAAAAGTCCAAAACTCTCAATATGATTATTTCTCATGTTTGTAAAATATTCAAGTCCAAAAAAGTAAGAACATGTTAAGAGTAATTCACCCTCAATTTTGGCAATTTCTTAAGAATACTTGACCGTCATCCAAAAGAACACTACACGTTTTTTTATTTATAAGCATAACGCGTATAAGCATAACAAAGCTGGGATTCTGGCTCGAATACAATGGATTTATTGTTTTAGAACAATAGAAAATTAAGCATATCAAGCATGTGTCCAGCCTCAGCTTAAATTACCATATGCTCAAGAAAAAAGCATAACGCTAAGTATCTAAACATATATTATATATACAGTAAAGCTGAAAATGAGATTTTGCTTTGTCAAGAAAATGACAGGTAGACTGCTGCCTTACGCGTGGAAGAAACACGTGTATCTCCTCCAAAACTTTTAAAGTTATGTAATGCTCTGTTCATATAAAAATGAAATTAATAAAATAATAATAAAAGTACTACAATTTTCATATCTCTAAAACAGCTCTCTTGGAGCATTTAATGTTTTCATTGCATGACAATCTATATCCATTTGCACCGCCAGCATCCTATTGAGCATGAGAAAACATCTTGTTGTAAATTGGTGTATACACCTCATATTTTGTGATAATGCCATTATTTACATAATTTAAGTGTCATTACATAAAATAACCTTGAAAATGCTTTCCCACTAATTTTGAGGGAGTCCATATTGGGGTCCACAATGGGGTCCATATTGGGGGGGTCCAAGTTGTGTCATCTTCTTCCCCAAGCTTTACCGAAATTTCGGTAAAAATTCGGACGAGCACGCCGAAATTTGAATGGCACGCCAAAATTCGGATGGCACGCCGAAATTCGGATGGCACGTCAAAATTCGGATGGCACGCCGAAATTTGAATGGCACGCCAAAATTCAGATGGCACGCCGAAATTCGGATGGCACGCCAAAATTCGTATGGCACGCCGAAATTCGGATGGCACGCCGAAATTCGGATGGCACGCCAAAATTCGGATGGCACGCCAAAATTCGTATGGCACGCCGAAATTCGTATGGCACGCCGAAATTCGGATGGCACGCCGAAGTTTTAATGGCACGCCAAATTTGGATGGCACGCTGGCACGTTGGCACGCTGGCACGTTGGCACGCCAAGGCACGTTGGCACGCTGGCACGTTGGCACGCCATGGCACGTTGGCACGCTGGCACGTTGGCACGCCAAGGCACGTTGGCACGCAGGCACGCATGGCACGTAGGTACGCTGGCACGCATAGCACGCTGGCACGCGTGGCACGCGATTTAGCAGACTCGTTTGCTACGCACAACTCCAAAATCTGGTTGTATCACGATTGAGCTGGCCAATGTGGGGTCACCAAAATTTGAGTTGCTTGTTCTGACTTTAGTTTTGAAGGTGTTTTCCCTATGAGACAAACGGTTGGACCTTGGTCTTTCCAATTCAATCTACTGCTTGACTCATTGGATCTGGCTTTCGTCTAGTTGCCATTCGCTAGAATCGTGGAAATTTCTGGATTCCCAATCTGCCACAAAGTTGTAAATCCCTGGAAGGTGTTCTGCTGTAATCATGATCCCTTGGTTCAGTGCTAATTCCCATATCTCTTTGGACAATGAAACCATCTCCTAATTCCTTGTCCCGCCCATATTTACAAGGTATGCTACCCATGCTAGGGCTGATATGTTGTCCGTTTGAAAGTGGACATTCTTCAATGTGAATATTTTGTACTAAGTTAACAAGGCAAGGTGAATGGCTTCCATATCTGTCTCCTTTTCTCTAGAAGAGTCTAGCGCCCCCTGTCCTTTGGTTCTAACAAAAAGCTCAAAAGGCTTCTGTCTGGTTCACTATTTTTCTGGAGGGTTTCAACAGGGACCTTCCTTTAGATTGATCATTCATCATTCCAGCTCCTGCACACTGTTTTCGTTCAGAGCTGGGAAATCTGACTCTGTTTGGTCATCTGGATATACTGATGTTGAAGTTATCGCATCTGAAGAAAAGTCGAAAGAACAGCCTGAGCTGAGATTGTCTACTTTCACCTTTGGCAGTGTCAGGGGCATTTCCACAGAGTCCACTCTTCTGACATGGGGTCAGAACAGATTTCTTTAAATTTATGGCAAATCCCAGGTGCTGAATATTTTCGAAAATTATGGTCAAGTTCTACCTCTCCTCTCCGACGTCGTTCTTCCGTTAACTCCTTGAAGTGCTCGTCCATTTTTGGCGCCTTGCACAAAAAGTTCTTAAGTATTGTTCTTGTCTTTAAGCTATTTCTCTTTCGACTCACAGCAGGGTTTTCGAAAAGTGTTTCTCAAAAAGTAGAAATAAAGGACAATAAGGGAAATGTGTATTCTCTTCACCGTTTGTTATTCATTTCCTAGTGAATTTGACTGGATGTTATCACAACTTTAGTCTATAACTACTAACCTCCTCCCTTAATAAATTGAAAGCCTTTAATGCAGTGGTATTGTAGAAAACGACGAATGAGGCTCTTGAGTTATGGATGAAACCTGGTTATGGTTCATGATGAAATGAAAAAATAGACACAGTGACCCGGACGTGATTTGAACACGCAACCTTCTGATCTGGAGTCAGACGCGCTACCATTGCGCCACCAAGCCACACTTCTTTTTATAGGTCTCTCTGTTTAAATTATTAACATGTTGTTGCTATGGTTTCTCATGAAATCTGTTACCATGGGGGCATTTGATTGACAGCTTCATTAAATACGAAACCACAAAATAACGATTAATAGCTAAAGGCAATGCTAGAGGAAGAATCGTGGCTTGGTGGCGCAATGGTAGCGCGTCTGACTCCAGATCAGAAGGTTGCGTGTTCAAATCACGTCCGGGTCACTGCGTCTTTTGTTTATTTCATCGGGCAATCTAAATTAACCCGACCTCGACCCCCGACCCTCGTCTTTTTCCAAGGGGAGGAAAGGCCTTTTTTCAGGGTCAGGGTCGCGGTCGAGGTCGGGTTAGTATTAGATTGCCATTTCATCGTGAACCAAGAGCGAGCGTGCCAATTTTTTCTTTTTGACGGTACGATAGGGACGTTCGGTAGTCTAGCAATAGCAAGCTAGACGACTAATTCAGATATAGTAGAAATAAAACAAAAAGTAACTGAGGGAACAAATTCTAGTTTATACAAACTAATATTATCCCGTAACAATTATCGCATTATCATATAACGCCTATACTACTGTATTAAACGCATTATAAACGACTCCAGTCTAGATGTTCGGATGTTTTTCATCGCGAGGCATAGACTGCTCGCATCTACGATGGCCCAGAAGCGCCCAGAAGGCTCAAAACACGCACTTTTAGTTTTTACGCACTTCCAGTTTTTATAAAATTTGGTCAATGGCCCAGAAGGCTCAAGTGACACTGCGCACTTCTGACTTTTTGTCAGGGCGGAAAATTTCCAAGTGAGCGGCCCGCGCGATGAAATTTTTTTCGGTCTTTAAAATGAATGTCGAGTTATGCAAAATGGGTTAACATTTCCGAGTTGTTCATACTTCATATCAAGAGTTACAGGTTAAAATTTCTGAGTTAAGTGCTGGTCAGCAAAATCCCCCCCCCCCCCAGTGGCAAAAATTGAGCAGAGGAAGCAAAAAGTGAAAATATCAACTTTGTTTTTACGCCGCTAGCATTTTCCGACATTGGACCACCCTCTAGTGCATGAAAACTAGAAAGTGAGTGGGTGTGTTTTGAGTCTTCTGCTGTTAGTTAACGCCAAAATAACTCGAGAATCCGAGAATCTACAGGAAGGAAAATAACTCGAAAATTTAAAAGAAACGAAACCGAGTTAAAAACGAGAAATGATTCGAAAATTTAAATGAGTTAAGATACCATCAGAGATAACTCGAGATTTTAAAGTCACGGGAAAAAAACGAGCTACAAAATTGAGAATGACGTCATATAGAAGGTACAAAATGACGTCAAAATTTCCGAAAAATGACGTCATAACTCGGTTTTTTCGTAACTCGGTTTTTTTAACTCGAGAAAAATAGCTCGGGATTTCCGAGCCTCTTCGCTATTATCATCAATTCGTTTATTACATTTCGGTATCTATTTTGCTGACCAGAACAGCTATCTTTCGAGGGGGACTTTTGCGTCTCTAAAATATTTTTAGAAGTGCGCAGTGTCGTCACAAAAAAACTCGGAAGTGCGCAGTGTCTTGTGAGCCTTCTGGGCGATGACCCTAGACAGTTCTATTTCAAAAATTTTATAAGAACTGGAAGTGCGTGGTGAGCCTTAGGGGCCATCGAACGCATCGACAGGGATTCACGAGTCCTGATCTTTGTTTTTATTTTGTGTTCTTTTTTCCGGTCTGGGATTCGAATTTCGAATGAACATTGAGGCTGAAGTTCGTCCAAAAATTAAGAACATCATAAGAACATACCCAGCCTCCCTCAGTTTGGAAAAAAATGACAAGAAACTACAATTTTTTTCAATCAAGCAGTTTTAACCGAACTTAGGTATGGATTTTCTAAAATCGAGAGTCAAATATTGTCCAAATTTTACCAATTTTAAGTGCTCTTTATTTTGCATGATATTGTCGATTTAGAGTAGTTTGAAAATTTAAGATTGCATTTAAGAACATTTTAGGTTGAAAAAAGCTCAGCCAAATTTTAGGTGTTTTGAAAACGAAATTAGATCTGTTAGATTTATTTTTTAGGTTTATTTAGACTACGCGAGGCATGGACCATAGTTTTTAGAGGGGTCAAGACCCCCCTTAGGTAAGAGGACCCCCCCCTTAAGTGTTAACCCCCCTTCGGAAATTCATTTAAAATTTCACACCCGACCCCCCTTAGAAAATCAGTATAAATGAATGATTCATCCAAACCCAAGACCCCCCCCCTAAATGTAGGGGGTAGAAACTATGTCACATTCACTAGCCTGGAGGAGGGGGCATCACCTAGGCAAGTGAAGGTGTGTCGTAAAATTTATAAAATTTTCCCACTTGCCCTCCCCTTTCCCTCCTTGTTTCGAAAACATAAGTCACGGGAGGGTAGAGAGAGGGGCGGAACAGCCTGAAAGTAACCATTTTTTTATATAGTTTAGAAGTTTACGCACTTATAAATTACCATGTATCTAAAAGATTTTTAACAAAAGCCTGTGAATAATTTTTATTTAAAATATTAATTTGAAAAAGAAATTTATGACATAAACGAAATATTTTGAGAGTTTTTCTGACTTAACTGTTTATGCGTTTTTGTTTTGCATCTATTTTTGACTTCACCGGGCCACATTCGGCCACCACAGCCTGTGACTTTCGATGCAATAACTTGAGGAAAATTAGATTGTTGAAATCAGGAGACTTCGAAGTACCTCTTAACCATAAAAGGATAATTTTGATAAATAACAAAAATGAAGTGTCCAGCATTAAAGGGTAAAAAATTTATTTTTCCTTCTCATTTTCGATCTTCATTTTCGAAAATTTGCAAAAATGTTAATCTCAGAAATTATAGTGCTCTGAATAATCTTACTCGACTCGATACCCTTATATACTTTCTTTTTCAGAGTTAAAATTAAATAATAAACGGGTACTTTATGTAAGAAATGGCTCCTGACTGATGATTCACTGCAAAGGTAAGACATGACTTTTCAAGCCTTTTATCTCCGGTTATAAAGAAAAATTATAATTTAGCTGAAAGCCTCTGAAGTTTACTTTACTGCGATGCTGTTTCCAAGAGAATTTTTTTTTTTACAGGGATGTTGGTCTCGCGATTTGGGCTCCAACATATAAACAGTCTAGTCTTGGTTGGCATATTTGTGATGGTAGTGTAAAACCAACTTCAGTTTGGGATGAAATGTTCATGCTAAGCATTATCATTGTATCATGCAGATAACAGCGGAACATTCGTAATAATGAATTCGAAAGTTGAAAGTAAGTTAAATTAAACTATTTTTGTCAAAAGGTGCGAGTAACGCAGTGTTCACTGTCTTCCCACTTCCAATTCACTTGTTACACAATAATTCATATTCGGTCAAGAGATTTTTTTATAAATTAGGTAACGTGAATCTCAGGGTCAAGCTTTTTTTTTTGTTTGATTGAAATTCGAATTCGACTTTCGTTTGTTATTGTCTGATAAAGTTTCAACTTTGAAGATATTGTGTTACTCTTATTTCAAATCATGATGTATGTCAATTTTCAAAAAAATGAAAAACAATTTGGACATTCTAAGGCCATGAAAAATGTTGCCTTAATATCATGTTCATGTCCCTTCATATTTCAACACGATGCTGATGTATTGAAAAATTAACTCAATCTAATTTCACCCAAAATTATCTACGTCTGAGTTAGAATTTGAATTTTTGAACCTTTCTTCGTCAGGTTTTTTGTTGGCGAACAAGGTGATCAGATTTTGTCAAATCTTTAAAATTGTAAGAATCATTTTTTCTTCAATAGACAGCATTTCAGATCTTCAAAATTTAATTTAATTTTAATTTATTGTTGTTCAAAAGATCGTTCAACAAAACAACCGAATCTTTTACTAATTCGTATAAAGTTACGATCTCACTTAACTATATTAGAACATTCTACTTGAATCTCGTCGACCCTTCAAGAGCTTTACAATTTCATGTTTATTTATGTGTTTAACATGTGACTTTCATGGTTTCCCCTCACACACAAGAACAAACAAATTCTCCCCACAAAAAATCATCATGACACAATATCATGATAATATTTTTGCAGACGTTCCTTGTAGAAAATAAAGAGTGGGGAATTTTAATTAAACCGGTGAAAAATACCAGGATCTTTCTCCAAATGAAACCCATTCCTGAAAACAACTCGGCAGATTTAAAGCCAGTTAAAGCTATCAACCAGTCAGTTTTCATGTAAATGATTATAAAATCTACCAAAGCAAAGAACGGCTGATGCTAACCCAAAGAAGGGTGGTTGAAGTTATTTAATCATTTAAGGTGTTTGTTTAATTGTATGACTTTATTTTGTGTTGGATTAGGATTATGGATTTTTTCTGGATTTTGTAGCTGAAAGTGCATAGTGATTTCTATCGATCAAAATAACAAATTAGTTTGTTCATTTCTTAAGTCCCCGCATCCCTTTTAAAACCACAAATTACACAACTTAATATCGTCAAATATTGATTTTTTGCATTCATTCATCAGAAAGATAGAATTTTTGCAGCATCAATATCATGCTTTTTCCGTATGCCCTTGTATTTTCGATTACTAGTCTAAGGGTCGTTTATTTTTCAAGAAAACAAAGATGATGGGAGCCTAACGAATAGGATTAACTATTGTGTACCTTCACAGAGGAGGGTATCAGCAAAAATCAGTTTTTAAAGATTTTTGCTTCAAATACGCTCGTGACCTTTTTCCAAAGACATTTTTAGTAATAAGGGGATGTCGAAATGTCAATTAGAAATTTAACCGCCCTACATTGCAATTTGACTCCTGAAATTTCTAAAATTTTCAAGATACTGAATTTAGTACATGTATGCCAGAATTGAAAGTGTCGTTTCAAATTTAGAACCACAGTTGCCTTTTACTTCGTAGACTTGCAAATTTGAAATTAGAGAAGTGTTGATAAATTTGAGACTCAAATTTCAGGCATTGTATGTTTTATTGCCTTGTAGATTGTTAGAGATTATTTCATCTTACTTATATAATTCTCAATGTAATGTCTCGAGGAATTAATGGAAACAAAGCTCTCTCTTCGCAATGAACTTTCCCACACACTCATATCATCATGTAGATTTGGATTTTGAATTCTTTTCAACCAACATTTCTAACATTGATTTTTTTGTGGATTTCGATTTTCCAAATGATTGTGGTAAGCGACATTACTTCCAAATGGTGACTATGTAAGGAAAGTAAATCCTATAGTTGAATGTCTAATGTGTCCCATGTCACGTATGTCGGGAAATATTTGGTTGCTTGAATTGCGCCATATATTATCCCTCATGATTTTATTGCTTTTCTGATGACTTCTTATATTTTCGTCACATGACAAAAATATGAGATTCTCAAAAAACGAGTCTATTAAAATGTCAAGTGTTTTGAAATTTGCCAACGGTATGCTAAATCACGAGTTTGTTTCACTTCTTTTGAACACGAGTCACATGGTCAACCATTTCCTGTGTTTTGATTGGTCCCATGGTAATTGGATCCCTTGTTTTGATTGATCAATACACACTGAATCTGTCATCTGATTGGCTGTTTACACATACCGTTTGAAAGATGACTCCGGCATCATGTGATTGTGTTGTGATCTGATTTCGGATCGAGAGAAATGAGGGGAAAAAGTATAAAAAGCTCAGATCACTTGAAGTTCGACATCAAATAGAAGTTTTTGCTTTGAGATAATCAGGTAAACATTTTCATGCTGTCTTTTTAAAGCAAGAGTAAACTAAAGCTAAAGAAAAATCTAATATATCTAATAGAAAGGTCTCATAGATTTAATAGTAGTCGGTTTTTATGAATTAAGATACCTATATAATTGCTTATATCTCTATTACACTTCCTCTTTCTTACCACAACTTACTCCTATATAAACTACAGTAATTAACTTTCTATTCTAGAAAAGTTTATTCGACACAGTAAAGTAATTCGATTTCTCTTTTCTCCACCAGGTATAAATTTCTATTGGAACACAGCCTCATCATGAAGCTTATCGTCGCTCTCTGCTTGCTTGGCCTCGCCTGCGCTTACACCATCGAACGCAAAGAAGTCATCGCCGACTCTTCATGGCATTTATTCAAAGGTTCACACAGTAAATATTATGCTGACATCAACGAAGAGAAAGTCCGTTACACAATCTGGCAAGACAACTTGAGACGTATCGAAGAACACAACTCACAAAACAAAGATGTCGTCTTGAAAATGAACCATTTCGGTGACTTGACCAACACTGAATTCAGATACTTGATGAACGGTTACAGACACCAAAACATGACTGGATCCACCTACTTGGCACCTTCACACGCCACTGTTCCAGACACTGTTGACTGGAGACAACAAGGATACGTCACACCTGTCAAGAACCAAGGACAATGTGGATCATGCTGGGCTTTCTCCACTGTAAGATTCTTGGCTTTCTTCTTCTTTCATTTTCCATATAAAACTATTCCAGGATCAACTGTTGTTTGCTTATACATGATTGTATACGTTCGCTAATGAGTAGTTTTTTTTGTACTTCCAAGTACAACGTTTTCCTTTTGTGTAAATCAAGACTCCAACAGTTATTTTGACTTTATCTAATCTAAAATCATTCCATTTCTTTATATTTTAGCTCTTTATTTTATCTCGAATTCCTATTTCTTTATAGACCGGTTCATTGGAAGGACAACATTTCAAGAAAACTGGAAAATTGGTCAGTTTGAGCGAACAAAACTTGGTTGATTGCTCTAGCAAACAAGGAAACATGGGATGCAATGGAGGTCTTATGGATCAAGCTTTCACCTACATCAAGAAGAACGGTGGTATCGATACCGAAGGAAGCTACCCATACCACGCCAAGGTAACGTCTTTATAAGGAGGTCTTTTGAAAAATCATTATTTGAATCAGAATGTATTTTTTTCTCTTTACTTCTGATCTTAAGTACAATTATGATATCCATTTAAAGTAGAACCGCTCAAAATACTAGTTTTATAGTCTATTAAAATACAGAATACATACAGAATACAGAAATGCAGAATAAATACAGAAATTAATTTTCATATATCCTTTTCATCCACAGAACGAACAATGCCACTACAAATCTGCTGACAGTGGTGCCACCGTCACCGGATTCACTGACATCCCACAAGGTGATGAAGATGCACTCAAATCTGCTGTTGCCACCGTTGGTCCAGTCTCTGTTGCCATCGATGCTTCTCACTTCTCTTTCCAATTCTATCACACTGGTGTCTACAATGAGAAATCATGCTCTTCCACTCAATTAGATCACGGAGTCTTGGCTGTCGGTTATGGAACTTACCAAGGAAAAGACTACTGGCTCGTCAAGAACAGGTACGAACTGCTTCAAATTTAGACAGAAATCTTTTTTGAGAATGTCAAACTATTGTTGAGAGGTAAACGTAAAGTTAAATACAAGCTTTCCAACGAGCGTCAATGACAATCAATGATTTTCTGGATGCTTGATAATTTAATTTTGTTGATTGTATTAATGTTTAATGAATAAATTCTTCTTTTCTTCCTTTTAGCTGGGGACCAGGATGGGGATTAAAAGGATATATCCGCATGAGCCGTAACAAGAAAAACCAATGTGGTATCGCTTCCTCCGCCTCATACCCACTCGTTTAAATGAGTGCCTCCTCCACCCACATCGGGCGCAAACTTCAACACCACTCACTAACGCCCTAACAACTACTTAGAAAAATTTCTTGTAAATTATTTTTCATAAAATTATCTTTTATCTAGAAAAAGATTTTAAATATTTTATATTTTTTGTTTACGTTTTTTTTAGAAAATTGAAAAAGATAAAATCGCTAAAAATAATGGAAAAACTACCATTTTAATCCCTTAGTAGTATTACTGTTTAAAATTCACCTAACGGTCAAAGATTCTCTCAAAAACAAAAGTTTCAAAAACAAGGTCGTGGCTTTGTAATCTTACAAAAATCAGCTGAACAAACTGGGAATTCAAACCAGCTGTAGTGAAATCCTTGAATCCAACATGGTCAGGGAGGAGACAATAGAAAATGCACGAAGGGAGTTTTTGTAGTTTTTGTGATTTTTATATTCAAAATGGATAAAGAATGTTCCTGAAAGCATTTAAAATAGAAGTTAAAAAGAATACGTATTAAAATTTCACTTATTTGGACGAAGGTTTTGTAAACCACGAGACCAATCCGGATAAAGGCCAGCTCCAATCAGATTGGTGTGGTTCTGTTTTGATTTTGGCATTCTTCGATCTTGATCTCCGATTCTTCTTCTTATTCCTCTTCTTCTTCAAACGAGCTGTTCCTTTCTGGAGATTGTTTTGAGATGTGGTAACATTCTGTTCACTGTTGTCATTAGGTTGCAGCGTTGGATTGTCATCCCATTCGTTTCCTGTAGATTGACCATCCAGAGCTATAAAGAAAAAGCAAGAACATACTATACATACTATAAGCGGCAATGTAAGATAGGAATTCTAAAAGCGACAAAGTTGCACGGCGTGATTATAGATGCATTGAATAAGACACATTTTCGCAACAAAAGTACTTTCCAAAAACATAGAAAGACCTAAATATGTGCCCAGACCAGGAAGGGTAAATTTCACGATTTCTACCACTTTATTTTTGTATGTATATCATTCGTCACAGAGTACTCAAGAAGTCCTTCCAGAAAAATACTTACGAACTGTAATTCGGCTTTTTTCAATGAAATTCAATTTCGCGAATCAGAATCATTGTGTTTGGAAATTTATCTCCTTGAAGCTAAATGTCAATGCGATAAAAATTAAATTTTTCCTTACCATTTATGTTGCTAGTTAATTTGGGTTTGTTGTACATATTCTTGTCGTTACTTTTAGGATTTACTTTCAGTGTTGCCGCATGATTTTGACGAAGATTTTCACATTGCAACTTAGTCGCTTGCAGTTTGTCGCGCACTTTCAATAATTCTTTTTCCATTTTGCGCTTTTCTTCTTTTTCATAATCACGCTGCTTATGGATAGCATTGCTGATCCCTTTTTGCTTCGTCAGTTGGTCAGTTAAATTAGTAATCTTAGTATCCTTGCTTTTTATCTCCGCTTCGCGATCGCTAAGGATCTTTTTCTTCTTGACATCCCCCTCGGCTCTCGATGTAAGTTGAATGTTTTGTTGTCTTAGCTGACTCTCAAGTCGCTCAATCTTATCCAAAAACATTTTAGTCTCAGTATTTTCACATCCTTCAACGGGTGTTTTTCTTGATGCAGAGCAACGGTTCTTCGATGCCTTTCCAACTTTGGTGACCTCTTGACTTGGTGTAGATTTGATTAGTTCAGGGAACTCGTCCTTATAAGAGGGAGTTAAAATCTTTTGAGAATTCTTTGGCAGAACGTCTCTAGTTGAGAGAGACTGTATTTGGACGGTTTGAGAACGTAAGTCGGTTTTCTTCAAAATTCCTGCTGTTGTAACGTCGCTAGTTTCTGTCAGGTTCGCTTCTTCTTCTAATGTTGGATCGTCGTCGATCTTTCCAGCAGTTTCAAGCATGTTTATTTGAACAACGCATTGGACTCCTTTCGATTCAAGTCGCTTGTCCATTGAGTCCATTTCACCTTTCTTCTCATCTTCCAGCATATCTACTTTCATCTTCAGCAAATCAATTTGTCGACCTGCTTGAGACATTGAGTTATGATATTTTAGTTGGTTCTGGCTGATGGTTGCTTTCAGACAAGCGATCTTGATTTTATCCATTTCCACTTCGTTTTTCATGGTCTCCGTCTGTTTTCTTAATTTGATATTATCCAGCTTAGCCATGTCTGCATCGTATTTGACCTTTGTGTTGGATTTCTTGAGATCCAGCATTTCCTGTTGAAACCCTTCTCTTGCAGCTGCTTTTTCTTCTTTCTCACATGAAAGTAATTGACCAAGTTTTGTAACCTCCGATTGGAGGGTTTGAATGCGATGCTCGGCATCAGCACAAAAATCGTGATGTTTCATTTCATACGCTTGTGACCTACGTCCAAGCCTCTTAAATTTTGAATCAAGTGTCTGTAGTGCCTGGTCCTTGGAGACGTTCATCTCCTTCAAATGTTTGATCACCTCATCCATACGTCTGCACTCGATTTCGTGACGCTCTCTTAGCTCCCGATTTTCAAGAAGCCCTTTGTTGGCGTCTTTCTTCGATTGTTCAAGCTCCTTTTGGACGGATTGAATCGTTTGATTGTTTTCTTGGAAAGATTCGTTCAATACCTGGATTTGAGCTTGGGTGTTGAGAAGATCTTTCGTATTAAGTTTATTGAGATGCTCTATCTTCTTCTTCAGGGATTCCACCTCTTCTTTGTGCTTCATATCCTTTTTTCCAATCGTTTCTGTAAAGCAATTGATCTCATTCCTGTATGATACCAACTGGGACTCTTTAAATGAAAGTTGTTGTTTCAAGTTATTCATAACTTCATTTTTTGCTACAGCTCCTTGTTCTGATTTATCACCATTTGAACTAGAAATTCCCTCATCTGTATTCTTAACGGGATTATCTTTTTTAGACAACTTGTTTTTCTTTTTGCTTGTTTTGCTGTCTTTACTTCTAAGGAGCTCTCTGAGTTGATTGATTGCAGCCTGGTCTGCAATCGACTGAGCATCTTTCTTTTTGATTTCCCTCTTCAGATCTTCGATTTTGTGAAAATCATTACTCTCAGCAATTTGTGCTTTTAGCTGATTGATTATTTTTTGCTTGGATTTAAGGTCGTCACCCATTGCAGACATTTTCTTATCATGAACTTCATTCATGGAATTCATGTGTTCCAGGTGCTCTACATCAACACCACCAGTTTCATGGGTTTGCACGGACGAATCTGACCATATCTAAAAAGAAACAAAACTTTGAGTTTTCATATGACCTTTCCCATGCTACATTTTACTATAACCTGTTCTAATTTCTAACTTAACATAACCAAGTTAGGAATCCTTCTCACATCTATTTGTAATGTACGTTCTTATAACAAAGTCGAGGAGCTGAGCTTTAAGCTTTGAAGAAAACGTGTTGTGGCTGCATCGCTGATTTCAAAATGGATATCTTTCCGGGGTTCATTGATACGTTTAATACAATAGTGATACAAATTAGTTTGTAATTGTAGTTGCGAAGAAAGCAACAACGATTGACTTCCATGGGAAATATGTGGCTTCACTTTTCTTACCCGGGAAAGGTTAAAGATTCAACTCTAGCCTCTAGCCCTTCGGGCTTTAAACTTAATGGCAACAGCCCTGTTAAATTTGCGTATAAATACAACGGGTACAATGTATAGCAATGTGCCCTCCCGGTTATTACCATAATGGCTTTATGGTTACAACGGGTAAAAATCTTTAGAAGTCCAAAGCAAAAAAAAGTTTGCCAGTACTTACTTTATGAGAGAAATTTGATTTCTTAGAATCTTCTTCGTCTGCATGGTCATTTTTGAGAGCAGAAACTCGATTCAAGCACCGACATGCTAAAGTTGATTCAATCTTAGTTGGTTGGTCAACATTCTTGACGCTCGAGATCAGTGGGATCCCCGTATTGAACTCTCCAAAGATTTCTGGTGAAATTAGCTTGAGGTCATTCCTTTTCCATAAAATCGATTGACGTTGTTGTGTTAGTTTCCTTGCGGCAGATAACATAACGAAAATTGATAACCAAATACTTCTGCCACTTCTCTATTTGAATATCTCCACCATTATAAGAAGAAATTGAAAACTTTTCACCACATAGTACTGTTAATGGAAAATAATTGACGTCATACATTAAGATTTGTTACATTTGACGTCAAGAAAGAAACTATCACTTCTCATATATCATGCTTATTCCCTATTCACATTTCTCACAGATGACTTTAGGCTGGTTTACATTGGCAAAGTTATTTCAAAACCTTTCCAGTACGAAACAACTGGATATTTTGAAGAAAAAAAACACACCCATGTCTCATGACCCCAAAAAGAACAGTTTCACCGATATCATAAACTCACTAGGGTGAAAACTTTTAAACTCAATTTTCACCAGGAGGGCTGTTTTTCTTAGAGTCCACCAAAGATTTATTATACACTGGATAAACGACTCATAAAACGATGGAGAGTGGTCATTGTATTTTCATTGTTTCAGAAAACAATTGATGTTCAAGCTTTGTCCGCAAAGGACAACTGTCATGGCGGCTCGAAGATGTCTGATTTAAAAAATTGTTTATCAGTCTTATTTAAAAAAAGTTCTCTAGCTCTTTCTTTTTGCACATTTGCAGAAAAAAAGTTTGAAAGTAAGGCTAGCATATCAAGCTGGATACATTTGTGAAATGTGGCGTGAGAAAATCATCATTAGACAAGAAATTCAGACAAAATGCTTATAGTGACACGAAATTTTCAATTAGAAATATCTTTCCAAGACTGTCCCCAGAAGAGCTGAAATTAGCATACATAAGACTTGAGTGTCTTGGCTCCACTGTGGTACAAAAATCCTTTGGAGGCACGTGGTGGCAAGGTGGTTTTTTTGAGGTTGAAGTTTGAAAATTTCCAGTGTCAACATTCAATTTCTTATACACAACACGTCTTTTGCATCTTTCTCACAGCTTGAAACGTCATAACGACTTATAATTATCAATTAAGTGGAAGAATCTGATTCTCACAGGAAAGTTTTAAGTCTCTTTTGGGAATTGGATGAGTGGTTTTTGATAAGAAATGCAATAAAAATGCTTCGAAAAAACATTTAATGAGGGAAGGAGAGTGAACAATAATATCATTACTGCGGACATAGCTAGTACACGAGAAATCGGCAAAAATCTGTTACTTGTATATCCAGTGTATAATAAATCCTTGAGTCCACTAATTTTTGTTTTCGATTTTGACTGGGCGAACTATATTGACGGGGGTAAAACAAAAAATCTCCCAGTTTTGATCGGGCTAGAGAATTTCAATTATTTTTGACCGGATTCACTCATTATCTTACCGGGGCTTAAGAGGTGGCTATTTTTGAAAATTATTTTCTCCGGGTTTAGTCGAGACCAAATTGATTTATTATTTTACGGGCCCGACCGACCCTGCTTTTTCCAATATCGCAAAAATTATGATTAATATTGAATTTGCAAAGCTGGAGGATAGACGACCATAGACCATATTTTTGCATTAAGTTGAAAAGTCAAAATTCATCCCAGAATTTAAATGAAAAAAGTGGTAAAAAGTGTGGAAGAAAACCGGTTAGGTATCAATAAATTCAAAGCACGAGTAGTAGCAGATTTAAGTTTGATGTGTCTCCGCTTCATTTCACTTCTTCACGCTTTTATCAACGTCATTTTACATGTATTCTTCAGGGTCTAACATTAAATCTCCCCAAACAGGGAGAACCCATCTCGATCAGAGGCATTTTGAAAGACCCTTTTCGTTTCTCTGTTTCTCGTATTTCGTTCAGTAATGCACAATATGTGCCTAGTGGCTTTCTACAGTTCATCACGTGACACAAGGTCTTCATTTTCTGACCCTAGATTTTATGAAATTAATTTTCAATATACCGACCGACCTATATTTTACTGAAGGTCTTCCCGTAGAGCTAGGAATTAAATTTGTCTCGTCTTATCCACCGAGGCATTTCTGCCCGAGCTTAAAATTTCATTTAATGAGTACCTTTACGCGCAAATCGCTCCACACTCGATTTGCCTTACACTCAGTCATTACAACCTGCAAGCTCAGCTAAGAAAGGAGACAGGACGGATCCTTCTGGTCTGCTAAACTCACTTTAGATAAGCTCTGCTTAAACATAGAAATTTAGACACGTGGATAAAGCGCTAATGTTAACAAAAAACTGTGCGACTCGTAATGGTCGATTGGATGATGAATATTCTTCATACACCCTTGAGGATTTATAAGGAATTTGGGCACCTTTGAGTTGAGAGACTAACCTCAATCGAGAAGATATTTTTGATTTTACTGATGGGATACCTGACCTGATACAATTTCATGATAGTTATCAATCAGATAGAATCAAAAGAGAACAAAGAGACTTGGTTCGAGTTTGAGACTAACCTACGAATTTGTACCCCTTTAAGGGATTTTTGTGGTTTGTAAGTACCATGTGGCTCGCATATAACCGGCACCCATTTTGCCTAAATACGAGGGTAGACTGACGGGTTCGTGCGCGTGGTACACTACCTACCTGGGGTTTTGTAGAGGTCTTCAGACTACCTTCTTAAAAACTGTTTTTTATTCGTATCCAGTTCGTCAAGCAAGTTGCATAGTTCCGCAGCGCTACAATATTCCCCAAGCAATGTTTGTTTTTGAGACGTTTCCACAGGGGGGCGTCCTATTCTACGCAGCGCTCCCGATTGATTGAAGCTTGTGTGATTTGAAGTTATAAACGCTGGCCAATTTTCTCGTAATCACTTGCTTTTTGAATATTCTGACGGCGTTCACAAAAGGTACGATTGTATCACATCCGTCAGTAAAATAAACAAGTGCTACAAATGGGTCTGGGTACGAGATTTGAGACCACCTTCGTTTGTCATCCTCTGAGATCCTCTTATGGATCTTAGGCCCTCTTAGTTTCAAAGGCAAGCGTTTTCAAATTTGGCTGTGGAAAAGCTACAAAATTTGACAACGTTTACCGTGAAAAGCACAGCTCAAAATCATATATTTACGCTGTGCCGACGAATCGAGATTCTATTCATCGCGCAATCAGCGAAGACAAAAGTAACCACGACGACCATCCAAGATCTTGGATGAGCGTCATAGTCGATATTTTTATTCCCGTCGTTGAAAACACAACTTACAAAAAGTCATCAATGCTTTGTAGAAAGAGTCAGTGATAGAGAATCATAACATAAAGTCTGTCTATTATTTCGACTCAATTAAAGTGACATTTCCACAATTAAAAGTTTAGTAATTACTGTTATACATTTGGGGATCATGTAAAAGATTTCTTTCGAAATAAACTCATTTCAACTACACTTGGAGGTTTCTGGGGAATTCGTAA
The DNA here is from genome assembly GCF_902728285.1 of Clytia hemisphaerica. Classification (NCBI taxonomy): domain Eukaryota; kingdom Metazoa; phylum Cnidaria; class Hydrozoa; order Leptothecata; family Clytiidae; genus Clytia; species Clytia hemisphaerica. Next base: position 176,592 of record NW_027104213.1, on the reverse strand, counting down.
ATAGTAAACTGCATACTGATACAGTCTGCTAGACATTAATATGGTAATATTTGCTCTTCATCTTTGATTTTTTCTACAGTGATTAGATTGAAACATGCGCGATAAAATTTCTATTATTTGTCTTCAGAGGTTACTATTTTCTTTGAAAACTTAACCTCTGATACTCAGGGTAGACATAGTCTGAATCGCAGACCTCTACAAAAACCGCTGGTAGTATAGGTCTGCTTAATAATCTACCAACCGCATTCCGATTCGGTTTTTTTTAATTCGATGTATTTTACAGAATCTTGGCGAGTGTAAAGTTTTAACGCGAGTGAATCGAGTTGACTAGATTACGTCATTCTTATTTGCTCAGTACGATTGAGAGAATGATAAAAATCAATGAAGGCGGCTAAACTAACTCGCGTGAGGAAAACAAGATGGCGGAGGGGATATCTTGTTACCTCTGCCAGAATAGGTCCACAAATTCCTGGGACAGGAATTTTTTCACTGCTAATCTGCAAGAAGTAATGAATAGACATGGGACATACAAAATCAATGCCCCCAAATGTTCATTTGTTTGCCAATCGTGCAAAAAGAGTTTGACGAAAATTAAGGCATCATTTGTTGCATTGGATAATTTGGTGCAAAGGGTGAATCCTGAACACAAAACATTGGTAAGAATTATTTATCTTGTGATGATTGACTTTCAACTATGAAACTGTGTGAACTGTCAATGTTGGCAAGGGATATGAAATATATACAGACCACCTCTGTGTGCCGCATCTGGCCATGGGTGGATAAAAACCTTTATTAAAAGTCACTTCTTTTGGACTTTGAAGCTTATCCTGCTTTAGGACATCAATAGTATTCCAATACTCTGAGTGGGATCAGGTGTAAATTTCCGTTGAATTTTTTTATGTTTTTTTATGTCACATTTTGCCACATGAAGTTTCTTTACTCAAAACACCACACGTTTTTCTTGCTCTCCATTCCAGGACAAAACATAGCTAATCGATAAAATCGATTATCAAATATGATCGATAGTAATCCATGGATTAGATATCGAATCGTCTGTGATAATCGATATGTAATCGATACTCAGGATTTTTTGGGAAGCTTAATTCTTATTGATTAAGTATTGATCAAGTTTTTTCATTGATTATATAGCCAGACAGAACAGAATCGAGAATCAAACCGATCGAATCAAATTGAATGCAATGGACCGATTGAAATTCGATTGTCGAACGCAATCGAATCTCAATCGAACTGCGAGATTCTAGGTAATATTTGATTGGTTCGATCAGGTTTGATTGCCATTTTAGCGTTCAATGTTGTTCGGTGTCTGTCGACTACGTTCAATCTTGTTTGATAGACTTTTTTTCAAAGAGGCCACCCTGTTGAATAATTATGTAGTCCAGCAGAAAAACAATGATAAAACCATGCATAATTATTACAATATGCATGATACAGTAATTATGCATGGCTCTATCATTGTTTTTATGGCTGGACTACATAATTATTCAACAGGACGTCCTCTTTGAAAAAAAGTCTAATACGTTCAATGTCTTCAATCCAATCTGAAAATTGCAGTAATATTTGATTGTTTTTGAATTGCGTTTGACAATCGAATTTCAATCGGTCCATTGCATTCGATTTGATTCGATTGGTTTGATTCTCAATTCAGTTCGATTGAGATCGTCTGGATATAGGTATTGATTATTTATTAATATAATTTTATAATTGATAACTGATTGGAGGTATTCTGTAATCATTTGATGTTAAATAATTCAAAGTGATGTGTAGGCTATCAATGTGTATAAGTTGTGTTCCATCAATTCAAATTGTTTCACTTTTGTTTATTGATGATATTTCTGTGCAAGAGGATTCACAACATATTTTTAATCCCAGCCTAAGTATTTTTTTGAATAATAAGCTTTTAACTTTTTTGAAAGTCATGCGGTTGTGATCTATTAATTTGCCTGTCATCTTTTCAAATCATAGGTGAACGAATGTCAAAAATCAAAAAAAGATTCGACTATGTTTTAGATCTTGATCTGAAAAATGGAAAACATTTTATTTCTTCTAGATTAGCAACAACGGAGATAGCCAAAGTAAGGATCAGCAACCAAAACAAATGCAGCAAGTCAAAGTTCGATCCATTTCCTGTCAAACATCTCTCTCCATTCCTCTAAGAGAAGTTGGTACTAGGAGCTTCATTTACGTCAGTTGGCCAAGTGGATCCAGATTTAAAGAGGTAAAAAAAAATCTTGCAGCAATGATTTCAATCTTGGGATCTGCATTTTTTTAGGCCTATCATTAACTGATACTTATTCTTTATGTTGTTTTTTATTGCTTTTCTAAGTGTTATGACTGACCACCATTAACACACTAACCGGCAGTATTTCATTCTTGTATTTCTAAATTTTGGTAATTTTAGCTCCAGCCTCAGTTTAACTCGTTGGCAACAAAATTGCTTAGGAATCAACCAATTGGCTTTTGTGTGTATCACATGGAAGACACTAAGAGTGAAATTTTGAATCTACTTAGTAAGGAGATAAGAAAAGAATGCAAAAGAATATGTTTGGAAAAGGTTTGATTAAAATTCAGATATTTTACAGTCAAGGTTTGTCAACAAGATTAATACAGACAACTAGAAAAATGTAGGTTTAACTAAATTTAGTATTAAAAAAGTCTGAATTTAAGAAATCTTTGGTCATTTTAGCTACTTCAGAAGTAAACATATATACTCTCTGTTGATTTAACTTGGAAGAAAAGAAAATGTATCAGTAGTTCAGGGTCTCCATCCGTTATTAAAGTGTTAGCAAAAATCTCATATATATGTGAATAGCAAACTGTAATCTTATAGTTTTTAATGTCAATATTGTGCAGGCCCTTTCAGTAGATGAAATGCAACCTGTACTTTGTAAAGCTAAAGAGGTTTTGGGAAGTTTCTAAAATACTTTAACTGTTAAATTAATTTTAATTGTTCAAGTGTGGTAGTTGCTTTTAACTATTCAGCTTGGCTGTCATTGTAAAAGGTGCATAAACATCAGTTCTTCTTAGAGTAATATATGTTGAAACCAAATTATCTCTTGATCAATCAGTATAAAATGAATTATCAAGGAAGGTTTTACAAATTTCTCATTTTAGATTGATGGCGAATACGCACCCAATATCTTCAAGAGTACCAAAAAGGAGGACCTTTTAGGGTTTTCTTTTAAGAAAGCCCACAATGAACTCAAGACTTTATGCCCTGTTTTTGAAAGTCTTTTGTCTGTTGCGGCAACAAAAGATGACACCAAAATGTCAAGTATATCAACAACAAATGCTATTGTGATGGCCGCTGCAATCATCTTCAAGAACAATTCGAGAAGGGTTACAACAGTCCAGTTATACTTGACGTTGATGCAAAATCATTCTTCTTACACGGTAAAAAGTCTTATTATATTTTACTGTTTTACTCCAACAGGGGGGTCAGTAATCTCAGACATTTTCTGACGTGGTGCTACTGCAAAAAAGCTCAAAAATCATTTAGTACCATGTGTACTAAAATACCAAAAAAGGTGGTCCCTTAAAGAAAATTTTGAAAATTTTTAGTATTGTGTACTAAAATCAGCCAAAATGGAGCATATTTTGACAATTTTGAAGAAAAGAATTTTTTAGGGAATTTTTGAAAAAATCTTCAAAATTTTTGCAGAATTTTTCCAACTTTGTTTCGTATTTTATCAAATATATTCGATAGTTACAGTTTAGTAATAAAATGATACCATTTTGTAGATTGATGCACTAAACTTGACAAATTTTGTAACAATGATTTTAAATCTGGAAAGGGCAAAAAATGGGTGGTATCTATGTTAAATTGCTAAAAATGATTTTAGTACATGTGTACTAAAATAACATTTTGAAAAATAGGTGGGTCAAAAATTAGCAAAAATCAGGATTTAGTATACATGTCTTGAATTTTAGTACAGACCCCCTTGACCTGCCTTGACTCCAAATGTTTTCAAAAACCAATTATCCTCATTTGTAGAAAAATATTTTGGTTTGAAATTACTAACAATGGATAGACAGAATAATCAAGGCGAAAAAAATTTTGAAGAAATGTACGTGAGATGTACGATTTTCCAAGCTTTATCTCCTCTACAAAACCTTTTTTGAAGAAAAAGCAAAATCCATTTTTTATTTGACCACCCCTTCAGTCTTTTGTTTGTCTATAACCTTTTAAAGAATTCCTCAACCTTAATAAATTTGAGACCGTTGGAAAAATATCAGCGAGTGGAATAATTCGAAATTGAAAGAAAAAAACTACTTCATCTTCATTTTCATCTTTGTTTTTCGTACCCTTTCAGAAATCATTTTTTAAGTTATTACACTTACTAATATCTTTCCAACGATACCAAACTTATTACGATTGAAGAACTCCTTTAAAGAAGTTATAAGCAAAGACATTTAAAATTGTGTTCTTAAAACTTCTAGGGATTTGTATCTATTTTCATAGTTTTATTGGTCATTTAATTATTTTAAAGTTTGGAAACCTTTTTAAGCTCAAATTTTTTGTTGTGCAGAAATCATTTGCCTGAATGCCGTATATGATGTTATACGAAATATAGCTGTTTTTAGATCAAAATATCTTGGCTAGATGAATTTTCTCGGACTTGCTTTTCTACTTTGTTGGAAATAAGTACTATCGTACATTTAGCTAGAATAAAAAACTAAAAAAATATGAAATTAAGGGTAAGGGTAAGGAAAAGGTGCAGTATGAGCTAAGGATCGAATCCTTGCGAGGCTGGGCGCACCAACTCTTTCACAATGACCTTTGCATTGAAAATATCTAATCAGAGTATAATTCAGTAATACAAATGAGTTCATTTTTCTAATGCAGAGGTGAAAGAGCACAGCCAGTTGTTATATACACATCTTATCTCTCCAGGGGGGGGGTCGGTAGTAAAATCTCAGACATATATGAGTAGTAAAAGGATTTTTACAAATTTTTACATACCACCACCCAGATTCTTGGAAGTCTTTATTATATTGACAAGAAATTTGAGAATTTTTTGTTTGCAGCAAACAACTTTCCAACAGAATTTTTTTTTCCAATTTTAAAATTTTTCAAGTTTATTCAGTAAAGATATCCCAAAAATTAAAAAAATTGCAAAAAATTGCTAAAATTTGCTAATTTTACCAGTTTTTACTACCCAGGTAGTAAAAGTTTTTCAAATATTTACACATAGATACCACCTATTTTGTTATTTTAATTTTTTGTCACACCACCACGGTAGGAAACCTCATTATGTCCTGATCTCTCAACATATAAATTTTCCAATCTTATTCAAGTTTATCGCAAAAAAAATATTTTCAAACCCCTCCATATACGTGAAATTCAGATTTAAAATGATCTCCTGAATTAAAAATTATCTCCCTTTCTTTCACGAAAATTATACCTCTAGGATATAAACAAAGAAAAGGTCGCAAAAGATTTTTCTCGCAAAGTTTTTTGAAAAGCCAAGTTCTTGAAAGTTTACTACTTTTTCCCAAATTTTTTCAAAAAAGGCACCCTACGAGGGAATCATTTTTCTATTTTGGTGTTCTTGCTACCTTATACCTTACCTGGGACTCGTAGAGGTTAAAATAGGTACCCTGACCAGCGGCGCATCCCCGTAACCCATGAGAAAAAGAGAAAATATCGATCAAATTGTCATTTATATTGTGCATGCAAAACAAGAACCTTTTGATAAATGACTTTTTTAATTACCCAAACAAGATACTTCCTCTCTTCTTGATAAAGGGAAGTGCATAAATTAAAAGGATTTTTTCATATACTCGAAACTTGACCGCTTTATACGGGACACATTGCACCTTATTAAGGAATATTTGAAGATCTTCAAAGGCTTGATTTATTTTTTTTCCCTTAGTCTCTACTAAAACGTTTCGGAGCATTGAAGCTACTTGTCAGTAATCCATATATCAACAAGAAAATGGACGAATTTGGGGAAGGTCACGACGAAATGATCCAAAAGCGTCTTTTTAAAAAAGAATCCGTGAAAGAGACCGAAGTTGAAGTCGTCAATAAACCAACAAATTTTCACGACGAAACAGCAAAATGGGCAAAGTACCGTCAAATGGAGGATCCTGAACCTAAAATTCCATTATCAGGTATGGTAATATTTTAACATTAAAATAGTGGTAAAATAAGAATCATCAATAATTATTTTGAATTGAATATATATGTATATTGGTTCTGTATTATACAATAAAGTGTTAAGTTTACATTCTGAATATATGAATTATCTTAGAATAAATCAATTTAAGGGTATAAAAAATTAAGCTCCATTTTTTTTGAACAACATGGATCATCATCTTGGGAAAAAATTCAAAGAGGATTTTATGACGTCACGTCATTTAAAAAATATTATGTTAATATCATATCTTAATAGATTTAGGTTGATTTAGGGTAGTTTGGGCGTGCTTTAGTGGTCAGATCATGATCAAATTGTGGGGTTCTCATTCAATATTGTTGAAAGATAATTCTAGTCCGCTCTCGCCAACTAAAATACTCCTTAGTCCATATACGACTAAGAGCGGCATTTCTGTGGAAAGAGGATCTACCCTCTATTAAGCATCCTCTAAAAGAAGCACGGATTCGTTAGTGGATGCGAGCAGCCTAGGGTAGACAACGTTGCGTAGTTGACAAAATTCCCGAGTTTAAAAATGAAAAATAACTCGGAAAGTTAAAGGAAGCAAAATGAACCGAGTTACGTTATTTTATAATTTGTAAACCTTGATTTGTAACTCGCAGCAAACCTTTGTTTACAAACCGCAAACCTGGGTTTAATAGAACTAAACCACGGTTTACGAGCCGTAAATACAGGTTTACAGTCGCGAACCCTGGTTTACACATTGCAGGAATTTTTGTGTATGATATATTCCTAAATGTCCGATATACCGCCTACCCGATGATCCTGCTGAGGATGTGCGGAAGTCATCCAACGACGCGCGAAAGAGAAATCAGCAGCAAAACAAAGATGGCGATTAAAAATCTGATGATGATGACTGGATGATGTGATATTTCTAGATAAAAATGTTTACAAAGCTACACAAGTTAACCTTTTCGATCTATTGGCAGAATCTCAAGCTTTGGAAATCCAGTCAGACAACAGGTAGACAGTGTAGCAAATTTGTAGAAAGAAGAAGTGATTTCCCAGAACTGTTTTCGTTTCCAGCAGACAGTGTCAATCGAACGAATCGAACGCCGAATCAATTGAACGCAATTGAACACAATCGAATAATTGCGATTCAATTGTCGAACGCAATCGAATCGCAATCGAATATCACCCAAGATTTGCCGTTCGATTGCTTCGATTACGTATTGTATATCGATATATATGTTCGAGTACGTTCGATTGATTTAGATCTTATTCGCTTTCGTACGATACTTAGTAAGTGCTCCGCCGCCCACGCTGAAAAGCTCTAACAGAGTGATCCAATTTAATTCAATCGCAATCAAACTCATCGAACATAATCGTAATAGAACCAATAGACCTACCTTTTTTCAAAGAGGCCGTCCTGTTGAATAGTTATCAAGTTCAGCCATAAAAACAATGATAGAGCCATGCATAATTACTGTATCATGCATATTGTAATAATTATTACTTTTGGTTACTTTTGGTTGTCTTCAAGCTTCATGCTCTGGCAAGAAACTTTCTGCTTCACACCACAATGCTGCATCCATCAAACCTGAATAAAGGAAGGATGTCGGCAGCTAAACAGTTTTCATGTCAAGAATGGAGTTAGAGTCGGCTCTCCTGCACCCTGTGTAACCATGAATCTGTGGCTCGTCTGGGATCGAACTGAGGTGTCTGTCTAGAGAGTTTTTGAACTTTTCGACTGTAACATTCTTCACATCTCTAATACTCTTGGGCATTGAATTGAATAACTTAGCACCTTGCACAACAAGTGTGCTATCATGTAGTTTTGAACTATGGGTGCGAACACACATCCTTCCCAATCTTGGAGTTCCTTGAATTGAAATTTATTGTTGATGTTTGGAACCAGATTTTCAGCTATTTTCCATGTATACAGGATCCGATATCTCTCCCTTCTTCTTTGAAGTGAGTAAAGTTTTAGCTTTTTCAGACAATCCCAATAGTTTTTTGGAGTGCCAGTTATTCTTTTGAGAAATGATTTTTGGATTTCTTCTAATCTTTGGGTAGAACTGACAGCACTTGGACTCCATAGGACTGAGCAATATTCAATGACTGGAATAACCAATGATTTGTAAAGAGTAATCATTAGTTGGGGTAAACGCGAAGAGAAAGTCCGCAGAATCCAGGAAATCAAGTTTTTTGCTTTCTCAATGACTGAATTTATTTGATGTGTAAAGACAGCATCATCTGACATTAGTACTCCCAGGTCCTTCACAAATTTCTTCCTTTCAATATTTTCTCCTGAAGGGGATTTGTAGTGAGTTTGGTTTTTTATTTCTTCATCTGGACCATAGTGTAGAAGTTCAAACTTTGTGTCATTTAGTTTCATGTTGTTTTCTTCAGTCCAGTCATAGACTTTTTCTAGTTCTTTTTGAAGAATTTCAACATCCTTTGTGTTTTTGATTGATTTGGTGGCACGTGTATCATCAGCAAATGATTTCAATATACAGTACAATACTTTTTCATCAATGTCACCAATCAATATTAGAAATATAAGAGGTCCCAATACACTGCCTTGAGGGACTCCTGAAATTACTTTCTGGGCTTTGGACTTGACACCATTTACTATTACTGTTTGATATCTTTCAGTAAGGAATGATTCAATCCATCTGTGGATTGGTCCGGATATACCCAATTGCTTTAATTTCCCAAGTACAACTGCATGATCGACTTTGTCGAAAGCCTTTGAGAAATCAAGGTAAACAACATCTGCATTCAAACCATCATCTAATATGTCAAGAATGAGGTCGTGTTGCTCGAGAAGCTGACTAAGGCAGGATCTCCCACTTCTGAAACCATGTTGGTTTGGATTGAAAAGGTCATTGTTGTTCATGTGATTTACAATATGATTTTTCAATATTTTCTCGAAAATTTTTATCACATGCGAGGTGAGTGCAACAGGTCTGTAGTTGGCAGCCAGAGATCTGCTTCCTCCTTTGTGAATTGGTGTTATGGTGCATTTTTTCAGTTCAGTTGGAACAAGACCTATTTCTAGGCTTTTCTTCCAGAGTAAACACAGTGGAACGGATAACTCATCTTTGCATTTTTTGAGAAACATAGCTGGAAATCCATCAGCATAGTTCGGAAGGGGGTCACTACCCCCCCTACCCTAGAGCTACCCCCTACCCTAGGTTCTTCCCCCTTTTAAAATTTGATGCTACCCCCCTCAAAATTTTAAAATCCTACAAAAGAAAATAGAACACACTGCATTGCGAAAAAAATAGAATCATTTTGAATCGAATGTTTCAAACATACTAAACAATTAATAAAGAAGACGTTGCATTGTAAATTAAAAATAAAACTTCTAATTTGGGAAAACACAAAAAAAAACATACCACTGACATCTTACCCCCCCCCCTTTCTAGATGAACCCCCCCCCCCTTTCTAAAAACTTCCCCCTTTCTAGAAAAAATTCTCTTACCCCCCCCCTTTCTGAGATTTTCTGAACATCGCTACCCCCCCTTTATAAAGGGGGGGGGGGGTGCGAACTATGATCAGGTCCTGCAGAAGATGATGGAGACAGCTCATTTATTGCTTTAACGATGGAGTCTTCAGTTACGTTAATCTCATCAATCTTGACGTTTGTTTTGTCTTGGTTAGGTTGAGGTTGTGGTTGCTTTGGTTTACTGAACACTTTAGCATATTGGTCGGCTAAGAGATCAGCCATTTCTTTGCTTCTTTGTGTAAGTTCTTCATTGCAATTCAATAGGGGTCCGATATTAGACCGAATTTTCGATTTCTTTTTTGCATAGGTAAAGAAATATTTTGAATTCTTTTTAATTGAGTCAATCACTTTGCTTTCCACGTGACGCTTTGACTCATTAAAAGATTTTTGAAGTTTTTTCTCAATTTGTAAAAGTTCATCTTTTATCTTGTCTTTCTTGGATTTGGAGTTGGTGTGTAAAAGTTTTTTTGTAATTTTCTTCTTCTTTTTGTAAGAGAGTGACGGTATCTCTCAGCTTTTGATTTCGTTTTTGATGTGGTCTTGGCCTTCACGGGAACTCTGCTTTCGCATATTCTGTAGCATATGTTGTTGAAGGTTTCCAAAATAACATCTGGGTCTTCAGTATCGAACTCACTTGGCCAGTTGACATATTTGAGATCATCTTTAATAGTTTCCCAATCAATGTCATCAGCAAAATAATTCAGTGTGTTGAATTTTGTGCTTGGCTCTTGTTGATCGTCGTCCAGAAAGGAGTTTTGAACTTTCAGAGTTGTTGATACTAGTACAATTTCGTGATGTGATGTGCTTTGCAATACAGGTACTGTTGTGTAGCTGTGTATTATTTGTTCGTTGTTAGTGAAAACAAGGTCTAATGTATTTCCGTCCTTGTGTGTTGGCAAATCGATATATTGTGACATGAAGAATTCGTTGCAAAACTGATTCAAAGAGTTTAGAATAAGACGGTCGTTGATAGTACATCCTGATTTTGGAAGGCCCTCAGGCCAAGTTGCTTTGGAAGGTTGAAATCACCTCCAAAAATGATATTTGGTACGGTTTCTAACTTTGAAAGTGCATTTTTTACACCATTGATAGGAATGATAAAATCATTTGCGGTTGAAGGATTACCATTTGCTTTGTCGTCAGGTTGTCGGTAGACTACCAGGATAGCCAGATTTTCGATGCTTGAGTATAGGCAAAGAAGTTGTACACTGGGTGAGGAGTGAGAATAGATTTTTTCGCATGAAGCTGCAATATCATCCCTGACATAAAAACAAACTCCACCAGTAAATCTGCCTCTAGATTTCTTCTTTCTTGTTGAATCACATCGGAAGGGAGTGAAACCTTCTACTTTAAGTTCTGCGTCTTTATGGTTATATAACCAAGTTTCTGACAATCCAACAAAAAGTTGGTTTTCATTACAGACATTATCTTTAATAAAGGGAACTTTGCTGGGTACTGTTTGTGGACAAAGCCCTTGTATGTTAAAAAATGCAAAGCTATTCACTACTGGAATGTTTGCATTGGGTTGAATGGTAGTTGAGGGATTTGGAATGGTGGTCTGAGCGGTAGTCCTTGTGGGGGTATCAGATGAGTCTGTTGTGGAGGTATTTGGTGAGTCTGTTGTGGAGGTATTTGGTGAGTCTGTTGTTGAGGTAATTGATGAGTCTGTTGTAGGTTTTGTACTTGAAATTGAATGTCTTGGATTTTCTGTCCCAGTGTTTCCAGAATTTCTTCCTTCAACAGACGAATCATATCTAAAAAATGACCAGGCTCTTGTTTGTTATTGTTTGATTGTTTGTTATTGTGCGCTACACTACTTTTCACAGTTGGAGGTTGTCTTTTTGTTCCTTTTACATGAGCAAAACGACAGGATTCTGAAAAGCATTATGCATGGTTTTATCATTGTTTTTCTGCTGGACTACATAATTATTCAACAGGGTGGCCTCTTTGAAAAAAGGTCTATGGAACATAGTCAACTATTGATCGAACCAATCTAACCTTGTGTTGTAAGGCTTACTCAAGAGCTTAGTTAGCTTCAAAAAGCGCAAAAACTGGACAAAATAGCTGTTTCTGGCTGAAAAACACGGTTTTCAAGGGTGAATATCTCGAGTTAGGTACAGAAATCACCTATACTTGCAATATATCTCTAATCTTAATTTTTTGAGAGCTTTCCAAAAATATACAACAGGTCTCCATTTTCTTGAGCTAAAATTTTCATTAATTTTTAACCCTATGATTTTTGCCTGAGACCGTCATATTTGTCCGAAAATCACACCAAAGTGTCCGAAAAAAAATTGGAAACATTGTAATTTCGATTCCCCTACCCCTTAGCTTTCCGAAAATGTATAACAAGTGCTTCTAACAAAACATTCGAGCGATTCCAAAAAATCGAACAAAATTCCCCCTACTATTAGACTTAAACTCATATATCATCAAGATTGCAGGATATTTGAGTACGGGCCGATTTTACTTTCGTTTTGAGTGGTTTCATTTTCGATTTCAACCCAACATCTTAGCAACAGGGTGCTCGCCCATAGTTACAAGGGTTTGTGCAAAAAACTAAACATAGAAAATTTTCCAAATCACCCATTTCGATTACTGTAATGAAAAATGAAACTTTTCTATGTTTTACTTTTTTACACCTATTCTTCAAAATTAAAATATTTAAGATTTAAGTTCTTCTTTTATTCAATGATTTTTTACGGCACTTTGTTGACAATCTAACTCTTGCGTCAAATTCCCGCTTTCTTCAGTAAATTAAAGATGAGAAAAACCTAAGTCATGATCACGGTACATGGATTGAAACAAATACATGTTTTTCTTTTTATAAGCATATTTTTTTTGGGAAACAAGCTCAGTTATGCTTACAGATATTTTAGACTCATCTCGAAGTATGTTTATCATATGCTTATTTTTCCGAAAAATTTGAGTCTCCAATTTTTCCAAATCTGTCCTTGCTATACATGAGGATAGGGGAATAACTAATGACACAAAGATTTTTCAGGAAAGTTGTGAATGAGTGCCGCGTTTACGCTTGTATTTTTTTAAATTAAAATGCAGTTTACAGTAAAGAAACTTTTTGTTAACTTAATGCAGGCTGTGTACTGTATTAAACATTTTAATTACATAAGGATGCAAGTGTAAACATGGCAAATGATCTTGAAATAATACTAAGATTAAGATAGAACAAAAGAAATTTTCACTTACAGTTACACACCTCAAAAGCAAGCTCAGTAATATGCTTGTAATATGCTTATTTTTTAGACAAATTCAGGTCTCGGCAGTGTAGACCTAACTCTTCATACAAAAATTACGGGAAGAAAAGCGGAATAAAAATCAGTTTTTTGCAGTTTGCAAAAGAACGCCACATAGAAGATCTTTCAAATTCAGTATGTGAATAGAGCAGTAAAAAATACAACTTTTCTATTTTTTCTTTTTTTTGCAAAAGTTCTAGAAACAGTGTTGCTCGAATCCCTCAGATCCTTGGTTAGAAAAAGCTATACCTGTTTACTTTTTTCTTGCCAGATTCATCAAGCCATCAACCAACAAAATTAATACTGACATCAAAAAATTCACACGACCTTTCCACAAGACACTTCTAAATTATCTGCCATTGTGGAGATGTTCCGAAATTAACCAATCAGGTTTACAATCGGAATTCCTCTGGGAGTTAGCGAGTCGGGAAATGTAAAGTTACGTAATAGGTAATACATAATTTTTCCGGGGGTTAAACGTATACATAAAATTGAAATGGTTTGTTTTTTTCTTCATTATTATATATTTAAGTTTCCGTTATCAAAATTCTAGAAATACTAGTTTGTAGACCATATTAGAAAATGGTTATATATTTCGCAAAATAAACACTTACAAAAGCTATTACTTACTTTTTTTACCCCCGCTTTCTAAACAGCGTCTTCTGTGTGCGTGATATCAGGAGGAGACAAAACGCCCTCATCGTAAGATTCTCGGGTCGTCTTATTGTTTGTTCCTTTTGTCGAGTCTGTCGGTCCTATTGTTCATGCTAAATCCACACACGATGACGTCAATGTTTGGCGGCATACCTGAAAATTAAAACAAAAAGATTATCATATTATGTTTGCATGAATTACCTTATACGTCATTATAAAATTATACAAAACGAAAGCGAGTCTAGGCCGCCCGCCTAGAGCGCGGGCCCTAATATTTTTTCTCTCGCGGTCTTCAGGGAAAAACAAAAGTGATCGATATTCTTCTAAGGAAGAATTTGCCAAACAAACCCCTAGACAAAAAGATGTATTTTGAGGTTGGGAATGGATCCTGCAAAGATGAAAAAATTTTGACTACAGGTATATGTACCACAAAACCCACAGGTACCTCAAAACCAACAATTTCATTTCAGGAGTTCTAGAAAAGTCTAAAATGTTTTTATCAGCATAACTTTTTAAGATTATGTTGGCATAATAGTTTCTTTATTATTTAAAACAAAATTGAGCATTATTGATTGGGTAAAAGTTTTTTATCAAGATTTAACGCTAGAATTCTAACTTCAAAATTTTTGATTTTTTTCAAAAAATGGTCAGATAAGTCACTTGCTATTGACTAACCTATCAATCTTTCGTTTTCTATTACCTCTAGGCATAACACAAATATAGAAAAAAGTCCTAAGTGCTGTAAGCAATGTGTTTATTTTAATTGCTCTCAAAAAACTCACTTTTTAATTGTGGGTTTTGAGGTACATATGAGAAAAATTGCTAGTTTTAGAATTTTTTGATGTTGAACACAAAAATATTTATCTATTTCTCAAACATACTTCTGGAATACAATTTTGTGACACATTTTCAAGAAAAACTATGCAAAAATACAACAATAATGTTTAGCTTATATAACTCAAAAGCTTTTAGTATGGATATTACATCATATTTACTAAAGCTAGACGGTTTAGTCCTGATACTTTGTTAAACATATTTTCAATTAAATCATAATCTGGAATGTTCATTTTTTCCTCGAATGGGAATGACCTTTAATGGCTCAGCTATGATGTCATGAACTGGGAAAATGCTTATATCTGGAAGATGGTCTGGGGTGTTTTCAATAACAGTGCCACTCCTAACTTTAGGCTTTAGACAGTGTAACTGAATTGAGTCAACAGCGCCATCTTCATCTTTTAAGAATCTCTTCAACAAACGACCAATATACAACCTTTTTTTTTTCTTGGTGGTGTAGATGGCAGCATACCAGTCTCTTTTGTTGGTGGTGCCAGGCCTTTCCAGCAATTCTTGAGTTTTTGGATGTCGCTTTCATCATCAGTTTCATCTTCGGACATTTCGCTTCCTTTAGATTCAAATTCCTCACCTTCCTCATCTGATGACGAATCCTCCTCAAACAATCGTTTAGAGATTGAATGTTGTTTGGTTGGTAACATCATCAGTGGTTTGATTCCATTAACTTTATAGCTTGCTTTGCTGCAAACTGAACGAAGAACATAGACATACTGGGAACTGCTTTAATCCCAAAGCCAAGCATTTTTGTTGTAAACAGATACATTAAGTTTTTGCATTTGATGAATGTTTCTTTGATCTCCTCTCTCTTCTTCTTTTTCAGTTTCCTTCTTCAGTTTCTCATCCCTGATTTCTTTGACCTTAGTTGCTGCATCTTTAGCCCCTCATTGAGTCGTGTACCTGAGTCACCCTTGTAGTCGTGGTTGCTTTCTTTTCTTCATTTGGCTTAACCTTTTTTATTGTCAGAAGGCCAGGAATTTCCTCCAGTTGGATGCTTCTTTCTACCATCTCCCTTATCAGGGACTGAGCCTGGTCAAATTTAGCCTTCCAATAATCACGAGAACTTTTTCTTTTGCCAGAAGGAGACATGATGAGTGATGAGTCTGGAGTCGATGTAGATGTTGATGGAGGGATTTCTTCTTGTATACATGCTACTGCTCTGTCAAACTTATCTTGCTGCATGAAGTTTACGCTCAATCCACTTAATGTTATTCCAACCCGCTTGGAACATGAAACTAATGTATCTTTATCTGCCCATTTAGGCCATATCTCTCCCAAGATAGTCATAAAAGCCTCACGATTTATGTTTTGCATGGGATTAAAAAGGGGTTCTTAAGCTTTTCGATATTTATGGTGGAGATTTAACTGTAATTGCACTGTAATTTCAACAACCTCAAATGCTTTGCAAAGTCTTCTTTTCATAGTAAATAATAGTTTCATTTGCTTCAATTAATGCCTAAATCAGTTTGATTCACTATCCAGACATTGCAAAAAAGTTTCTATCATTTGCAATAAATAACTATGTACGGATGTTTTGTAACTTTCATGAGTGCTAACAATAGTCAATGCAGTTTCCAAAATCATTTCAACACAATTAGGAAAACAAGTAAGCCTTAATTTTTACATACAAAATACCTATATGAAATACAAAATCAATTGTCAAAAAGTTTCAGGTAGAAATGTAACGAGGGGAGAAATAATTTGCAAAACTCCCTTGTGGGTTTTGAGGTACATCTATTGTGGGTTCTGTGGTGTAATAGGTAATTCTATTGAGACTAACTTATCAACATATGAATAGTTCTACAACAAACTTACCTAGATGTACAGGTGCAAATTTTTGTAGGCGTTTTTTTGGCAAAGCCAAAAACTCTAATTTTTTTCTTCCCTCAAGCTAAAAAGGTTACGGGTTTTGGGCAATCGAGGCAAAAATCAGTAAAAAGCTGGTGTTTTCCGTAAATCTGAGAATCACGATAAGATCCTCACTGAGAAATGAAAATCTAAGGATAATGATAATTGAATAGACCTTTTTTCAAAGAGGCCACCCTGTTGAATAATTATGTAGTTCATCAGTAAAACAATGATAAAACCATGCATATACAATATGCATGATACAGTAATTATGCAAGGCTCTATCATTGTTTTTATGGCTGGACTACATAATTATTCAACAGGACGTTCTCTTTGAAAAAAGGTCTATACTATCCACTGATGATCCACTGATCAGCTGTGACAGATCATTTCGATGGAAGTTGTTGGAATTTTTACAAGACTCTTGACAGAAATCTTTTGTTTCATTGTCAATAATGACAGTGCCGTTATTAATTTTGTTAGATCTGATTATTGATGTTTGTAAGTGCACTTTATAGTTTTGATTCCCATTGAAGAACAGTTGAATAATCATATTCTGGTTTTCATGTTATTAGATGCTGTTTTAGAGCTTTAGAGCTACACTGCTCGGTATGTAAATATCTTTCCATGTATGATATAATTTGCTATATCTCATGAATAAATTGACTACTTGCTTTGAAACTTTGCCAAAAGTTTCAAGATACATTGGTGATCATCATTGGCAACTAGCCGTATTGTATAAGGGTTGCGAAGCGATCCAGACTCCACCTCAATTCGCAAGTTGCTAGCAAAATAAGAGACGCTCTAAAAATCCCTCTAATAAAGCCGCTATAGAGACAGGGTCGTAAGAGCCTTAATGCCAAACACACCACATAATCCACGGCGGCACAACACCCGCCGCCGCCCGCGCATCACTCTTTTTTTCCTTCTAGTTCTAGTTATTCTAGTGTAAATAAATGGTGCCTTAATAAAATCGAACGATATTCGTCGAATGATCGAACATTTTTATTCAAATCACGAATCGTCTGTCGAAATCATCAAAACATAAAAATAAAACAAACAAAAAATGTACAAAGATGGCTTGTTGGTTCTTGGGCAGTTTTGATTTAATTCTTGACAATTTCGACAAATTTGATTACCTCCGTATTTCTTTATCATAGAATATCTACCCTGAGTATCAGAGGTTAAGTTTTCAAAGAATATATTAACCTCTGAAGACCAATAATAGAAATTTTATCTCGCATGTGTCAATCTAATCACTGTAGAAAGAATCAAAGATGAAGAGCAAATATTACCTTATTAATGTCTAGCAGACTGTATCAGTATGCATTTTACTATTTACGAATTCCCCAGAAACCTCCAAGTGTAATCAGAGTGAGTTTCTTTCGAAAGAAATCTTTTACATGATCCCCAAATGTATAACAGTAATTACTAAACTATTAATTATGAAAATGTCACTTTTTGCGGAACGACCGTTTTGAGGGCGCGAAGCGCCCGAATAGGGAGTGTAGCATCCTTTCTCTAGATCTGGGCGTGTGGCGTAAAAAATTTGTATATGTTATATGTACGAAAATTTAAAAAAAAATCGTAGGGTGACATATCGACTTTGCTTCGTGTTGGATGGGATCAATTTTCTGTAGCACTATTAAAAGTATCTGTTTTGTAAAAATATTTATTGCAATAGAATATGATGGATATCAAAAGTATTATAAAGTAAGACTTTTGATTAAAATTGCAACTTTTGTACAATTAACAGTAAGAGTGTCAAAGCTTTATCTTCTTTGCTTTTTTCCCGCTTCTTCCAGATGTCTGGGCCCAGTCTTTTTTTCTGCGTTTCATTTTCAAAACAACAAAGATGGCCCTGAAAACCAACGAATTTTTTCGGTTTTTGAGGTGCATGCATTAACTTTTGGACTGATTATGGCCCATTGAAAGGTAAATCTTCATTCTTTTTCACCTTTATAGTTTCAACTACCTTTGGAATGTTACATTAGTACTTTTTCTTTGTGTTGACTTTTTTGTTTATAAATTGGATTTCATCTCACAAAACAAAATGTATTTTTCTCGGCCATGTGTTTCATGGATATCACATGGCCATGTTTTCTTTCCACAGGCTTATTTTTATTCATATGGGGCGTGTGCTTATTTCATTTTACTCTAACTATAATTATTTTCATCTCTTCTGTCTTCAGGGTTCAGGCAGGTGAAGGGGAGCTTGCCTTGATTGATGTGATGGGTGACTTTTACCGATCGGCCGACTGGCTGAATCAGCAGTGTTTCAGAGTTTTGGTGGGTGAACGTACACAACAAAGAAGCAGCATAAAACCAAAATATACATAGCATTATGACTGTATGAACAGATTGTGATTGATGGAGAATAATAAAATGGTCCTGCTGAATATAAATTGTGCCAGTTCCATGTTATTCCGTGCAATGTTTACGAGACAAAAGAGAAGACTGTACTGGAAAACAGAATCAAAATGATAATTACTAGTTGCTATTTTCGTCATTGAAGATTTCTTCAATATTTATTCGATAATAATGGAATCATTTTGATTTGGCTTGATTGATTGTTGATTCCAATCGCTTTCTTGCTGACTCTCGAGAGATTTTTGTTTAACATTGGAGCTTGATCATCATCAATTAGAATAATGCCGATTAATATTTGTACGATAAAGTGATAACAAAAGCATGATTGATGACTTTAGCCCGAAAGACAACTTTAAATGATAAAAGTACCTATGGTATATGTTACTTTTGATGCTAGCTCGAATATATTTTCAAACAAGATATCTTTCACAAAAAAGTGTTTTTTACTGGCAAATCAACTTAAATATTTTCATAAACTCTTTGACGTGAGATTGTAGATAACGCTTGTTATTATATTACCGCCTAATAAATAGTAATGGCATTACTTTATGTACTTATATGAATTATAGAAGTTTTTGAATTTTATTCTGCAAGGCAAGGTTCTAGAAAAAATTAGTTTGCACTGGTTTGGATTGATTTTATAAATGAAACATTGGGAACATCTTTTTGCCGAACACACAATATCGCAAAAATAGACTCACAAAAAGACCAAATTTCATCACGCAAAAAATCTCACTATTCTTGATAAGTTACTGGAAATTATTGCTAGGATGCTGGTTCCTTTTCGGAAAATTGATACTACATTTGAAGTGAATGATATCATAAAGAGGTAGCACATTTAGAGAGATTGTATACTAGGTTCTAATGGCTGAAAAGCTCAAGATCATCTTTCAAACTACGCACTATTCTCTTTTAAATTTTGAAGGGAAATGTATAATATAATTTTTGAATTGTTGATAAATTTGTCTTTGTAAAAGTTTTATAGAGAGCTAAGTAATTGTTTCAAAAACTCACTAAAAGATGGGATAAAAGTCTTTCAATTTATTCTGATAAACTACCAGCCTAAAGCCTAATGTAATATCTTTGTTGTTGGTCATTCAGCCATTGCACAAGAAACATGTGTGTTCTTTTTTGTCACTTGCACTATTTTTTATAAGAACCAGTAAATTTTTTTAAAGGTTTGGCTGTCCTTTTTTGAACTTTGAGCCTGAAATTGTTTTTGAATTGCTCAAAACCCGGCGTATTTAATTTTTGAGCCTCGTATTGTTCTTATAAAATTCTTATAAAAAAAAAAGAGTTGAGTGGGAAAACATTATCAATAAAAGTTTGACTTATAAAAATAATTTGTTAGTGTCGAAATTTCTTCGCTTTGCGAAAACGGAAGGTCGTTCCGCAACCCCTTTTATGTTGATAATTGAATCGAAATAATAGACAGACTTTATGTTATGATTCTCTATCACTGACTCTTTTTAAAAAGCATTGATGATATTTTTTGTTGTGTTTTCAACGACGTCAAAAAATATCAACTTTGAACCTCATCCAAGATCTTGGATGGTCGTCATGGTTACTTTTGTCTTCGTTGATTGTGCGATGAATAGAATCTCGATTCGTCGGCACAGCGTCAATATACGATTTTGACCTGTGCTTTTCACGGTATAGAATATCCACTTGATTTTGCAAGGTAAGTTTCGTTCACTAAAAGAGCACTCCTTCCGCCCGCGCGACTTGCAAAAACCTCTCATTGATTGACAGACGGTGGCAGAAAGGATCTTCATCATCCCTCGACTTTTACACCGTTCAAACTAATTTTTTTTCATTTAACAGCAAAATAAACATTTAAAATCGAAGAACCACTGCTTAGATTGCTTAGATGCATGCCGCCCGCGCGGCAATCTGATCAATGGGCATTTTTACCCCCTGACGCGTCGAAAATGATACTAAATACAGCTGCCAAGAAATTTTTCTGGTGTATCACATCAAATTTTATCATAACACAAAGTTTGTGCCTCATTAAAACTTTTGACAAGGTTTCAAAGCAATTTGTTCAATTTATTCAAAAGATATAGCAAATTATATCATACATGGAAAGATATTTTCCTTAACAAATCCTTACAAAGGGGAAAAAGTACCCCCTAAATTTGGACCCAGTATAAAAAATTGAGCTGGAGTTAGCTTTGGGGACCGACCATTTCTTAAACTAGGATAGTTAAGCATTCCAAAAAAATGTATAGTTTATCCTGTAGTAGGGTTAAGCAAAATGCCATTTTTCAGGTTTGGCTCCCGGACTAAAAGTCATTTGATTTGAGTTAATGAACGGCGTATTAAGAAAAATACGATTTCTCTTTTGCACCGAGTAGGCTTTAACTCGAAATATGAAAATCCGTAGTGGAACACACGCGAGTGTCTGTGTACTATAAGAGGGACGAAGAAGTATGATTGATAAACTTAATGAAATTATCAAAACAAATTTTTTTCAAAGAGATTTAACAGTAAGTGAAAATACAGACCAGAAATAAACCAGTCGAGCAGTTGACAGTACATGTACACATGTGTTGTGTCAACTTGTCAGCATTGTATTGTTGTAAAGGAAAAGATAAAAGAGATAAGACTAGCCTAGTTTCTAATCCTGCTATAGGAGTTTAAATTCAGACTGCTTGACCTATTTACCGTACTGTGTAAAAAAATTCTAGAAAAGAACGAGTAGAATTCAAAAGATCCAACAACAACAACAACACATGAAAAAAAACGGATTTTTCAACAAAAATGAAAAATGGCTATTTGTGGACAAAAAAGCTTCAACTGCTACTCAAAAAAATACTTGTCCAAAACGATGAGTATGTTAGAAAGCATTTCTATAAAAATCAGCTTAATACAGTGATAAAAAAGTTCAAAAATAATCTTGTTTTGATCTTTTAATGAGCATTCGAATCATTTTCGAATGTTTTGATGTTGATTTCACCAAAATACAGGAAGTGAATAAACAAAACATAGAGAAAGACAAAATGGAGAGTAAAAGCAGTTAGCTATCATACTTTCACTCGTACAATATTGTATATATTTTTCTCGTTCCGACGTTCTATATTTTATAAATATGACGAAAATTCTGAATTCGAAAAATATATCCCATTCACCATTGTACTCTGTACCGTGTGATAACTATTACTGTGAGTGGTCCTTTAAATCCGACAGCCCTGCCTAAATCCGACCCCAAATAACTGCTATGAAAGAAATTCTATGTTTACAAACATTCCCTCTCCAAGTTGAACAATAAACTATATTGCAAGAACTCACCGTACGTAAACAAATTGAAGATGGGTTTTTTTTTCATTCACCAATTGCCTGATTTTTAGATGGATGTGTGACAGCCAGGTCATTCATTTGAGGGCTATGCATGTTAGCCTCCACTGATGCAAGTTACCCGATCTCACAGTAGCTTTTATTTATCTGACTCAGCACGGAGGTGTCACCCTTTCTGACGCTTCCTTTTACCCCCAAATATTATCTTTAAAAGGTATTCAGGGGAACATGATGTCGTCAAGGTTGAAATACTGTAACACTGTATTTGCATGCCCCAAGTGCGAGGCTTTGGCTGAGGAATTGAGGAATTCAATAGGAATTGTTTTCACGACAAAAAATCCTTCCGTATTTTTCATTTTCTAGTCTAGTTGATGAGTCTGTCATCAAGGTTTCTGGTTTTTATGTTTACAAAAACACTTTACGTATAATGAGCACAACAGCTTGAGAGCTTTGCAATTTATATAAGATTTTGATTTCCTAGCACACTAACTACTTATTATTCAGATAGTTAAAAACATATAATGGGCGATGATATTGATGACTTGTTAGATGAGGTGGAATCAAAGTTTTGCACCAGCAAAAAGAAAACCAATGTCGCAAAGCAAGCAGTTTGTAAATCACCACAGCGTAGAGGAACATGTTCTGCTGCTGATCAGCCAAAAGTTCAAAGAAAGAAGTATATTCTATTATATTTTTTGTGCCCATACCAATGCGTGCTATCAGATGTTTCAGTTTCTGAATTTTAGCTACCTTCTCAATATATTTAGTAACAATGTGGACCTTTAATCTCTTCATTCCCTCAATGTCTGTCTTCATTGTTTTCTAAAAGCTAGCAAGCCACATCGAATATTATTCTTTTGCCAGAAAATCAAGCGCGGATGATAACCTGGATGACATCATTGATGATATTATGATTGATGATGGATTGAATCTAAAGGTTTGTTCTCTCTATTTGGTTGATAATGAGCTTTTGACTACAAACTCCATTCTCCTAATTGTCGAGGACTTCGTTGCTTTTCTTTATATGAGTCTCCCTTGTATATATCAACCCATCATGTCATAGTCTGTAGAAAATGGCTTGTGTAGGAGATAATCTATTAAGTTACCGAGTGATGGCCCGGTAATGTCAAATGTGCGTACACACCCCAACTAAGAAAGAAATCTCAAATTTATACGTAAATTACGTGAATTCATTGGAAAGCTCACTTGACCTCATTTTCCTCTTCTTGTAAACTAGAACCTTGGTTTTCTTTTCTTACTAGCGCTTCTTTTGGAGCTTTTGGTCATCAAACTGTATGCCTGTATTATTCAATTTTTCTACAGTTTTTCAGTGAGTTGCACGAAGCTCTAATATGTGTATTTTGTTTACTTTGTATAGAGTTTAAAGATAAGTGGCCACCAAGAGAACAATATCTCACCGAGTAGAAGTGTCAACAAAGGTTTGAAAGTCAAATGTTTTGCCATTCACATTGGTGGTACATCTTTGGTAAAAGGCCCCTCAACTTCTACTAATACTCAGTAAGTGTTAGTATTTTTGAAAGAGTTACTTTGATATAATCGAGACTCTTTCTTGTAAACCATCGAAGACTGCTTTCATATCATAAGTGTCTACAATGAAAAGTTCATCGGGATGTCCCTTAGGGAAATAATTGGAGGTTTTTATCAGGATACCATAAAAGTTATATCACACTGTATGGTTATCAGCTTTGTTTTAAAAAGGTTTTTAAAATTTGTTGTACTGTTTGCCTTCTCTTGTGCAGTGATCTCCAACATAGGTTAACACCCTTCTCCATTTTCTTGATATATCTTATCTTGTCCTACAAGAATTTAAAGAGAATTTATCTAAAGTTAGGCTTGCGGGGATGCTTCGATCTCTAAATTTTTCTTGCATTTTGTAGATGTTGTGATCGAATGCATTGCACTTCATGCGACAATCGAATCGTTTTCTTTGACGATTACAAATGGGATGAATCACAATGCGAATACTTGGCTTTTCGAAACTACTATCCTGATTTTTCAAGACTAAAGAAAATATTAATACCAAGGAAAGGTAAGCCAAGTGCTTTTGAGCTAGAAATTTATGATACGAAACTCTGTAATAATGTGATAAAAGGTTCCTATCCTTATGTTGCATTACTTTAACCCTTTGAACGCTCAACATTTTTGAAAATCTTAAAAAATTTCCATGTTTTCTTTTTGAAACTCAAAACTTCAAAATGACTTTAAAGATTGTAGTCTGATTGTTGGTCAATGATCTTAGTACCATTTGAAAGGTCTTTCAGAAGATTTTAAATCAAGTCGTAGGGAGCTGGGACCTAACGTATGGGACTTGTTATTTTTGCTGTTTCAAGACGCCAAAAACAGTCCCACGGAACCTAAGGGTTAATTAAAAGCAATAAAAAAGCAAAACGTCTGGAGAACGTCAGAAAGATTCCTGGAGTTATTCATAACAAAAATAAATTTTGTTCTTTATCAACAAGATTTGGAAATTTTGTTTGAAGCTG
This sequence comes from Clytia hemisphaerica, assembly GCF_902728285.1. Taxonomy (NCBI): domain Eukaryota; kingdom Metazoa; phylum Cnidaria; class Hydrozoa; order Leptothecata; family Clytiidae; genus Clytia; species Clytia hemisphaerica. The sequence goes on along the minus strand of NW_027104213.1, from coordinate 152,186 downwards.
TACATGCATTTTTTGCTTTCACTACTGTAGTTACCATTTTTAACGCCTCTTCTTCTTTCTAGGTTATCGAGCCTTTTGTTGTCAGTGCAGTTGGATATGCACTAAAGAAACTGTTTTTTTGAAAGATGCTAAACCTGAATTCAAATGGGTTTGTACAAAACACTAACAATGCGTTTCTTTCCATAGGACTTGTTGTTTTTTTTCGACTAAGAAATTAAAAGTAAAAATGCTAATTCTAGTTTCTCACGCAAAAATTGGATTTAAGCCAGTATTGTGCAACGATACCAGGAGGTCTATCCCTTCGAAAACGTTTTCAGTTTTTTTAAAAAATTGTACATAGATGCAAAAAATTATTTGTGAAAAAATTTGTAAAATATTATTGGTGCACCGATGTGATTTTTTTTGTAAGAAATATTTTGATTTTAGGAATTTTTTATTTGTGGATAGAAATGTAATATTTGTCATTATGTTCGATTGCTAGTTTGCTTCCCTTTCTGATTTCGACGAAATTTAACGTTTAGCGCCGACATTTAAATTAGTTTTTCTACCTTCTTCGGCGCTGTTGTCTTGATTTTTCATACCTGTTGAATTTTTCTTTATTTTGCAGTATGAAAAATATGAAAAATAAATTTAAATTTAGAAGAGCCTCAGAATAAGTGGTGATAACCAAAATATCCCATCATGGCAATGTTCAATATCTACAACGAGCTGGTGACCCGAAAATACCACACTCATTTTTGGAGTTTTGCGACCATCTTTTACATTTGCGTCGGCGTAATCACGTACGTCGGACCGTTACTGATCGCCTACTACTCTCTAGGTATGCCAATTTGTTGTTTATGTTGCACGGCCCAAAGTTACGGAAAAAAGTTAAAATCACTGATGGTAAATAATCCGAATTTATTATAAGATACGTCTACACTTCAAAAGGTAGTTGGAAAGATATTTCTTCGGCTTACATATTCTTCTGATTATACTCATATGCAAGTGAATTAGTGACGAAAAAATCGCGAAATTTCTATACCGACAAATTTTAATAGGCGATAACTTTTTTGGCCGACGATTATTTTTGACCGACAATTAATTTTCGACCGACTAACTTTTCTTACGAAATGATTTTTCGTTACTTGCTACTGAACATTCTTTCGTTTAAATATCGAATAGTTGATAAATGCTCAATTTAATTTTCTCACATTCAGGATTTTGGTTGAAAGAAAGCACTTACCGTGAACAACCAGAAGTGAGGTTCAAACACGATTTGATATTGGTCTTGCAAGGCACCTCTACAGTTCTTGGATACAGCACCTACAATAATTTCAATACCATTTTGCGAAACAGGCTTCGAACGTCAACTATAAAGGTATGCTAATGCTTTCAAGCTGAAAGTCTATGCTTTAACCACTTACCACCCTCCTGAAATTGTTTGTTAACAATGTGCGATTTAAGTAAACTTTTTGTGAATATATTATCTCAAATTAGAGTGGAAAAATAGTAAAATTTAAATGGATAAGAATGGCAAGTGGAGTAGCGCGTTACTGTTCCATTGGTGAGTGTAGTCACAGAGTCCATTATCTAGCGCTGGTGACTTCTCATATGCGTGATGATAGTACAGCAAGTACATAACCCAACTAAAGTAGAACGCCATAAACGAAGACGGGTAAACTCGTGTATGGCCTCAACAGAAATATTTATGGTTTATGATTGGCCAATAGAAAATTTAAATCATAATAATAATAATATTTTTCTATTCAACAGTCGCAAGAAGTTGACGAGAACAGCGATGGCAGATACGATTATTTGGAGTTCACTTTAGAAATGCCCATCAATGCTAACGAAGATGTTCGATCCGTGCAATTATTGCTATTTTTCCATTATAAATTGCACGTGAGTTTCATAATTTTTCTCTAAATCAACACTCCTATCTCGTTGTCTTGTTCACAATTCTAAAGCCGTTTTGATGAAATTTTTTCTGATACTTTACGGATTGAAAGTGTTCTTCTGACTGAAGCATGACTTTGCGATCAATTTTTTTAAAAGTTGGCGCATCATCGGGTATATAATACAGGGTATAAAACCATCTCATAAGGAAGTCCTAGGAATCGATGGGAGTCTTAACAAACCTTTATCTCATTTTTAGAAATATAGTAGCGTTGAGCTAGAGTCGTTGGCTTATTTACATTACGATTCTGGAATATCTGGGTCTTCATTTTACACGGACGGTGACCTATTGTTGAAACAAAAGAATCCCTTATCTCACAAAGGAAGCTTCACTAAATTCAATGTAGGTTGCAATTTTTCGATATTTTGTTTTTCTGTTTATCTCAGCTAAACGTTTCTAAATTTGATTTAAAATCATTGTGAAATTTCTGCGCTAAATAATAATTAGCAGTATTTACAACTTGATTTGGGGGATTTGTTCTAAGCCACTACATACTAAAGGTAATGATCTCACTTAAGGCTTTAAATCATACTCGAAGTCATTAGAGGGACATAAAATTAGTAAAATGTAAACATTACGCAAACCACGTGTCATTAAAGAGAACAATAAAAATCACGTGTCTGAAACAAACTTGTAAAACAATTGAAACAATCAAAATCGGCCATATTTGTTTTTATTTTTTATTTTCACATCTGACATTTGTTTTGATTTTTATCCCGCTGCATACGGTTTGTTTAAGAATTTCGTCATTACTTTTATGTCCCTTTAAAACGCACATCATTAACACAATCATTACAAACATAGTACCTTAGGTCTCCTCTCTTTTTTTTTGTAGACGGGAATCGTTGACAGGACGAACACGGACGTCAATGCTTTGAACCTTCACTCTATTCTCACTAACTACCAAGCACGAAACTGTAAGTAGCAAATTATCTAGTCATCGAATAAAGAAGTCAGGGTAAAATCGGGGAAAGCGTTTACTCCGAGAAGATTCTGGCCACTTTGTTTCGAATAGCACAAGACTGCACAAGACAGGGAATCTAAAAAAAGTATCAAATCTGCACAAATTTATTCGTTTGGACGACTTGTAATCCCATCCTACTTTGCTTTTGCACGTTGATTACTTGCGTTGTCAAAGGAAAGGTAATAGCTTAAAGGGTTTTCAAATCATTTCGAAATGAGCTGCTGTGATATTGGAACTCGTACAATTTTCTAGTTGAAATAATTATGACAAGTGAGACGCGGAGCGCTATTCTCTTAACAGGCAAGTTTCATTATAAAAAGCAAAACAAATCTTTTTCGGTTTGACCTCGGCGAAAACAAGGAACTTGGTGAAAAGGAGCGCGTTGCTCAAAAAGTGAAGGAAAATCTGACAGCCGTTTAGCAAAAGTATCAAGAAGGTTGAAATTCAATTTATGGCATCAACTGCTTTTTTGGTGACTAATTAAGTGGTAAAATTTGATAAATAATTCAATTTAGCTTTTCCTTTTCCATGTGTGTTTTTCACTTCGAAAGCTTTTGAGTAGCTTATAACCATTATAACCTGCATCGTATTAAAGGGTTAAGTATCGAGTAGTCTATTGGTTTATTTTGTTAAAAAAAATGAATATCGAATAAAATGGTACTTTACTACTTTAGTAATGAAACTAACATAATTCTTCCTTTTTTAAAGTTTTCGTATTTAAAAATTGCTATTTCGTGGCATATTCATATTCATTTTGGCAAGGAAACATGAAGGTTTTCTAGTTCGATGGGGAGGGGTCCTCAATTCTCTTTCTGGTGGTTTCACTTGCACGTTTCAGACCTTCTGCTTTGTTTCGTTTCTTCCTTTATATCCTAGGAAAGTCAGTTTAGTGAAATTTGCATGCTGTTAACGTGGTTCTGTGGTTTCTTGCTCATACTTTCAACTTTCAATAGTTTTTGGCCAAAATTGACGATTCTTACACAGTTGCCGTTTGCAACAGATTGTCGCAATCCTTATTTCAACTTTTGACCCATTGCACTTGGAAGCACTGAATTTGAGCAAATAACCGGTTCAATCAAGAATTCTTAAAGAACAAAAAACAATTTGTGGCTCAAGGAGTTTTTATCAAATAAAGGAAAGCTAGGTCAAAGCCCCGGAAATCTTTTATACATCGGGGAATCTTCTGAGTCGACAGGAGTGTGTGCATATGATTACATATGGTCTCAAATATCCTTTTCTCTTTGAAAATGACCCAAATCATCCTTCTCTTAGCTATGTCTAAAAACTAAAGCCCTAATGTTCTTACTTATTGTCCAGTAGGTTTTGGAAAATATCATGCTCATTAAAAAATTTACGACTGTAATACCAGGAATTCGGTACTGATAAGTGCTCGTTGCGGTTTGTAACTTGCTGATAAAAAACCGATTAGTTTTATTTCTACCATGAATATATATTTGAAAAAGATATTCTCCGAAATTTGAAAGAGATTACTTAAGAGTTTAAATCGTTAAAGCAGACTTGATACTGGTTTAAGGATTTTAATTCTCAATCAACTCTGGAGCTTAGTACGTGAAACGTGCAACGTGTGCGAGATCTTATCTGAAATGTTTTCATAAAATGTCTACATTGTGCATTCATTAACATGAAATAAACCACATGTTATTCTATGATATGTGAAATTGAATTTCATTCTCGATGTTAGTGGAAAAGTCATGTTTCGGTTCTTATTTCCCCATTATGACAGCGAAACGGAAAATCGGATTTTAGAGGTCTACTTTTCTATCTTAATTTTCTCTACGTGGTCAACTGTTTCCAATTTACCAGCTGCCACTTGAATTTATCCCCTTACCGCCCCCTGCTACCACGTTAATGGTTTTATATATTTTATAAGATTTAAAAAGAACATGTTTGCAATTGGAGAGTTGAATTAGTTGACCCCAACTCTTGTAATTTCAACCGTTATCTCCTAGAAATGCTCTGTTCCATTCAATAAAATGGGAGGGCTTTAAAGACGAATCAAAAATCTTTTTCGACAAGCCTCTTGTCATCTGCTTGTCACTTTTACTTTATAATTTGATCAACTCGCTTTAAGTTCGTTACCTTATTTCCTCTACGTCTAGCGCCATCCCTAGAAAGTTCTGTAACTAAAGTCCCATTTTATAAGACCACCGCCCTAGTTGCTTGAGAAAATGAGTTATCTCAAGCGCACAGAGTGTAATTACTTAAAACTATTATCTGACTATTCAAATTTTGAGTCTCATATTTCAAGTGTAATGACAACATGTACCCTGTCGTGTACTGATGTAGATCTCTATCTAAGATGCAACGTTTTTAATCAATTGCTTTATCAATTACTATATTAATCTGATTGTCGAAGGTCTGTTCATACCATTAGAAGATTTCGAAATCTTGTTAAGTTGTTACATCTTTTGTGTCTCTGGTGTTCCAATTAGCGTTTTAAGAACATTGCGTTTCATTGGACTCGGGGGAAATAAAGTTGTCTCTCCATAACTTAGAAAAATAACGGGGAACTCGAGTATGTTCTAGTTATTCGCTTTATGGAGACTCTACTGTTTCGGTTTGGAAAAAATTAGCACTTGGAAAAATTTTGGTCAATTTTCCCTAGTTAATAAAAAAATTAGTCACTAACCCTCAAGTCTTTCCCCGGATAAAGTAGTAATACCTGGATTATCTCAATCAATACTCGCCGTCAAACATTTATTTTCTTTTTGGAAAATAAGGTGGCCAATGGAAGTAAAAGGGTCCCTGGAAAGTTTCGATAAATCCTGGATTTTCTTATGTCTGCCTCAGATCTTAGTCCCTTAACAGGCATCCGCGGCTACTCACTTTTTTTAGGAAACACTTTTAAGAAACATGAGGCTCAGAATGCCTTAAAACTAAGAAACATCTAAGAAACATGCTGAGGCTGAGAATGAGAAAATAACATTTTTTATTCGATTTTTTTAAGAACCTTCCAATCCAGCCTTCCTATTGACAGGAACGAAAAAAATCCTTTTCTTCAGCTCCTTCAAGCCACAAAGCCGTGAAATCCATATAGTGTCCATTCAAAATTGGAACGTGAACTTTAAGCAATAGCATTTTTAGTGAATTAAGAGAGCTCAGAGTAATGGTGTTTAGAGTTTATAGTGCAGGTCTGCCATGATGCTTGGTTTCAAAGCTAAGGATGCAAACAGATTGAGCTTTTAAAGGTGATAAATTGAGCTGCTCTCTTGAGAAAATACAATACATGATTTTTTATCATAATTTATTTAATACAGTGACGACGGATTTCATTGGACGTTACCCATCATGGATTTCTGGAAAATCAACCACATTCAAAATACAGACGAAGATATATTACCCCGAACAAACTATAATGTATCTTTTTCAAAACTTGCTCCTCGCTTTTTTTACCTTTGCTTGGGGGCATTTTGTTTAACTTTAACGCTAATCGGAGAAAGGTGGTCTTAAACTGAGGTTACTGGCATCCTGAATGAAGTTGAATAGATGGATACATACCCATCCTAACATGCGAAATGTGTTTTGTAGAGAATTGCAATCACATTATTCTAAACATAAACAAAAAAAGGGAGTTCTTGTTTTGGCTAAATTTTTCTTTTGGTAGACCTCAAAATACTCTCTCTCTTTAAAAGTTTAAAAGGTGTGACCGTTTAATTTAGTTTCCTTTGTTTTCAAGCTAGACGTTATTTGTTGCAGTGTTTTCGAGGGGAATCGCTCAGGAAACATTGAGGAACCGGGGTTTGCCGCTAATCAAGGTCTCTTTTCTGCTCAAGCCCCAAAAATATCACGCTAGGGTCGATAATTCATTACATTTTGAATGTTATTATTTGAAAGGGTCAACTTTCGGTCATTGCAGCCAGTTTTCAGTGTATGTTTTGAAAAAATGTAACAGATTCGAACTTCGTCAAAATGTAGAATCTGTAGAAAATATTTTTAAAAAATTTAAGGCATTTCTCAGTGATTTAGGTTATCTCTAGATTCTTAACCATCCTTAACCTCTTGATTTCAAATCTAGCTATCGACCGGGATTTTGGCAACTCTTGAAACACGCTTGGATTCAATATCTGGCCATCCTTTTCATTTTCATGTTTATTTTCGGTCACGTGAAATCTTTCATTTACGAGAATCGATTAGTGGCCACAATCATCAAGAAGAAACATCATAACGATTGACGGGATAAATAATGCTACTTGTCATCTGGAACGAACGGAAAATGAGAATGGTTTTTTTTCAGGAAATATATCTGGATTTCGAAATCAGGTTTAGTTGTCGAAGATCATCATTTGGTTCGCTTAACTTCTTTTTAGAAAATGAACTGATGATTCATTTATGAATGGTAATTTGAAATGGATTCTGCTAGAAACTCTAAGCGAGCGTTGTTAACTTCTGATGGAATGGTAGTGATTGTTAGTTGCATCTTGTTTCGGCACTGTTTGGAAGTATCAATTTTTTACGGCAGATAAGAAATATTTTTTTAGGACTAGGAGATTTGGAAGGTTTTTATCAGCTGTTATATATTGTTTAAAGATGCATATTTACACGTCAGAGGATTTTAGAAAATATTTATTCCTTATTCAATCTTACCTACAAATTTTGACGTTTTCTTAATTCCATAGGTGACTAGGGAAAATACTCCCTTAAGTAGTTTAGAGTCGGATATTCAATGCCAATATTTTGCATAAATGTTAAAATCTTTGATCAAAGTGCATCAGCTCCTACACTTAACTTCAAAAAATCCATGCAATAAGGCAAAATGCATTTATTTGATAATCAATTTCTATCAAATAAAAGTGTTTTTCTCATTAGCGTTGGGTCACGAGCCTTCATTTCTTGATGAAATTGACCACATCTGGCCTTTTGATGCCTCGATTGATACCTTCTTAGTATGTTGAAGTGTGTTAGTTTCACCGAAATTGATCAAGTGCCTTTTTCAATTCCAAAAACACATTTGTCAATTATGCTTATCTTCTTAGAAAAGTTTTTTAGATAGAAGTCAAAGGTTTCATTTATCTCTAGTTTCCTGCTGTGTTGTTCCATTTTAAATTTCAGGCAATAGGTTCTAAGGTTCAAAATAAACAGGGGGAGCTAATTACCGGGGCGGGGGTTGGAAATTGTTATTTATTACTAAAACCCAAAAATAAGGTAAATGTAGGCTAAAATCAGGGTATTTACAGCAGAAAAAGGGACCTTCTCTTTGAAAGCTGAATAATTCTTAAAAATTAATAAACGGGGGCGGGGGTGGTCCTAATAAGGTCCGGGGGAGGGGCCCGGGGGGGGGCACTGGGTTTGCGGACTGACGGTATGTGCGGGCCAAAAATTGGCTTTTAAAATTGCACCCTTACAGTGCAGCAAAAATCAGTGAAAATCATACCCTTAGAGTGCATTTTCCCCCAAATTTTCGATCCCTTTCGTGCAAAAAATGGTCAAAATTCTAGCATTTTTGGTCAAAATATCTAGATTTTTCAAGAATTTTCTGAAATTTCTACCCTTACAGTGCATCTCTAGTTTTTCCGACCCTTTCAGTGCATTTTAAACATATTGGAAAAGGTACCCTTAGGACCCGCACATACCCGTCGGTCCTTTTGCCCAGCTGCCCCCCCCCCCCGGGGGAGAGGTTGGAAAATTTTCTGCCCGTTTATTTGGAACCTATAAGTAAATAACGACTGAGACCGTGGCCAGGAGCGATCCTAAAGCTCCCTTTTTCCAAACGAAATTCAAGAAAGCCTGTGTTTTTGTAGGCAATAAATACTCGTAGCATAAAATCTTTTGCAAGAAACAATTTATTTCAACCCAACTTTTTCTCCGATGTCAATGAACAACCCGGAAATGAAAAAGTTCTTGTAAAATGTTGTGGCATGTAAACAAAACTAGATACTAATCGAACGTTTTTTTACTTTTTCGAATTTTCGAATGTATGTTAAAACATTACTGTCTGGTAGAAAAGTTTGTTGTTTGTATGAGTTTTTTAGTCTGGCGCGCTGGTTTTTTAGTGACTGGGAAAGTGAAATGGTCAAAAATTGGATTGCCATACCCTTTTGTTAGATTTTTCATAATCTTGTTAAATTTTGATTGACCTTGTAGAAAGTAGTAATTTGATGGAAATTCGATTCGCAGAGACATTTTTGCACAGGTGGGTGGTTCTCAAAGTCAAAAATTGAAAAAAAAATGTCCAATTTGATAAAGTGTTTTGGATATAAAGATTTTGAGCTTTTGGAAAAGTTTGCATGCGCTCTGATGAGTTTTGGATAGGCTAGACTTTTATTTCATCCCGGAAAACGGTCTACGCTAGAAACCTTTGTTGGAAAACCTTAAGTGTAGAAAGTATGGAAAATCCTCCATAGAAATGTTCTCATGTTTATTGTCTGAAAATATTAATTTTCTATTGTCTTTACTGTCTGAGGGAAGAAAAAATGAATATATTTTGACACAGTGGTGGAGAGCAGAAGGCAATCGCATTTATTAGGAGGTGATCGTTTTGAAATTCTTTTCTTTTGTTATTCACCGTTAAACATATCGCTTCACACTTTTTGTGATGCGATATCTTTTTATTTGGAATGTCTTTTTGGAATTTGTTTGGAAAGGGAAATCTTATACTTTATGCTGGGTCATAACAATAACAATTTTTTGCATACAGAAAAAATGTTAGAATAAAGTTGAATGTGGATAATTAAAAGTTTTAACATTTTTTGTTTGGACTTTTTTGTTTAGCATTAATTGTTTATCTTGATAATTTTCTTTTCTACAGAATCGTCGAAGATTAAAGCAAAGTTTAGGCTCTGGGTGGAAAATGGACCACCTAGAGGAAAAAGCCAGTAATACTGTGGAACATGTGCAACAGCTTTTACAACTTTGGAGGCATTATACAAACATTCTCCCTGTGGAAGACACTTCCGTCAAAAACATTGCAAACGATATTTGTTGTTTACTCTCTAAGACCAATAGCATGGATGCCTTGTCTGTGTTTCTCAATGAACTTCCAAATACCGATGTTTATTGGACTGAGGAATGTATTCTTCGAGCAAAAGCTGAGGTAGCACTACACAAAAAAGACACAGACACTGTGAAAAAGATTCTCAAGGTCAGTTTTCTTATTCTATTTTGCCATTTTTCGTGTAGATAGGGCCTTATACGCAACATTCGAATTTTCTTCAAAAACAAAAAACGAAAGTGAAAGTCAGAAGCGCTCGCTGTGCTAAAGAACCACAATTCTCACACACATTTCACAGTTCAGGTCGAGTCAAACCAAAACAATTCAGCTTAAAAAACAAAAGACAAGAAACATTGAATGGAGGAAACATGATATACTTTTGGTAATTATAATACTTTGTGATGAAAAATGATTGATCTCCTCGTGGTTTTATCTTTGTTGGACTAAACTTTACACACTTTTTACTCATCAAAAGTTCTTTTTTTCTTGAAATAGAAACTTATTTTGTAAGACAGCTTGTAAGTAGTCACACTTTTTTTTAAAGTGAATTTTGAATAGAAGAGCATTTCATGCCAAAAAAAAGTTTTGTCTTACTGACTTATATATTTAGACAAAAATGCTTTTTATTTGTACATCATAGGCAGGGCCTTGCCGTGTATGGTGGCACACACCTAAGATAGTTTGTAAGTGCTAAAATAACACTCCTAAAATATAAAAGAATGTACAAAATCCTTTTTGCAAGGGCTAATAGCACACCATAATCTATGACATATCTTTTATGGAGTGCTATATTGACACACGCAAGGTATTGTTCATGGCAAGGCCTGATAAGTAGTGTAAGGTAGGTATAGAGGAGTTTCAATGTTTTGATTTTGTAAGGACGGACTGATGTGGGCAGTTAAGTCACTCTAGCGTCCCGCCAAAATGTGTATCAAAGATTAATGCTGCGAAAGCGCTATATTGTTTACCTGACTCTCAAGCAAAAAATGCGCCACAAAACCTCTAAAGGGATTCATGGAAAAATAACCCGGCGCTTTTAAATGAAATTAACATTCTCAAAATCTATGAGAAATTGCCTAAAATTTGAGCCATAGATGTAATAATTTGAGCCAAGCCAACCTTGAGAACTAATTTGAAGATCAACTTCCCAAGAAAAAGATCTACGGAGGAGATGGAACCCACCGCCGGATCTAGGCTATTTCCCAGAAATTTTGCCGGACCTCAAACACCGACCCATTTTCATGTGCGGAATTGTTTTTACTTTAGCGTATAAACTAGGCCTTAAAAATCGAAGCGCCGTCTCGGGAATTGAACGACAAATTTTGGTTGGTTGATTTTGGCTGCTGCACGTTTTATTTTATTTCAAACTTTCAAGTTTTTATTAATTGTCTTCCGAACTTGATTCAGGTAACTCTCATCCTTGTTGTTGCAAATCCTGTAGATGACTGATGTTGTTTTTTCTGAAAGCTAGATTTCCTAGTGTGACTGGTGGGCAGGCGATTGCGCTTGATTATTAGAGGCAAATCAGGAAAAAGACTTACAATTTATATGGAAGCAAGTGAATATCAATCAAATTTTTGACAACTACCAGTCATATCTCTTCAAAATTTATGAATGGTAAGGCTGTTTACCTCTGAGAAAACATGCTAAAATTTCTTTTCAAAAGTCCTACCAGAGACTTTGTCAAAACAAAAAATCTGCTTGCCTCCAGCTTATGGTCTTTTTGCCTCTAAAAGATCTGGCCGTAAGTCACATGAGTAAACAAATGGCGTATCACAAAAGCCGTCTATAGTAGCCAAAACACTGACGGAAAATTTTTTAAAGAAGTAACTGTTATAGAGAAGGCTATATATATATATATGTTGGATGTTGCAACAGATAGTAAGGAGTTTTTGCCTAGTTAGGAAAGTATTTTACATCCCTGATCTAATCTAGACACCCTTCAAGCTGCATATTATCTAAACTCCACTGACTACATCACTAAAACAATGATAAGAAAATATTTAATGCATTGTTGTGATGCTGGGGTTTTTAACCATTCAACATGCCATCATGTCCTGCAAAAAGTCTATCAAGCCTATTTGTCTTAGGGGGGGGGGCTTTTCTGATCAGGGGTGAAACAATTGTTAATAGCTCCCGAAATAATAGAAGTTTTGGGATGAAAATAAATGTGATGTGATGTAAATTTCTAACTTTTATTTAGTTTCAAAATAAAAAAAAATTTGACACCTAAAACTTTTCACACCTTGAGCATGATGACATTTCTGACAGTAAGGTGTCACAAAAATTGGCACATCTCAAATACAAATTTATTTTTGTGTCAAATATATTGTTTAAGCCGTAATTTATTGTATATTTAGGATAAAATAAGCATTTTAGACTCAGAAAACTCAGCCAAATTTCATCCAAAAAGACCCACTAGATCACAAGTTAAGGGGTGGTACATGAAAAGCCCCCTCCCTAGTTCTGAACCGCCCCTAAAAGTCTAGTATGAATAGGGTTAAAGCCAAACTATTGTCAGAATTTTGTATGAAATGAAGATGGTTAGATCTTTCAATTTCTTGAGTGTTTTTGAAGAAAAAAATAGTTAATTTTTCTAGAAATGTCAACAAACTAAAAATGCATCGTCACATTAAGGGAACCAAATTGTCTTCCCAAGTCTATTTTTTTAATAAATACTATAAGTTGGTCTAATATCAACAATCCAGATACCCTTCAGAGTTTGGAAAAAAAGGAAGGTTGGAATCACTGAGTGAAAACTATATTTCTTCTCTCAATCAGTCATTCTGACCTTCCTGTTATTCCTATCTCCTAAGAAGGGTGTAAGGATTAGATGATTACGGTATTGATTCCAACATGTTCAAAATATACTGAAGCAAGACTTTTCCTCAGAATTACATAAGTGTACATAAGTGTAACATATCTGAAAATGAAAACAGCCAGGTATCCCTTTAGATTAAACTTATACTTAAGGGTCCGTCAGTCCAAAGTAGGGTGGTACACCACCCGTCAGCTCCCGACCCTAATAACCACCTCCCCAGTATAACTAATGCCAAAACATAGGAAATGAGGGAGAAAAGTTGTCATGTTTGTTGGTTGTACTTCCATCAGTTTTTTAAGGCAATAGCTTAATTGAATCTTTCTTGTTTTCATGAAGGCGAATCAATGGCCTATCGATTGAATTATTTTCGTCAATAGTTTTTTCTAGAATGACTTTCCTTGGAAAATACACCAGACCAATGTTCCTTGACAAATATAATATACAAAACTATTTTTATTGGAACGAAAGGTGGGCTTCGCACTTTCCAAATAAAACCCTCCTTCGAAAATCAAATTATATTTCTCAAGGAAAACCATTCATGCATTTTTAATTGTCATTGTCTTTGTTTCAAGAAAATCTATTGAATTTCTCCTCTCAAGAATCTAAGGAACAATCTTCCTTGAAAAACACAATAATGCATTTCTTGACAAAAGATCTTTGATGTCTGGGCTAACATGATCAGCTTTTTTATTTGAATTTTTATTTGATGAGTTTTAGCTCTGGTCTCTTCTATTGAAAAGGTAGCGTAATCTTGAAAGCTTCATGTCATGTTTAGCTTGAAACGAGCCTTTTTCAAAATAATCAGATCGTATCTTTTAACAAACTATTCAACGTGTAGGAAAGTTAATGAAAATGTATCAAAAAATGAAATGTTTTCCCCTTTTCAATCACAAAATCCTGGTGTTATAAAGATGATTATTTCCAACGCAATACTCATTATTTGATCATTAGATGCCTCCCTTTTTTCTTTCTCTGAATACATCAAAATAACTAGGTTTGTTACTCTTATCGCAATGATATGTAATCCTTTTGAAACATTAGATCATCGTTTTAGAAAATGACCTGATACAAGCCATAAAAATTCCTCTTGGGCTGATCTCCGAGATTACGGGGGATTGGGGACATGGAGATTGGACAAATGAGTAGCTTAGCTATCCGAGCTAGAAGGAGGATTTTCCTTTGAAAATACAAGAATTTTCTAAATTTGCTATAAACATAAACCTAGCGATTGTGACGAATCATTATGACTTGACTCTTTTTATTTTATATTATCAACGCCATTTTATGTGTACAAATAAAATTATTAACAATTAATTCTAAAAAATAAAAATCGGCTCATAAATTACAAAAATGATAAGTAATTAAAATAACTTTCGATCTCTTCTTCCATTTCAGGAGAATCAATTCACCAACCATGACAAGCTGGTGGAAATATGGGACAAAGCCCACTACATTGAGGAGGAAAACCGACAAAACAAAAAGTTGTCAGCTTTGTCCAGATTTCGAGTTCGAAAAAGAAATCCTCCCCCAAGGACAATATGTCTAAATGGTATCCGAAAAACTAGTTCCTTACCTAAGGAAGCAACTGGTCTTCTAAAGACTTGGCTCATAAATCACAAAAGTGATCCATATCCAAGCGTACTTGAGAAACAGCAGCTGGCAAATCTATCTGGCTTGACCATCCCTCAGGTGAAAACGTGGTTTGCCAATGCACGTCGTCGCTCAAAAACCAATTCCGAAATGAAGATGAAACGATGTGAAGAGGGCTTCTCGAATTCCTTGAAACCCTCATTTTGTAAGTATTCAAGCTCGTAGGACTTCTTTTTCTATGGTTTTCCATGCTTCATTACCAAGACCAGAAGTGCTCAGTGCTATCGTAGCATGTTCAAATGGCCTATGTTCTGTTCGCTGTTCTGTCCGTTCTTCTTTAAGGAGTGAATTCTTGTTATTGTTTCTGCTAAAAAACGCAATAAAGATGACGAAAAATGTTTATAGAACTGCGGTTGAAAAACTCGAAATTGATCAGACAGGATCAACTATTGATAAAACATAATTTTTTAGCAATTTTTTTTATCTTATATCCTGTTTCAAACCTACTACTTTTGCTACTTTAATACTCTTTATTCGACCTAGTTTAAGATAAATCAAAATACTTTTTAAACATGAGAATTTTTAAAGGTTTTATCAAGAAAAATGATTGGACTTTGGAAGGATTTTCTCAACAATAAATAACGCTCCCTCTTTGTTTCTATTTTTACGTTTCTATTTCTATTACTCTTGCACAGACATTTTTCTCATAAATGTCAAGGTGTATCAACTTTAAACACATCAAATTTCAATAATATGGAAGGCTGTTTTTTTTAAAAGAACTATTGCACAATTTTAGTTTTTTTATCATTCGTTTAAAAGATATTTGACCTCGATCTCACATTAAGAGGCAGTTAAGAAGAAAATATCACAAACTTTTAACCTTATGAATTTCTAATATCAATCTACGCTTTCAATTTTCAAACCTCTGTGTAATCAGACCCGATATACAAAGCGATAAACTTTTGTTGTAAGATGTTTCCTAATCCCAATAATATATTGAAATTAATTGAACTATTGCTTTCTTCAGATCTTCAGACATCTCCCTCAACTCATTAACATCAATTCCTAACATCTTCATTAAACTTTAGATCCTCGGAAAACTGGAAGCCCATCATCATGCACACTTCTCCCGTCGCCATCTTCGAGCAGTGTTTCCATGACGTCGTCAACAAGTGATCAACATGGTAGCACAGGATTAGGGAGCAGCTATCATCATTACTTCTCTTATGATAATATACCTCAAGGAGGCAACAATAACTGTAGCAATAATAATAATGACTCCCTGGTGATGTCATCTACATCATCCATGGATAGTGTTGGCGGCGGCGGTGGTGGTGGAAATTGTGGTGTGAGTAGTGGTGGTAGTGGTGCAACGCCCTGGTATTCGTCATTGAACAATATACATTCCCCAGTGCTACCATTGAGGTATTTCCTGTTTCCACTTCTCTAATGGGCAGGATTGCGATTTTAGCAAGTTAATCAGTCATACTTCTTTCTTTAACTTGGCCTCTGTGGAAGAGATTATTTCATGGTTTTTAATACTTTATTAGCATTCTTTAAATGGAGTCTACTTTCTCTGTTTGGGAAGGGAACTCTGGCAGAAATATGTTCTGGGTATCATAGGCGGTTTTCTTCAACCCTGATACCCGAGGCCTATTTTGAAACTATAAAAGTCTTGCAAAATGTCACCTCCTAGTTAACCAGTGTATAATTGTAAGGTCAAATTATTTCTGAAATGATTACTTCTTAACAGAACCAACCATTTTAATATATTCATTTTCCCTCAGACTTGAAGACTCGTCCCACTATTCGTCTCACCATTACTACTACAACAATCCAAATGTTCATCACAACACCGCCCTCGCTACACATTCTACACCGCCCAACCTTGGCTCTGCACCTTACAATAATACAAACAATACGGGTGGGGTGCGTTATCTTTACCCGCCCTCGTATCACCAGCATTGCAGTAATAATTATTTTGCCACAAATTATGGTGCTAGTTTGCAGCATTGAGGTTGGATATGTCTTTGAACTGGTGAGCTATTTTCCTTTGCCCATCGGATAATATATATCTGCATTGACGAGGCAAAGATGGCAGCTTGTTTTGGACTGTAAATTCGTTAGAGAATTGATACAGTGGGGAAACTTAATCGACATACTGTATTCTAATCATCAATTTTGTGGTGATCACTGTTTGGAAATATTACTGGAGATTATAGACGATGATGGCTTTTATTTTGAAAGCAGTATCTTTCTGTCAAGATAGCGTTTAGTGGTTTTTGATGTGATTTTGATTTAGTTATTTAGATTATTTATTTAGAAAGTGGGTTATTTTTGGTTTCGTTGAATTTCAAAGAATTTTCTCTGTAAATACTATTAAGACCAAAAAGTTAAATTAAAAGAGTTTTTCCCAATTCATGTAATGAATTTGGGATTTTTAGAAATTTATTATTTTGTTATTATTAGATTTTTAAGAACATTAAAAAAATGAGAATTTTAGATTTTGTTACATTTTGTTAGATTTTGATATTTTTTAAATATAATTTATTTTTTTGATTGTCAATGTGTGTCAAAAGTTCTAATCAAGAGTTTCAAACAAAAATGAAGGACGAATCAAATATCAACACCGAGAATATTCAAAATTTGCAAAGTCATTCAATCGAACCTTTAATTTGGAGATTTCGATTTCATACTTAATTGATGAGTTTCTATTTTTTTGTGTGTATTCTTTTCATTGGTCGATTTCAGTTTTAAACCGTTTATCCCTAAACTGCTTTAATGGGATAAACTTTTTGCGGGGATTAAATTTCGCAGATTTCGCGAAAATCCGCGAAATTAAGTCCCAATGGAAATTTGGAAGGGCCTCTTCCGCGAAATATTTCTAAACAAAACTCAAAATATGTCAGATAAATACTATTTGAATGGTTACTTGCATCAAAGAAGCGCCAATAATGTGTATTTCAACAACCAACATGCATGATTTGCCAGTAAAAGCCACAAAATCGTGAAAATAATGGCACCCAATAGTGTTACCCGCGAAATTAAGTCCCCGCGAAATTTTTGAATTTCGCGGATAGGCCTAAGCCCAACCACGAAATTTAATCCCCGCGAAAGTTTATCCCATTAAAGTAGTGATTTTTGCAGTTTTTGTGCATTCCAATGAAAAGCAATGATTGATAGCGATACTCCCATCATTTAAAAAATCTTTAATTTCGTTTTCATTAAGGATTTTAATTCAGCCTACCGATGCATCTAATCCTTAAGGGCTCTCTGACCATAGTGAAAAAATAAAAAATATGAAAAATCGCTATGATCAGAGCCCTTAAGCATAGAGGTATAAAGAAAACAGGAGTTGAATGTGTCGGTAATTGGTCGTTAAAGTCTTTTGATTTCTTTTATAAAATGTATCAAAAGAAATTCTAAGCTCGCCCGATGAAATAAGACTTTTTAGTAGAACTCAAGTTTGCTCTGAACATTCTAATAATCAGTATTGAAGATTCTAGCCTTTTAATATACGAAAATTAGATAAAACTTCGTCCACGAAACAAATTTATGTTCCATTTCGCTATCCGTTCAATTTTGTTTTGAAAAGATATTTTCTCAAGCCAGAAAATGAAAAGTTCTTTATAAGCACACACAATTTCAGACTCAATGTGTAGACATAAAGTCGCTGGAGAATTTGGAGGAAAGTATCAAGCATAAGAGTTCACCTGAAAGAAAACATTGATCGAAAAATCTTATCATTTGATGAAGGATTGCCAAGTTTACAGGCCTTTTTTTAGTCCAAATATTTTCTTACACTGATGTCAGAAACAATGAATCTCGTCTCATCTAATTTCTAAAGCTTAAATGAGCCAATAAGATTTAACCTATGGATAAAAGAGCTCATTAAAAATGCACGATATATGAGATTATGAGCATGCATACATCGTAACTTTTTTAATCGTAGGGCGAGCTTGGTTACAATAGCATACTTCTCCTGTCTTTCTTTATACCTCCATGCCTTAAAGGGACATTACAGTAGTAAAATGTAAACATTGCGCGAACCACGTGTCATTAAAGAGAACAATGAAAATCACGTGTCCAAAACAAACTTGTAAAACAATTGAACAATAAAAACTAGCCATATTTGGTTTGATTTTTTATTTTGACATGTGACATTTGTTTTGATTTTGTATCCGCTGCATACAGTTTGTTTACAAATTTCGCAAGTAATGTTATGTCCCTTTAAGGTATATCATATCAGTTAGAAATTGTTACAGTCATTCGAAAGAAGCTTATTTTTGTTAAAGTTTTTCGTTAAGTTGCATTTTGGGATTTCTTTTAAAAACAACATTATAAAAAATGATTTAAAAAAATCAAAACCATACATTAGTTATTCATTTGTTAAACCTTCGAGCACCCCGGGTGGGGGGGGGGCCACACTTGTAAATTTACATTACTCTCGGGTACCTAATAGCCGTCACCCCCGCTAATTAATTTTTCGAAAATTTTCCACCCAGGACATTCTTATTCCAACCCCCCCGCTTATCAATTTTTGGGAAAATGTTTTTGAAAGTTCCCTTTTTTGTCTTAATTCGGCTGTATTAGCCTCCTTTTCAAACATTTTCCACCCAGGACATTTTTATTCCAACCCCCCTGCTTATTCCAACCCCCCCGGCGGCTATAAGGTACCCGAGAGTATGCGAGTCCCAAAAATGAAATTCAGTTTTTTTCTTCAGTTTTTTTTCTTAAGCCGTTATTCCACCTTGTCGCCTTGTCTAGCCTTTGGAAAATTAGTGCTTTTTTTAAAAAGTCGTTGCAGTGTCAATCTTTCGCAAAATTTAAAATCCACTTTCCAGTGGAAACAATTGACTTTTTGTTTTTTTATTGGGACCCTTGTTGCCTGTACCAACCAGACTACCACGGCTTCGCCCTCCTTTATAGCTCATGTCCGATATACCAGACAATGGCACGTAAAGGGTTAGTCTGATTCGCAGACCTATACTTCCTATATTTCTATAAGAAACTTTTTTCGCTAGAGGATGAGCAGAAGCCTAGTAAAGGGTAAGACAAAATTTGGTCAGATTTTACAAATTTTACACCCTTAGATTAGAATTACCTTTATCCAACTGGTTTATCAGTCATTTCAAGTGGTTTTCTCAAACATATATGTCCTTGATTGTACATCATGACTTGCAAAATGTGTTTGGAGTATGAGTAATGCTATTTTTTCGCTATTTTTGCAATTCATTTTTGCGATAGTTATTTTTAAAAGGGGGATTTGGCTATTAGTATTTTGACCTTCAATAAAACAGGCAGAAAACAGTTGTATTTGAATGAAACGATACCTCCTAATAAAAATCCCTCTCAAATTGCTAGCGAAAACAAAAATGCTGCAAAAAAGGCCTTCAAACATGTAACTAACGGAGTAAGCTTAGTGAATCTGAAACGTCGTAATTGGCCTTCAGCTCATGCACATGTTTTGTTTAATACCAATTGTCAGCTTGCGACACGGACACACATATTAATCATAAGTGCTTTCTAATCTCGGTCTAGAATGAATCACTAAAGAACAATGCTAGTGCAGCTGCGTACTCTTAGGTTCCAAATAAACGGGCCCCCCCGCTTGTTAATTTTTCGTAAATTTTCCAACCCCCCGGACCTTATTAGGACCCCCCCGTTTATTAATCTCTAAGAATATTTTCAGCTGTCAAAGAGAAGGCCCCTTATTTTGCTCTAAATAGCCTGATTTTAGCCTATTTTTACCTTATTTTTGGGTTTCAGAAGTACAATTTCCAACCCCCCCGGCAATTAGGTCCCCCCCGTTTATTAAATCTAGAAAAATTTTCCAACCCCCCCGTTTTATTCGAACCCCCCCGTTTATTTGGAACCTAAGAGTAAGCGTACAGTGAGAGTGGGTAACTTGCATCAGTGGAGGCTAACATGCATAGCCCTAAAATGAATGACCTGGCTGGTCATTAAAATAAACTATATTCAGCTCCGCTCGCAGCTCTACTCTACCATTTTTGTTTTGATTTAACTTTGTATTTTAATGACCAGACGGGTCATTTATTTGAGGGCTATGCATGTTAGCCTCCACTGATGCAAGTTACCCACTCTCACGGTACTTGTAGCAGGGCATGACCGCTAGCGGAGTTTGTAATACGATATTGAATTTGATATGTGATGTGAAGTGTTCAAACTGAAATGAATACAAAGAAATTGATTTAGAAAATTGACAAATTGACTAATTAGTGAAAATGACTAATTACTGAAAAAATGACTAGTGATCAAACAAATAAGGCACGAAACGTGAACAAGGTGAAAACCAAAGCTGTGACCGCAAGAAGCCTGAGCACGAACGTGCGAATGAGAATGCGGGAGAATAGGTAGAATAAATGCTTACCAGATTGCCCAAGTATAGTCACTGATGAAAAATGTACTTCAAATGTAAAAGAAATTCAAAGTAAAAACGATGTAAAAATCAAAAAGTCAAAACATGTCTCAACACCATACGTGTTTTCTCTCTCATATAGCTCTCGTGTAACTGAAGTGAGAGTGACAAAACAGAAAATGTGACTATGATGGGAGAAAAGAGTCTCAAGGGACGATATGACGTAATGAAATATGTATTAAAATGTATATAATGTTGTATGAAATAATTGATTTTATTAATGATGTTAATGATTTACTAATGACTTTTGAATTCATTTGACAATCCTTTAACACTGCCCCCGGGCAGATGCAAAAGTCACTTAGTCAAGTTAAACATTTCATTTAAACCATCCATAAGATCAACTTCATCCACTTGATGGATAACTACTAGCTCACGAACTGCACGATTCGTCTCGCGGAAAACACTTTCGTTATGGTTCTTGTACGCGACTTTTGAATCGCGTCCTTGGTCCTGGGAATAACTTTCGAACGATACCGTACTAATATGTGGAATTGATTAGGGAGTCATTTTTGAGGAACAACGCGATGTCGCCCACCACAATGTCTCTGTCGTTGATGAACCATTTGGGCTGGTGAGTGATTTTTGGAACATGGTTGATCATCCAGTTGTCAAACCAAATGTCGAAGATTTCGGTGTTGGTTTGAAGGATTTTCACCTACATAACACCCCGGGTATCAGAGGCCTTAACTCGTTCCCAATCCCTTACGCCTTAGCTCGCTTTTTGATGATTCTGAGAACGCTCACAAAGGTTTCCAATACACGTATTTCCTATTAACAGATTCATATAAAAAAAATCACGAATAAACGTCGAGTATTTAAGCTCTGGCATGCATAGATTACCCCATAGTCTGGATATTTTGAAAAAAAATATGCTTATGTGTGCAATATTCAGCCAATCAGATCTTTACGCGACGTTTTTTGTGTGACTTTTTTACATGATTCAGCTAATAGGAAAAATACGTGTATTGGTCCATAGATTTATAAATCCCGAAGGGCTAGATGTCGCGCTTTAAGCCATCGTAGGCAAAAAAAGTGAATATCGGAAACAATACTGTTGCTACTGTTTTCAAAAACCCGCGAAAGCTTCTGATTGGTCAAGCGCTGAAATTCTATAGTAATGTCACGTCGCCGCGGATTGGCGGCCGCCAGAGGCAGGGCTAATACCATTGAGTTTCAAGCCCGAGCGAAAGGCTAGAGGTGAGGACTCCTGGATGGGAAATGAAACCACTTATTTCCCATCCAGAACACCCGCGAGTAGTTTTTACACAAACCCTGCATTGAAACTAAAATCTATCGATCGCTAGATTTCAACAAATGTAGTCCTCCAAGTCCAAAACAAAGGATAAGGAACTGCATGGCCCGTCGTGTCATGATTATGGCGCGTTCTTTGCGCGTTTTGGATGGGAAATAAGTAGCTTCAATTCCTCTTTCCTGGGAAGGTTAAAGTTTCGCCACTAGCCCTTCGGGCTTGAAACTCAGTGGTATCAGCAGATAGCAGCCCTGCCTCTGGCGGCCGCCAATCCGCGGTGGGGCCGCCTGACCACAGAGGCGGTAAAGATTTTTCACCATGGTATAGACAGGGCTTTATTACGACGAATTTCTTAGAATTCATAAAGCTCGTACTACACTGTAGACAAGTAATCACATCACATGACGACTGTGTTTTCTGGAATGGAAAATGTGGAAGAAACACTCGAAAGACCACCAGAACCTACCAAAGCCCCAGATAATGAAATGAGGAGTAGATTTCCTCTGCTTTAACTAAAAAGCAAGATGAGCTATTCAGGTTTTCTTTTTACTCTTTTTTTGGTTATTGCAACAGCACCAGTCGGTGTTACAGACATTCCAGAACCCTTTGTGCCTTTTTTCATTGAGGTGATGAATATAATTTCTGAGATCAGCAAGAGGCTTCTTACCAATACAACGACTATCGAACCCTGTGTTGCAGCTATTATGGAAATGGGTGCAACCAAAGACTTAGGTCAATGTAAGTACCATAAATTTTGTCTAATATTCTGATGCGGGTATCAGCAACATAACATAACAATGAAAAGCCTGATGCTGGGTCAAATATATCCTTGAATAATAAAATCCAGTTAGTGTCAATCGAACAAGTTAACAAAAATTGCAATCAAACCAATCAATTGTAAATCTCACACGTGATCGAATCTCAATTGAACGACTAATTCCTGTGTAATATACCGTGAGTGGTCCTAAATCCGAGAGCCCTGCCTAATAGACCTTTTTTCAAAGAGGCAACCCTGTTGAATAATTTATGTAGTCAAGCAGTGAGGCTGGAACTTCGATTTTTGAAGATTACGATTTTACCAGCTTTTTAGCAATTTTTGCCTCGCTAACCCAAATCTCGCAACCTCTTTACCTTAAAGGAAGATCGAAATTAGAGTTTTTCAGTGTTCCGAAAAAAACGCAAAGCAAAAAATTTTTCATCTTCACAGGATCGATTCTCAACAACAAAATACATCTTTTGGTCTTTGGGTTTGTTTCTGACGTTTTTCCTTCAAAGAATATCGATCACTTTCCTTTTCCCCTCGAGCGCGCCAGAAAAAAATGATTAGCTCGCATTCTCGCGCGGGCGAATAAAGATGAGGCGGCAATCTTGCACTGAGGATGCTACTTAGTTTCCGCCCTATTTTGCGCCCACAATAGAATGGTCCAAATACGGGGGTATTCCAAATGATAAACAATGTCGTTCTGTAAGTGTTTATTTTCTAAGATATACAAATAGTATATTGAATATTATTAACTTATTTATTTAAGTATTTATGAGCCCAAATTTAAATATCTGGTTAAATAAGAAACAAATGATATCAGTTCTGTTTTTCCTCAAACCCCCGGGAAAAGTTTTTTGGCCGACTTAGCTAAATTTACAAATTTCGGAAAAGAACTCCCATAGGAATTCCGATACATAACCCGATTGGTTCATTTCGGAACGGCTTCAAGAAAGTCATAATGGCAGATGATTTTGAAAGTTTCTGAGGAAATGTGTGGAATTAATGGATGTTGATGGCTTGTTTGATTCTTTAAAGAAAAAAGATAACAGGTATAGCTTTTTCTAATCCTGGAATATCGAGGTTCCAGCTACACTGTCAAGCAGAAAAACAATGATAAAACCATTCATAATTATTACAATATGCATGATACAGTAATTATGCTTGGCTCTATCATTGTTTTTATGGCTGGACTACATAATTATTCAACAGGACGTCCTGGTCTATTCCGACCCCCCAAATAACTGTTATAATGAAAAAAATTCTGTGTTTACAAACATTCCCTCTCCAAGTTGAACGATAAACTATTGCAAGAGCTCTCGAAACAAAACATCTAACAAGATGGCTGTAATGTCAAGATGCCAATTAATGTAATTTAAAAAGTGTGAATTGTAAAAAAATAATTACTTTTTATGATGCTGTTACTGCTGTTGTAGATATTGCAATAAAAAATTATTTTTTGTGTAAGAAGCAATTATTATTATTTCTAATTCTATTTGGTTCAATTGGTTCAATGTATCAAATCTCTCAGTTTAGTTGGCACTTTGGCATCTTTGTTGCGTCACAGCGAAAGGCTTGTTTTTATTTTAGTTTGTATCTTTGAAAGACCCCATCGGATTTAGGCAGGGCTGTCGGATTTAGGCAGGGCTGTCGGATTTAGGACCACTCACGGTATTCAATGGGCCATTCCAGAATTTGTCTGTAAAAGGGGGGGGGTGGGGCAAACAACACAAGATTTCCAATTGAGGGCAAAAGTTTTCACCAAAATGCAAAATCTCCAAGGTGAGAGAAGACAATGTATGAATTTAAAGACAATTGAATCAAAAACGGCAAAAAAGACCAAAAAAGAGTTGAATTTCCAACACATTTTGCGAAAGTACCTCTAGATTTTCATCGGAATTTCCATTCCAAACACCACTGAAAAAAAAATTTAAAAATGTACGCCGTCCAACGACAAATTTTCTGGAATGGCCCAATTGTGTTCGATTACATTTGGTTGATTGTCAATTACTTTCGAAGGAGCTCATTGTTAGTGTTTGATTAAGTTTGATTAATGGAATTACTGTTTGACCAGTGGAACTTCTATATTTGAGGATTACAATTTTTCCAGCTTTTTAGCGATTTTTGCCCCGCTAACCCAAATCTCGCAACCCCTTTACCTTAAAGGAAGATCAAAATTAGAGTTTTTCAGCATTCCAAAATAAAAACGTAGCAGAAATCTTTTCATCTTCACAGGATCGATTTTCAACAACAAAATACATCTTTTGGTTTAATGGGTTTTTTTCTGATTCTTCGAGGAATATCGATCACTTTCGTTTTCCCCTTAAGTGTTTGAGAAAAAAATGATTAGCTTGCGTTCTTGCACGGCGAATAAAGATGGGGCGGCAATCTTGCGCCAAGGGTGCTACTTAGTTTTTGCATTATTTTGCGCCCAAGATAGAATGGTCGAAATACGGTGGTGTTACAAATGATAAACGTCTTATTTTTTAAGTTTCTACTTTCTGAGAGATACAAAATAGTATATTGAATATTATTAACTCACTTCAAGATCACACCCCAGACATTGTAATCTGCGGTGATTTCAACATTCCTCATACCTTAATCAATGACAGATACACCCCAACTGAAAATTGCAATAAACAACTTTTAAATACTTTACAAGATTTCATGATACACCTAAACCTGAATCAATCCATTCACAAAGAAGCTCATTCAGATGGAAATATTTTAGACTTTCTATTGACAAACAATCATGAAATGATATTTGATTATGATGTTATTCCTACAGTTCATTCAGATCATCACATAATAGACATTTTAACACATTTGACTTTTACTGAAACAAGAAAGGTTGAAAACAAAAAATCATTGAACAGCAAATTCGATAATTTCAATTTTCTTAAAAAGCCATAAACAAAGATTTACAATGTATTGACTGGCGTAAGACTTTGCACTCAACCTCAGACCCAGAGAAACAATACGAAACTTTTATTGATAAGTGTATATCAGTTATTTCAGCAAACAAAGTACCAGCTCGAAAACCAAAACATTCTTATAAAATAATCCCAAGAGACAGACATGTCTTATTGCGTAATCAGGCGTAATAGATCAAAATTGAAAAAAAGGCATCGAACGAACAAAACTGCACAGAAACTTATCGATATTGAACTCAAGCTTTAACAATCACACATAAATGAAAGACAAAAGCAAGAACTTGATGCTACTTCAAAAATTAAATCTAATCCTAAATATTTCTATGCCTATGCAAAGAAGTTTTCAAAGCATAAACCCAAGGTTGGACCCTTAACAGATCCGTCAACAAATGAACTTACAAATGACAGTAAACGTATGGCTAACATACTATTATACTATTGGGAAAAACTTAAAACTCTAAAAATATACAACAGTCTGGAAAGACGTAGAGAAAGATATCAAATCATCTATACTTGGTATATCTTAGAAAAATATTCTCCAAATTTCAACCACTCTGAGAACAACGGGGGTATCACCTGCTACGAAAACCAGAGGCTCGGACGAAAATGTCACATTAAAGAAGTAAATTCTAAACACAAAAATATTTGGAGAGGCTCACTATCTGAAGAAGGACCTAAGCTTTTCAATTCTCTCCCATTCTACATTCGTAATATGACAAACTGCACAAAAATTAAATTCAAAAGACAACTTGACCTTTTTCTTTCCACATTGCCGGACGAACCACTGCTCCCAAATTATTATCCCTACAGGAGAGCGGATTCAAACAGTGTGAGAGAAATGGTGAATCATCGAATTTCCAAATTGGATGATTGAGAGACTCAAAAAACCCATCAAAAGTGCTAAGTGATGAGGAAATGTGTGGAATTTGTTGATGTTGATGGCTTGTTGATTCTGTAAAGAGAAAAGAAAACAGGTATAGCTTCTAATCAAGGAATATCGAAGTTCCAGCTGCACTGAAAAATAACCAATTTAGTTCAAAAAGTTTGTGCATGTCGCTCCATCCATAGAATTGGAATATCAGCTTCTGTTTTCAAAGCAAAATTTGGAAATAAATAGGGACTGATATTAGACACTGTTTAACTGTGTTCTTTCAAAGAACACAGCCATCAAAGAACAGCCATTTCAAAGAACAAAGCCACCATCACTACCTTGATGATGGCTTTGAAAGAACACAGTTAAACAGTGTCTAATAGTAGTCCCTATTTACCCAGTTACACTGGGGCTTAGTATTACGTATGTGGCACCAGGGGAAATTGCAACAGAGGGGCTATAGGGACAGTCTAGCTCACTGTGCGATTGTGAGCTTGTAAATAATAGCTGTATTGATTGAACAAAAGAAAATAGTAAAAGATAAAAAAGATTGACCTTTAACTTCAATTGCAAGACATGGCTATCATTTACCCATAAAAAAGCAGAGCTTGAGATAAAGGGACATGAGATTTATTGACAAGATCAAATTCTAAATTTAAACATGACAGATATACAGTAAGGAACATTTAGCGAGTTCCTGTATGCGGCCGCAATTTTTGCCTAGACGATATAGCAAACAAAGTAAGTATAAGCAGACTGTACCTTTAATTGGCTGTAAAAAAATTCCTAAATTTTTTTTTCGAAATTCTGATTACGTCAGCAAAAAAATGATTTGATGACGTCATCATAATCTCGAAAAAAAATCCTCAAATGATCGACTTTAGTGAGATACATCTTTAGTGAAAGTTTGAAGACAATTTGATGAACAATCCTTAAGAAATTCAATTTTTAGTTTTTATGACGTCATCAATTATGACGTCATGATCAGTTTTTGCAGTTTTTTGTGAACATGAGCAAAAAAACAATTAGGTTGCACATCAGGTTAGAAACTACATCATAGTACCCTTCATATTCAGTCATTTGTTTGGTCGTTTTCTGTCGGCTAATGCGATCTAAAAATTATGGTAATTTCAAGACATGCCATAACTTACCCGTCTGCAACGGTAGAAATTTCTCCAACTTTCAACAATGATAGAACAAACCTATTTAATACAAAATTAGCCAGCGCATTTTTCTCCTTCTTCATCTTCAATGGAGCACTCAAAGTTAAATTAGAATCAATCACATGAAATATTCTTGTAACCGTGAAATGCCGTTTGTGCTTTTGCTACGACGGAGTGCATGACATATATAACTCGTGTGGCAACAAACTGGCCTTTTGCTGGCTGATCATATTGGGTGTTTTGGTGTTACCACTCTCAAAGACACCCACAACTGGGTTTACCATTTTAAACGAGTTAACAATAGATCCAAAAGGGCGCCCTTATTAAAGAAGATAATTTGTTTTAATCTCCGGCTTTGGGAAGTAGTAATGTTTTCAGTTGTTTTCGATGGAAAATGGTAAGAAACTTAAGTTTCATACAAGTGTCATTTACATTTTGCTGGCTGATAGATTGGCAGAATTCTGGATGGCTTCCCTAACTGATACATTGGAGGAGATGCTATTTAGTAGATATTTCTCCCATTTTCGAAGCAATATATATTTGAATTCTGTATATGTAGCGAGAATGGGCCTTCGGGCCTGATGTTACTTAAATATATAGATAGATTCTCCAATGGAGTGAATGTAGCTCTTTTAATGTATTCAAAAACCCTCAATTTGATTCTTGTACTCATTTACAGACAGCCAGCAAGCATGAATCAGATGCCCCAGAATTCATTGACCTGGTCACAGCAATGCAATCATGTATATATTGAAACTATCAAAAGGAAAAACCCCAGATCTCAGGGGGGGGGAGGTACACAGTTAGTGTACTGGACCAGTGCCCGAAATGTGTACTTTTTTGACTCTTTGTTTTGGGACCACCACTCCTTTGTACCACAGTACTAACTTGTAATTTACGTTCAAAATAGGTTGACGACCCCTTATAGCCGTTATAGCCTGTTATAGCATATCTTAAAATCAGATCCTTAACATCAAATACAGTTATCAAAAATGCAGTTACTTATCAAAAAAAAAAGTACAATTGAAATATATAACTCATTGACTAAAATAAAAATAAAACAAATATGCAATAAACTATAAAGTGACTGCAAAAAAAGAATGACAGGTAAAATAGATAAAAATATATCAAATACAGTTAAAGACTTAATCTTTCTGTCAATAAAGAGGAAAAATAAAATTCTAATAACGATGCTCTTTCTGATAATTATTTACCTAAACAAAAAATTATGTCACGGAACAGTACACAATCCATATGGTTAAAAGATAAGACAATTATGGCGCGGAAATTAATGGAATTAAGGTATATAGATGACCAGCACATTTGATCAAGTGCATTGATCTATCGAACCTTCAAATCGAGAAAGGTAGAATTGATGCTTACTTTATGGAAATCTTTGGTAGTTCCATACTTGGATTATTGCTCTCAACTTTGCTTGCCATGGAAACGTAGTCTAACTCAAAAGTTGGAAAAAGCCCAAAAATCTTTTCTACATGGCATCGCATCACTACGCCACTTGAACTACTGGCAAAAGCTGAAAACACTAAAGCTATACAGTTTCGAAGGAAGAAAAAGTCATTGAAGGCAATGTACCAAACTTTAATTTTGATGATCAAATGGGAGGCATCTTTTGTCGTTCAAGAGATTGGGTAGAACTTGTAATCTCAAACCTGTTAATACAAAACATAAAAAAACATCTGGAAGGGATGTCTTTCACAAGAGAAGAGAGTCCTTGTATGTTCAACTTCCTACCCAGAAGTATAAGAGGGGACAATTGCTCTTCAAAAAATATTTAGACAACTTCCTAGCAACTGTATACCAGACGAGCCACTGCTTGCCACCAGTTAAATTCCCACCTTAGGCAAGCTGACTCAAATACATATTGTTGGAAATGTCCAAGCATCGGACTACAAGTTGGATGAGCTGTTCAATGCAAAATCAGAAAATAGGTAAATAGGTGCAATTGCAATTGATAGCAAGTTGTGGGACTTTGAAAGTTTATAAATATAAATGGTGGGTTTTATGAGCTAAATCTTGGTACCATTTTCCACTTTCCCCAACTTACACTCCTTCAAAATGAAGAAGAAGAAATTTCCGGCATCACGATGGAGTGCATGACGTCGCCCGTGCGGCAAATTAAACACTCGTAGCTTGTTTCATTATATTTGGACGATGGGCGGTGGTCATTTTGAAGGGAACAAAAAAATTAAAAAGGCACGCGCTAACAGTGAAAATTCATTTGTCATGGTCTTTGTTGCAGAAATCATTTCTGTTGTTAGATGTTGGGTTTGATTAAGTTCAATGAAATCTTTTTTAATCAAACTTTAATCCTTTGAGAGGGATTCGATTAGTTTGTTTGTTTGATCGGTTTGACAGCTTAAAAGAATCCCAATTATGTCAAAGTATGTTTTAAAAGTATCTATTTATCTATTTGTTAAGTATCAAGGCGTGAACCCTTACTCGCCCATATAAAAATTTGAAATTTATATTAAATCTTATTGGTATTATGTACATGTTTTATGAAAATTTTAGTCTGATACAAGGGGCTAGACCTGGATTTAAAAACATCCAAAGAAATTGAGATAATTTATAAGATATTAAAAACGGGTAAGATGGAGATTAAATGCCTTAGCCCTCCTCTGATGCCCTATGATGGTCATTTTTTATTCAGAAAAGTCACTCAACTTTATGTAAGTTTGAATTGATGAAATTTTTCATTTGATTTCTTTTTGTCCGTAGATATTGATGCAACTGGAAAGCCTGGGTCAGGCTTGTATCGCGGTAATGTTTTCATGTTGGGAAACTTTGATGAATGCATCAATATTTCTAGCAATGCTCATTACTGCATGATGAACAATGTGGAAATTAAACCTTACTTATTTGCAGAAGAAAAGTCCAGAAACAAGAAGTTCCATGTAAGTGTTAATATTTATTTAAAAATATGGTTACTTGTGCTAAGAGTTCACACTTAAACATATCTTATGGTGTTATCTTTATGTTGCTTACTGAAACTAATTCATGTAATAACTTTTTTCTTCATTTAAAATAGACGTCTCTGAAATAATAATAGGTCTCTTCCGTCTATGAATTAAAGGATAAAAGCAACATTAAAAGATTCTTATAGCAGTCTGATCCGAACGAGTATTCTGCTTTTATAGTGGGCTTTGGAATAAGGGAGGGGTGGTAAAGCTCTCAAAATTTAATAAGTGGTGAAAGGAGGCTAATACAACAGAATTAGGGCAAAAGAGGGAACTTTTAAAAACATTTTCCAAAAGAATCAATAGAGCGGAGAGTGGAGTTTGGAATAAAAATGTCTTGGGTGGAAAATTTTCGAAAAATTAATTCACCGTTTAGGAGTCTCGCTATCTCCACCGTGTTCCACCGTGAAAACGGTAGGTCAGGGTAGGTAAAAATGCGCACTTTGGTACTGTGGAAGGTTAGAGGAATGTAAACATTGTCAATTTTTTTCTTTCCTTTAAAGAGAATGATTTAGATATTTGAACATGATATCAATGATAATTTTATGGATCTCTCCTGAAAATTTCACAAAAATTCATCTAGAGAAAAAGAAGTTATGATTAAAAGGAGTTCTTTACGGGTTTTCTTATGTAAAACAAATCCTTACCTACTGTTTTTTACGCTCTCCCCCGTAGTTTCCCACAATCGCTAAAATCAAAACAATCTTAACAATGGAAAATTGTTTGGACGCGTGTGCAGTCGACACTACTAAACGGTGTATCATGGGGGGGGGGGCTTATTAGGTATCCGCCGCGAGTATAGTATTTTTTAGTATTGTTTGATAAATTCTCATTAACTTTAAGACCTTTTTTACCATTTTGCCCTGTAATACATTTATCTCTTAAAACATGTTGTTTTCTTTTCAGCCAGCTAAGGTTGGTCTTTGTTTGCCAAAAGAATGCTCAGTTCCAAATATTACATTTATGCTCCAAGGTAATTTGCATTTTAAAACTCAAAGGTGAAGCAAAAGTAGAGTGATATTTATATTGGGCTTTTCCAGAAAACATTTTAAAATGGGGGGGGGGTGGATATAACAATTTTCAGTGATTTACCCCCTGACTTTTACCCTCCAGACAAGGCAAATTTTGATGATAATTTGCTATCCCCCCCCCGGACACTATATTTTCCACCCCCATGTACGGATATTTTCTGGAAGAGCCCATTCTTTGATGAATTGCAATAAATGAAAGATCACCTGGAAATAGGCGGTTATTGTGATTTATAACAATGTGATTGCAAATTTCGGTTCAACTTATCAAAGACAAACTAGAGTATCAATGATGGCGGTTAGTAAAAATTCTTGTACCAACTTTATGTTTGCCACAAAAGTAATACACAAGGAGAGCTCACTCAACTCAACCCATTACTGAATTCTTAATTTTTCAATAAGCAAATTTATATGTATCAAAATGGTTGTAAACTGAACTCATTGATATACAGTATAACCTTCATCAAAATTTAGTCACTTAACTGTAAAGCCGCTTAGTTTTCAGCATTTCTGGTCTTTTTCATTTATTATACCATGAGGCTATTGCACGAAGAAAAAAATTTCCAGCTGCAAAAAAAGTCGTGATAGGGAAAACCGCTTGGGGGCCTCATATAACATGTGTGTACCCACAGTAATGTGTCATTGCAATCTTCTTCCACTCTTTAGTTGTGGCTGATACACTGAATGAATCATATTTTCGAGTGAAGAACACTGACAATGACGGTGTCTGTTTCTCTGCTTATGGTAAAGAAACTGGAATAGAAATTCCAATGCTGTAAGAAAAAGTTTATTCTCTTTCCAAGTGGAATTTTCGAATTCAATTCCCAACAGGGTGATTGTTCTTATTTCGAATCTACTTTCAAAATGAAACTTTTGGAATGATCCTCTTTCAATTAGTCTACACAATAGACAGCTCCAGGCTTTTAGGCCTTACTCTTGGTCTATAGGCACTGTTATAAGCGGCCACTAGTAGCCCCCACCGGGAATTGCTTATTAATAGGTTGAAACATAATAGACAGCTTTCACAAAAGATGTTTATCAATAAAGATTTCAAATAAAAGAATGTTTAAAACACAGTTGATTGGCTAAGGTTTTGAAACTCTATTGTTTCATTAAAACCTCTGCGCGCATGCGATTTATCGGGAGAATTTCAATATTCAAAACAAGAGTAGTTAGTGCTCATATCCCGAAAAGTAGGAGTTTTACTTTCGAAACGAAGGAAGATATATGACGTAGCCTACTTTCAATGTTATTTTGTTACAATATTAAGCTCTGACCTTAATTCATATTTTTAGTCCAGGGCTAATTCATCGGTTTATATACCTTTTTGTCAATAATAAACCTCTCCGGGACTTAGGTAAAATAAAGAAATGAGAAATGACTCTTTGGTGTGATGTTGTTGACAAGATTGTGTTTTGTTGAAATTCTTCTTCTTTTAGAGTGCTGTTTTGTATACCTTTTGGTATTGCAATCTTGGCCACGATATACGACTTGATAAATGATTTTTATGTCAAGAACCTTGCTGAACAACCCGGTAAAATTATTTAAATTTTGAAAATTTTCTTTGTCTAAAACCCGTGGCTATCATGTGCTTCATTTTTCAAGTGACTATTTAAAGCAAATTATAAGTAATAATTTAAAGTATTATTAGCCAGTTATATAAATTAGAGATATTGATTTCAAAGCTCTGAAGGGGCTAGATCTGAATCTCCAGGGATGGAAGCAACTTATTTCCCATCCAGAACACGTGACCCGTGCGTTTTTCAAACAAAATCTCTAAAGGCTTCACTTTTTCTTGCTTCAGAAAGGTTGAAGATTCATCTCTAGCCCCTTCCGGAGCTTCAAACTCAATGATGAGGAGTCAGTCAAAGGTGCTCTTAAATCTTTCAGTCTCAGAGCTTCGCACTGACATCTTTCGTCAGCAAGACATCCGGTTAATGTGAAGGCCGCCCCGTAACCAACCTATTTTCTTCGAGTTTTCATGCTCTTTCTTTCATTAGCTACGAGAGTTCTGGAAATCTCTTAGTTCTGGAGATATAGCCCGGGTTTCTGGGACTGAAAGGGTTAATAACAGCATCCATTGGTGCCCGGGGTGGGTACTAGGGCAAAATGGCTTACGGGGATGCGCCGCTGGTCAGGGTACCTTCTTTAACCTATCCACGAGTCCCAGGTAGGGTCACAAAAACACCAAAATAGAAAAATCAGTACCTCGTAGGGTGCCTTTTTTGGAAAATTTTGGAATTTCAGTCCTATTCATTGTCACTTTTTTCGCAAATTTCGGCAAAATTTTTGAAAAACGAGTCCCACGTAGGGTCCATTTTTCGAACTTAAGCGGAGCACCCCCGTCGGTCGGCAAGGGTAGTACCCCCCGACATTGGCGTTACTGATCTCGATTTTTTTTTCAACCCTTATTATTTTAGCCACTTTCAAATAAATTTCCAGTCACTAAAGATGTTTGCAATAAATTTGCTTCGTTTCATTTCTAGAAAATATTCTCATTTTTGCAACAGGTTCAGAAGAGGAGATCAAAATCATTCCAAGATCTCAACTGCAAGAAATCATCTTATCTTTCTCTATTGTTGAAAACACCAAACTTCTTTTCAAAACGCAAGATGACGTCATACCTACTAGAGATGGCAATAGTGAAGTTGACCAAGTAACCAATGGCAACAACATGGTACATTGTATCCATGGCATTCGATCAATGTCCATGTTTTGGGTCATTTTTGGTCAATTCCTGATGAATGCTGATCCATATGTTTGTAAGTAGATGTTTTTTTATAAGAACAAGCTATATAAGAACACAAGGCTTTGATGGCCAAAATATTAAGAACAAATTAAGAACATTGAGACTGTGCAAGCACTAAAACACAAATTTCTTAATAAATTACACAAAAATATTCTCAAAATGGTGAAAATTAGAACATTTTAATTAATTTAGGCTAAAAACTGAAAGAATTAACAACATCTGATGTTCTTATAAAAGACGTGTAGCAAGTGACATTTTAGAATAACCATGCGAACTAGAGAAACCCGATGCTTTGCCCCACTTTTCCGATTTTGATATGAGTGATACTTTCATTACCTTTACTAGAAAGACCTACTTTAAAGCTTAGAGCATTCGGCTATGGTGTGCAAAGCCCGGTTATACTATTTCATGCCTCTCTGCTTAATGCTCAGCAATTAAGCGAAAACTTTTCAGATAAAAAGCGCGTACACCTCGCAGAAGTTATCATATTACATGCATTACGTCGATAATTTTCGTATAAATATCGCCCGTATCTTTTGTGCTTTTATTAGTAGTATTCCAGATGATCCTATGGTCCACACAAGATCACTGAAAAGTGGAGTAGTTTAGGAGGCGGGATAAATTTGGAAACGAGTGGTAAGACCGGGAACCAGGCGGAGTAGGCAGTAGCGGAGGTGTTACAGTATGTTTCTTCTAAACACTACCGCCACTATTTTTTTCTGTAAACCGGCCTGACTCTGCACAGACCCTCTAACGGACGATAGTATCGTCTATTAGTATTTCAGTATTAGTCAAGCCTCTTAGTCTAATTGACTTTTACTTGTCGATATAATTTTTACCTATCTTTGACAGATAACAGCGCAACGATGAGAGAGTGGAGGGAACGAATTTCAATGCAGATTGCATTCAACTCAACTCTGGCTGTTCTCACATTCTTCCTCATAAGGTAAATCCACTTTTTGAATGAGCATTATGGTCTTTTAAATAGACAATAGTTGGTCAGTAAATTTAAAACTCGTGTACAAAAACTAGAACGGTTTCATAACATAACAATGGTTTCAGCACGGCCTTTCACGTCTAATGATGAAAAAAATAAGGGATAAAGCAATTTCGTATGTCAGTTAGAAAAGTATCTAATATGCAGTAGTAGATTTAAGACAGTAGAGCAATTACGTCGGAAACATGCGAAGGAGTTCAACGCTCGTTAATTGACAATGAAATTGCAATTACAAATCTCTTCCCCTGATAAGTTCGACCGGGTCTGAAGTCACCTCTAAATATGCTGAACATTTTGCAGTTTCATATAATTTCGTCTCCTACAGTGGTTTTGTAGTGGCCTACACCAACACAAAGAAGCTACAACAAGAGCGCGACCAGCAGATTAGAAATAACGCAAGAAAAAAGGAAAAACGAAGAAAGAAAAATGACGATCCTCAAGAAGAAAATCATCTTCAACGAGAACACGAACCGTTCACTCAAACTATTTCATTTTGGTTCTTCTATTTCTTTCATCGATTCGTAAGGTTTGTTAAACATTTTTCAGATGGAATAATTTCAAACGATGCATATAAAGGGAGAATACATCAACCATGAAATTTCCTTTTAAGTAATATTTTTCAAGTGTATGAAATACTATTAAGAAATATTGACTCAGGATGTAATTTATAAAGAACACAAAACGATCAAACTCTTCCTTATTTATTCAGATTGGTTCCACTGTATGGGTTTATCATTCTCTTTATTGGTTACATATGGCCAGAACTTTCGAGAGGTCCTCTCTGGTATTCTCCACAGCCACGTGATTGCCAATTGTATGGATGGACGAATCTGGTGTTTGCCAATAACATCCACGAGAAATGGATTAAGAGCGAGGTGACTTGTGATTTTAATTTTGTCCAATCTGTTTGGAACCTAAGTTATTTCTTATTGCGGGGTTTTTTATTCTTTTCTAGGTGTAGCCAGCAAATAATTTTGCTTGACGATCTGGATAGAGCTTTGGCAAGGGGGTTGAAACTGGGAACCTCTATTCATAGACATCTTGGTGAAATTGAATCTTCTTCATACCATCATACTCCTAATATACTGCATATCGTCTCATTTATACCATATGCATCTAGGGGTTGGAAATAAACGTGAAAAAAAATCGTTATTGTGTTTTTAATTTCCGTACAGTACTTACGCTAAAATAACGAGTCTTTAGGAATAATCTCAAACTTGGGCAATAATCTTTAAATCGAGCAATACCGTAGAATCTTGACCCCCACGCAAGCTCTGTTTACATGTTAACGACAGCCAAGTTTGTACAGTATTACAGTCTCAAACATAGTATTATGTTAAAGAGTCATTTCCTTCATTTTTAGTGTATTGATATTGGATGGTATTTGACTTTGGATTTCCAGTTTCACGTCATCTTTGCGTTCTTTACACTGCTTCTTGGACGATAGTGAGTATGTTTTGCTTAGGTACGCTTTTTTACCCTAATCACTTCAATAAGGGAAGGAAAGATGCATTTCTTTTTTTAAATGACTGTAAAAATCATAAGAAAAGTATGGCTTTCCGATCATTTCCTTGTTTGTAAAGACAATCCTCGGACAAAGATTCCTTTTTCTCCTCCTCAAAGGGCAGAAAAAACGTATATTCATTTTAAAAGATATAGTCTCTATGCTATTTAAACTCTGATCTATGAG
This sequence comes from Clytia hemisphaerica, assembly GCF_902728285.1. Taxonomy (NCBI): domain Eukaryota; kingdom Metazoa; phylum Cnidaria; class Hydrozoa; order Leptothecata; family Clytiidae; genus Clytia; species Clytia hemisphaerica. The sequence continues at coordinate 115,063 of NW_027104213.1, read as the reverse complement.
AAATTATTTGTGATACGCGTACAAGATGAGATCATATTTTTTAACGGAAGCAACCAAAAAAGCCGGATTTTGACCTCCGTGTTTCTATTTTTAGTAACAGAGAGAGGTCAAATCCCGGCTTTTTTCGGGTGTTTCCGCTAGAAAAATGACTTACGCATATCAAGAATTAAGGCAGGTTTTACTACTTTTTTAGTTCAAGAAAGTACAGTTGACGCTCTCTAATTCGATTTTCAAGGGGAATTGGATTTTTATCGAATAAGGGAGCGTGTCGAATAGCAGAGCACCATTTATGAGAGTTTCTTGTTGACGGAGACTTTCAATATTATCGAATAATGGAGCGTATCGAATAGTAGAACGTCGAATAAAGGAGTGTCGACTGTATTCTTTCTTCCTTCAGTTGGTTCAAGTTTAGGAGGTATACAGGATATGTTGTACCACTTTGCTGTGTTGTGATTATTCTGGGTGTCAACATGTACCTGTTCGCTGAAAACTTGAACTTGTCGCCTTTCTACGTCATGGTTCAAGACAACGATGACTCCAAAAGTGTGAAAAAGTAAGTCCTTTTTGTAATTTTGTTGGAACTGATTGGAAGGCATAGTGTGAATGGTGCTACCCCTTCATTGAAAAGTGGTTTAACTTTTCGAGAAAGACCTCATAAAAGGGTGTGCTACTTTAAAACCTGGGAAAGTTTCAGATTCAAACGAGAACTCCGCGGGGGTATTTTTCAAACCTAGTTAAAACGCAGAATTCCAGAGAGGTTTATATCTTCAGTCACAAACAACTTCTCAAAACGTTTTTTCTAGAAAAACCCATTGAAACTAGGGTCTGTTCTCGATCACAAGTTTCATGTTCGAACATGCAGTGCATACCCATAACCGATTTGACCCATACTAATAATTTCATGCTCCCTTTATAGTTGGGATTATTTCAGCAAATCACTTTACAAACCATGGTCATTGATCGCGGTCCCATATTGCATTGGTTTAGCTCTTGGGCAATACATCACAAAAAATGATCAAAAACGTCGCCAATATTACCTATCAACCCTCAAAATAGTAAGAATATAAATCTATTACAAATTCTCTCAAAACAAAAGACTTTTCCTAGGGCTAAATTGTTTGAACTTGTTCCCGAATAGGACTTTCGTCGAACCCGTCGAATCTTATTTAGAACGCCATGGTCGAACCCTATTTATTTTTCGATATATTTAAGTCGACACCTTTATTGAGCAGCACTCTTGGCGACTTGATCTAAAAATGTCGCCAGCAGAATTTTTCTTTTTTGATTTTAGGGTAAACTCTTACAGCCAAACTTAATTTTTCTTCCATATCATAGGATCCTACTTGGTTACTAGCTGTTACAAGTCATTGCTGGAAATTTTACTATTTATCAGTGCCAAGTTTATTTCCTTTTCTCTTAACAGGTCGTTGGTTGGGTTGTATCGATTTCCCTGGCACTGTTCTTTTTATTCATACCACACAGTAATTTCAAGTCCACTGGATGGGAGCACCCTTTCCTGGTTGCATACGCTTTCTTTTTCCCGCTTGCGTGGAGCGCGGCCATTTCTTGGACTATCTTTGCCTGTCACATGGGTATAGGAGGTAAAGAAAACTTTAATAGCTTGGACTCAGGTATCATGCTTGCCTCAATAGTTAACAACTTCATCGCAGGTGCCATCAAATGAAACTTATGTGAAGAAATTATCCTCTAAAATCTTTACTTAAAAACTTTTTATAGTTAGCACCTTTATAACTGGGTATTATATGACAAGTTATCAAATCTTCACTACAGTTATATACTTCTTTCAATACCTTTTAGTAAAAGATAGTCTGGGAGCAGAATAACAAAATAGCAATTTTGCTTAACCCAGAAGGTGAATGGGGTTGTTATACATCGTTGGAACGGAAATTTTATGCTGATTATGGAAACCCGGGTCTTAAAAAGTCTATCATGGACAAAATTGCAAACGAGGCTGGAGTTTGCACTCCGTCGTGGTGTTTTTTCGATTTTACCTGTTCTAGAAAATTGCTTACTGTCAGCAAAGTTAAAGGTTTTAGAATTTCATTTTTCATGCAAAATGCTGTCAATAGAATGGGTTAATAGAAAAAAATTCAAAAATGTCGAAAATAATTTTTTCTGCACTCCATCTTGGAGGATTTTGGCGAAAAATCGATGTTTTTTCTTAAAATTCGTCAAAAACTAGTCTATAAACCACTGAAATTATGTCAAAATAAGTCCAAAAATACTTTCCTGCTAAAAATACTATAAAAGAATAAGAAATTATAACAAAACAAGGAAAAATCGGCTCAAAACGCTATTTTGCACTCCATCGTAGGTGTTTTTAATGAAAAAACGTGATTTTTGGTGTTTTTGAAAAAAATATAACATTTTCTAGCTTTTTCTTTGATCTACGACTGGAAATCCTTTCTTTCTCTTAGAATCATTTTTATCCAACACAATATGATAAAATATTCTGAAAATGACCCTCCTTCGCTGGGGTTTTAAGTCAAATTCAGTATTTTGTAAGCCAAAATTCAGTATTTTTACTTACAATTCGTCAAAAACTAGTCTATAAACCACTGAAATTTTGTCAAAGTAAATCCAAAAATACTTTCCTGCAAAAAATACTATTAAAGAATAAGAAAGTATAACAAAATAAAGAAAAATCGGCTCAAAACGCTATTTTGCACTCCCTCGTTGGTGTTTTTATTGAAAAAATGAGATTTTTGGTGGTTTTGAAAATAATATAACATTTTCTAGCTTTTCCTTTGATCTACGACTGGAAATCCTATCTTTCTCCTATCTTTCTCTTGGCATCATTTTTATCCAACACAAAATGCTAAAATATTCTGAAAAATGACCCTCCTTCGCTGGGGTTTTAAGTCAAAATTCAGTAATTTTAAGTCAAAATTCAGTATTTTTACTAAAAAATTCATCAAAAACTAGTCTATGAACCACTGAAATTGTCTCAAAATAAGTCCAAAAATACTTCCCTGTTAAATGTTTATAAACGAATGAAGGATAGGAAATAGAAAAGAGGGCTCCAAACACTATTTTGCACTCCTCCGTTGGCGTTTTCATTGAAAAACAGGATTTTTGGTGTTTTTGAAGAAAATATAACATTATTATTTAGGTTTTCCTTTGATTTACGAAGCTGGAAATCCTGTGTTTTCTCCTAGAATCATTTTTTCCAACACAATGCAAAAAGAATCTGAATAAATCACCCTCCTTCGCTGGGTGTTAGGCCAAAGTTTAGTATCTTTGCTTAAATTTCATTAAAAACTAGTTACTATCCATTGAAATCGTGCTTAAGTGAGCTTTTTAAAGTCACAGAGGTTCAAAATGCTCCAACTTGGACCGGCTGCCAGAAAATTTTGCCACTGAAACTGTCTTCTCCAACAATCATCGGGAATGGTCGTTCACTCCCTGCATCACTGACTGATGCTGGTGAAGTCTACAATATCTTGATCAATGTGGGGAAGATCCTACGTAATCTAGGACAACAAAATCAATGTGTTACCGTTGATCGTTGACGAGCTCTTGTAAAAGCTTGTGGGGCATGCCCCAGCTTCAAAATATGCATGGGTAGGTTTTTATAGAGTGATGAAGAAGCACTTTTATGATATGAGTTTTCTGCGAATCCACTGTTGTTATTCTACTCTTTTGCGCTTAATTGTAGATGGCGATGATGATTTTGCTAAAAAGCCCTAGGAAAATGAAGGTTTTAGTGATTTTTCAGGAAAATTTCATAAAATTGGGGGTTGTTATAAAATGTTATTAACTGGTTGAAGTAAAAGCCGGTCAATACAAGAAAATGCGCTATTTTGATTGGTTCTCTAGCGGTCAATATAATACGGTAAAGACCACTTCAGTGCTTTGGTCAAACTGACGATGATTTTGAAAAGGGAAATTTATTTTATAGAAAAGTTTCGTCAGTTTGAACATGATTTAAAAAACTGACGTTGCAATGACTTCTCATAAGAAAGTGACGTCAGAATAAATCAAAGAAAATATTGGGTAAAAAAGAAACGAAAAAATCATGGAAAATGAGTGGAAAATGCATTTTTTTGGCCAGAAACACACAAAAATGTTCACCAGTTAATAAACACAATAATATAACTGTTTTCTCGGTCAATACGTAAAATATTGACCTTATCCTGCGCACAGACCTCACAAGCTCGGTCTGTACTTCGGCTGCGGTCAATATTTTACCGTATTGACCTCCAAACCAGTTATTATTGTATTAATATTGAGGGTAAAAATTTTGAAAAAATGCAAAACGACCCCCCCCCCCACTACAAAAGTACAAAAGAGTACCCAAATGGAACAATGCGAATGCGAATTTCAGGGTTTTCGGTGACACGGTATCGGCCTTTTTCGGTTCGGTATTTCGGTATTTTGTAAAATATGTACGGTATTTATACTCAAAATGCTGCTAGTGATGGTAATATACCCATAAAACTTCAGCCTTTCGGTATTTTACCTATGGAATCTAGGTATTATTTCGGTAACACTTTCTGAACTATATTCTTCATGTAGAGTTTTCCAAAAATAGCCTGCGGCGCTAAACTATCTTCAAATTTAGAAATTTACTAGTACACCCCTGTTTCAAATACGTTTGGCACTTGCCCGCACGTCCCCGTTGTATACTTATCCAACCGTCATAGTCCTTAAACAAGTGAAAGCTTTGTTGTTTTGCCAAGTTTTTGTACTAACTTTAACGAAGGTGATGGTATGCGTAATGCCTCATTTCCCCCAATGAAATTAACTGAGAACTTAGGCAAAGATATCCATAAAAAGTAGCGTTTGAGGTACTTAGTTTTCATAAAAAAATCAGTCCAAAACATGGTGTAAAAATGGAAATTTTCTCCTGTTTCCGAAAACTACGGTTGCGACTCCTCCGTCACGAAAACCTCAGTTCCTCGATACTAATTGTACGTCGAAATTAAGTCATTCTTTTACTATATGCTGTGATCGGGAAATGTAAACTAAAACTACTACTACTACGTTTGAGTTACGACATCAAGTCATTCAGATCCCGCATTCATTCGTTTTGAAAGTCTCAGCAGTTATTAATGCTCAAAACTTATTTCAACAATATTTTTTGCAGCTTAAACGCCTTATTTCCTCCATTAAGCGCCACCATACCACCCTCTTGTAAGCGCCGTAACTAAGGTTTAAGTTTCGAAATAAGCGCCGCACCTCCCAATGCGGTTGGAAAGTGAAGAATCTTCAATAGCAATTGGGTCCTAAAAACCCAGGCGAAGGAGAGCGATTTTTCATGGTTTTTAGACTAGTTTTTGACGAATTTTAAGTAAAAACACTGAATTTTGACTTAAAATTACTGAATTTTGACTTAAAACCCCAGCAAAGGAGGGTCATTTTTCAGAATATTTTAGCATTTTGTGTTGGATAAAAATGATTCCAAGAGAAGAATAAGATTTCCAGTCGTAGATCAAAGGAAAAGCAAGAAAATGTTATATTTTTTTCAAAACACCAAAAATCACGTTTTTTCATTAAAAACACCAACGGGGGAGTGCAAAATAGCGTTTTGAGCCGATTTTTCTTTATTTTGTTATATTTCCTTACTCTTTTATAGTATTTTTAGCAGGAAAGTATTTTTGGACTTATTTTGACATAATTTCAGTGGTTTATAGACTAGTTTTTGACGAATTTTAAGAAAAAACATCGATTTTTCGCTAAAATCCTCCGAGATGGAGTGCAAAAAAATTTTTTTTCGAGATTTTTGAATTTTTTTCTATTAACCCATTCTATTGACAGCATTTTGCACAAAAAATGAAATTCTAAAACCCTTTGCTTTGCTGAGAGTAAGCATTTTTATAAAACAGATAAAATCGAAAAAACACCACGACGGAGTGCAAACTCCAGCCTCGTTTGCAATTTTGTCCAGGATAGACTTTTTAAGACCCGGGTTTCCATAATCAGCATAAAATTTCCGTTCCAACGATGTATAACAATCCCATTCACCTTCTGGGTTAAGCAAAGTCGTCTATAACTCGACATATTGAATTCTGCTCCCAGACTAAGACTATTGTATTTTGTTCAGGCTTTTTCAACATCGTTTTGAGTTGGAATTTCTTCCAACCAATCAGCCGATTGACATATGGAGCGTTCTTCGGACATTATTTGTACATGAATTACTATTTCCAAACTCTCCGACGACCTTTGTATTTGTCTGGCAGCACTGTGGTAAATTTGTTTCCTCCCAGCTAGCACACAACGTTCTTTCAACGTTCATCTAACGTTATATGGACGTTGTGAACGTTAGATAAACGTTAAAACAACGCTGTGTGTCAGCTTGGCTAGTTTCTAACAGGCTTCTAGTTTTTGGGATTTTGAATTTTTAAACTTGAGTATTGATGACTTTAAATCTGTAAGTTATATTTTATTTCATGAAGCTTTTTAATTCAAAACTTCATTATAGCCTTTAAGTTTGATGCTTATGAGTGCCCTTATGCCAGGTTGTCTCTTATGCTTAAGTTGTCAGGGGCTATAGCCAATATTTTGGGATTTGGTTCTTCGACTTCATTTGAACTGAGTATTATGCAGAAACTCTGTTCATAAATAGTGAGCACATCGAGTACAAAAAATGTTTTCAGAAGCACCAAGCTATAAATCTAAAGAAACTTGGAATTTCTCCATTTTCCCTTTTTAGGCTTTCATGTTTTTGGGCTTAGTGGTGATTTCTTATTTTGTTGGTTACCTATTCGCCATCGTCTATGAATTCCCTTTTGCTCGATTGGAGAAGTTGTTGATGAGCGACCAATGGAGGGAGTACATATTCAGAGAGAAGATATCAGGCTTGTTACAGCGAAGAGAAGCTGAAGAAGAAGAACACGATAATAATCAGCCAGGTCCATCTTCACGTCGAAGACGGTAAAATAAATGTTGTGACCCATTTTAAAGGTAGGCCACATTTTCTTATATAAAGTTTTTTCTACACTTGCTTCTATGCACATTTTTCTCGGACACAATAGCTAGGAATTATATCGTGTGTGCCAATATAATACTGTCTAAAATTTTTTGACTTAGCTCTTTAAGTCTACTCAAACTTTATGGACTCAGCCGGTATCAAGATTCAGAGTTGAACTTATAAATCTTCTCAATATCATAACACCGTTCAACTTTCTGCTCAGTTGTCATAGTTATTTCATAATCACTTTGGGTAATTAACTCCTCATCTGGGATCAGTTTGAATTTAACGGTTATAAACATTTTTGCCTTACCCAGCTTTGCCAAAGAAGCACTTTTGTAGATACACCCTTCTTTTTGTATAATTCGAAACTCTCAGACTAACCTGCATCTATTCATCCAAGGTGTTTGAAAATTTCTTCCTTACTAAAGTCGGATGTAAATACTTTGATGTCAATCTTACAAAATTATGATATTCGTATCTTGCATTTTTTAGCACTCTCTCCGAGGCCTGCCTTAATTCTATTTTTTCTGTAAAACACATACACATACTTTTCTTCTTTACTGACACATGAAAAAGAGAATAATTTATTACTTTTGTATCGTATATAAGCATAATTTGAATATTTTTATCGTAAAATTTATTATTATTTTATGTTTCAAAATTTCAAAGGATTGAATTTTTTACATGAATTTTTATGACAAATCTTTATGCTGAGTTTGATTATTTTTTATGAAGAATAATTTTTGAATGGAATTGAATCTGTTTTTGATTTCAAACTTCCCTTGGTTTAGCGTTGCTTTTACTTCACAAAATTACTACAACTACATCTGTCTATTTCAATTTTCAAGGGACTACGACTTTCTTCAAGTTAGAAAGAAAGTTTCGAATAAGCATTTTACACGACTTTCCAGCTGAGGGGATGTTAGGGGTTTTAGTTTGAATTACTGACATGACAGACATTTTTAATGTCCCAACTTCAACTCGACGTTTCGAAATTGAAATAGATTGACCTAACAATTTTTGACAATTTAGCTTCATTGCATTATGATAATTCTCTAAGTGAACAGCCTCGTCGTCGTTATGGAAACTTGTTACTATGGCAACGAGGTCCGTTACTTTTGCAATCAAACTTTAATTTTAGCTTATTTAATGTATGTGGTGAAAACCTCAATAAATTTTGAAATAAAGATGAAACAAATTTAAAGCCATAACTTGTTTGGAAATTTTCGCGGACTAAATTTTGTTAAAATACAAACATATTTGGAAAAATGTTTTTGTATCTTTCGCGCAAATTCTAATAATTGTAAACATATTTTGATTTTGAGGTTACGTCGTGAACAAAAATCAAAGATTCGTACCGAATACGGCTCCTGTCTGAATGAAGCCATATTTACTCATCTTCAGAAAACTTGTTCAATTATTCACTCGTTTTTCTAACCTGAATAATGTTGCGGTTTTTCTAAAATCGTCCACCGTCGAATCTTATTGCAACAATATCTCATTATTTATAGATTTTTGGGTATGTATATTTTAATATTTATTTTTTTCTTATTTTTTCTTCCCTAATTTAGAATTATTTTCTTTATCCCAAGATATTTCTGTCTTTTACCTTCTGGATCTAGCGGGCTTGAGACATCGGTCAAGGCACTTCACAATTTGACTATAATTCACTACTTATTGAATTATTCCAACCAGCTTTTCCTTGACTTCAATCAAACTTCGATCAAAGATAAAAAACAGTAGAACGAAAACAATTCAAAATGGCGGAACTTGAGCAACTCAATTTATCGAACAGTAAGAATGCAAACAAGAAGAGCCCGCGAAACAACAACAACAACATCGAGAAGAAACCAAAAACTCAACGATCAACCTCAAAATCAGGTATACTTATAATTATCACTTTTAAGTACAGAGCGTTTTTAAACGTTTCCACGTGTCAGCAAATAACGACAATGGTTTTGAAGCAATTTTAACTTTTCACGGATAAGATTTGAAGTATCAGCCAAAAACTTTAATTTTCATTCGAAGATTGTAGAATTGTGATTATTATCGACATAGGCACGAAAAGGGTTGTGGTCAAATTCATCGTTTAGATCTAACCTTTGTTCTTGTATTCAACTCTCCGTTTGTTCGCCCGTTCTTACGTTTCCAGCTTTTTCTCGGGATCGGCTCATTAGCGAGTTTATGTATTTGAGATAAATCGAGGGGGACGGTATAAAGGAAAGTTGACATGTCTCCGAAATCACCGTCCACTTTGCTCGACGACGGTAAAAACACCAAAATACCGTCGTCTGTTTAGGTTAGCAAAGGCGATATAGAGCCGTACATTAACTATCGACTTTGTTTTGTGTCATTTTTCTTACCGTCGTCTTCGATATCATTCGATACATAAACCGTCGGGTATTAGCTTATCCTAAGACGGAAAATGGTCATGCCTTAAATGTGACGGAGCCTGGTTTTCTATTCTTCTACCCTACTGTTTAATTAAATTTGTCCATTGGTTTAGAAAAATTACTTTCATTATAGCCTCCACTACACCACGAACCACTCCTCGGGGTGACGATGTACCCCAAATGACATGCGCCAGAACGCTGGTCCCTCTCAAAGTAGAAGGCGATGACGTCATCAAAGGTGATATCCATTCTTACAGAACTATCAAAGTTCTCCGAGAAGATCGCAAAGACTTGCTGAAAAAGCTTGCAGCATTGGACGAACGCGTTGAATCTATGTTGCGAATGAAGGGTATCTACCAACGTTTTTGTATGGCAATGCAGAATTTTTCAACAGCTATTTTCAAGCTTGACCGTAACAACCAAGGTGTTCCTTATGTCAACAATGTCAAACATCTGGTCAGTAAAATGCACGAGGAGTTTAACACTGAAGAAGTGAAATCGGAAATTGAGAAAATGAAAGAACAACAGGTTCCCTTCTTGGATGACTTACTTGGACAATTTGGAAATTTCCAGAAACTTTGTGAAAGCATCATTGTGACTCACATTCATTATCACGTGACCTTTTTGGAAGATTTCCATTTAGTTGCTGGAAAGATTAGAGGTAGAACGCCATTTTTATTAGAGGGGATTTCGAGGGAATCGAACTTTTATTCATTCCACTAATGTCTCAAACTTTGAAGAAAATGTAAAAAAACTGTTTTCGTCTCTCGTCGCAGAAACTGATATTTTAACTACTTTAACCTATATATTTTTTTGGACCTACCCCGGTGGGGTGAAGGTCCTATAAATTCACCTCTGTCCGTCCGTCCGTTCGTTACCAGCTTTTCTCGAAATTGAATCATAGGATTCATTTGATTTTTGGTACAAAGGTGCAAAACGGTGGTGGCCAAAATGTGACGGAGCCCGATTTTCGAAAACAAATTTTTTTGGGCAAATTTGGGCCAAAAAACGGTTAAAAAACGGGTTTTTTGGACTTTGTGAAAAATTGGATCATTAAATCTTTTTGATTTTTTGCATGAAAGTAGGGTACCATCATAGGTAAAAGATGGCTGAAGCTGATTTTTGCAAAAAAATTTATTTGGCTTAAAAAACGCATGTTTATCTATAAGAATCACTATTAATAAGCATACATCAATGTTCTTAGTCAAATTACTCAATTTCTTTATGAGATAGAAGTTTTTTTTGCTCATGAGGGCTTACTTTTGAAGAATATGTGTGTTTAGACATGAAATTTTGGTTGCTTAGCGTGTTTTTATAGAAAAACTGGCCAAGTTCAATATTTTTTTATAAGCACATTATCAATTACTTAGGTATTAGCTTTTCTCGAGATTGGCTCTTTCATTCTTTAAGACTTTTTGCACAAAGATGCATAACTATAAGCCCTCGAATGTGACAGATCCCAATTTTCGAGAAAAAAAAAATGTTTTTAGGCAAATTTGGGCCAAAAAACGGCTAAAAAGCGGGTTTTTTGACTTTGTGAAAAATTGGATCATTGATTTTTTCTGATTTTTTGCATGGAAGTAGGGTACCATCATAGGTAAAAGATGGCTCAGGGAGATTTTTGCAAAAAGATTTGTTGGCTCAAAAAGCGCATTGTTTATCTATAAGAATCACTATTAATAAGCATACATTAATGTTCTTAGTCAAACTCAATTTTTTTATGAGATAGATGTTTTTCTTTGCTCACGAGGGCTTACTTTTGAAGCATATGTGTGTTTAGACATGAAATTTTGGTTGCTTGGCGTGTTTTTATAGAAAAACTGGCCAAATTCGATATTTTTTTATAAGCACATTATCAATTACCTAGGTATTAGCTTTTCTCGAGATTGGCTTTTTCATTCTTTATGATTTTTTGCACAATGATGCATAACTATAAACCCTCGAATGTGACTGAGCCCGATTTTCGAAAAAAAATGTTTTTGGGCAAATTTGGGCCAAAAAACGGCTAAAAAAAGGGTGTGAAATATTGGATCGTTTTTTTTTCTGATTTTTTGCTTGAAAGTAGGTAAAAGATGGGTCAAGTAGATTTTTGTATAAAAACTTTTCAGCTCAAAAAACGCATCTTTATTTATAAGAATCACTATTAATAAGCATACATCAATGTTCTTAGCCAAATTACTCAATTTTTTGATGAGATAAATGTTTTTTTTTATGCTCACGAAGTCTTGAATATGAAAGAATAATTCAAGAGCATGAAATTTTGGTTTCTAAACGTTTTTTTTATGAGAAACAATTATATATGTGTTAAATGCATAACCAGGTAGGTCCATAAAAGTATCACTTGTTATTTGCGAATGTATATTCATTGTTTGGTTTTTCCCCCAGGATAAAGTAGTAAAATCTTGCAAAATGAGATAAATAGCCTAGCTATTAAGCTACGGTCATCAGAGGCCTGTTACCACTTCTTGTAGTAATTATGTAAACAATCTTTTTGACAGGCATGATGAAGACCATTATCACACTTATGTATGACGACGAAAGTACATCTAAAGACGATGATGATAATATCATTAAAGATCAAGATATCCAAGAAGCTGCCATCAATGTGAGCATTTTTTCTGATTCTTATTTTTGGTCATTGTCTGTGTTCAAACATATATGCTGGATAAGAGGGCAACTGTCTTCATTTAGGCATATATTAATGTGTCTAGTTTAGTAGTGGAGCACGTGAAAGAAAATTCAAACTTGAGGAGACCAGAGTCAAAATAGTTTTCTTTCTACAACAAAATCAAGGGATCTGACCCGGTCTTCCCGCGCTTCAAGGGTCGAAAGGTTGATTTGTTTCTCCTTGTATTCTCTAGGATGAGGACGCAAACGAGGAAGAAACCAAAGAAGAGTCTAACAACAACAAATCCAACAACAATGAATTGGTCTCTGGTAATAACAAGAACACCTTGGTCATCTCCAATGGTCAACATTTACCATCTGTCACCAACACTGATGAACAAGAAGAAAAACCACCACAAGATCCATCCTCAACACCTCAAGAACTTCACCAGCTCCGTAAAGTCTTCAGTAATATCAACGACCTTTTAAGTCGCATCCAGCGTCTATCTCTCGGCAACCCAAGAATCCAATCCATGAAAGACGCTTCCTTATCCATTGCAGAGGTTTTGATTGATGCTGGGCCATTGGTTAAGCACTGGCAAACACAAAACATTCCCTGTATCGACTCTATTGAGAATTTCATTACCAAGATGCTGAAAGTGGCCACTATCCGTCGACCTTCCGAAAAACATATCGAACAAATGAAGATGTTATTAGGAGTCTGGGACGGGCGTGTCTTAATTGTAGCCAAATACATGGCCATCCAGAATTAACTTTAAACTATACATGCGTTGATAATTGAAACAAGCATGATGCTCAAATTAAAACTGAAAACATTTTCACTTGAATCTTGAATTTATTTTTTAAATTTTAACCGAATAGAGCATAGAACTTTCTGGTAAATCACAGACGATTCTAATCCTAAATTGTTTGGATTCATGAAAGCGGTAAATTAACTTCAATATTGAATATTCAGTAGTTTAACATTTTTTTTACTTGTGCATGTAATTATTTTAATTGGTTCTTTTTTGAACAGGGAAAACTCGAATTTTTCAGAACTTCAATAATATAGCACTCAACCCTTATCCTCAAAAATACATTTAAACTTTTACAAATGCTTCAAATATAAAACTGCCGTTCGCCAGATGGAGATAATGTACGTCCACTTGCTAAGCGAACCGCATAGTTATCTGGCACCCAGATGCAGACATTTATATTTGACACACTGAAAGTCGTGAACATTTTTCAACATTTGGAAGTTTTAAATTACGGGGTTTCACCACACCGCCGTCAATGATTTTGCAGCGGGGACCCTTGTTTTCGGGGATAAGTGAGCCCAACCTAAATATTTATAGGCTTACGCGTAAGGGTAGCTGAACCCGACTGGGGATGACGTCCGAAAGAAAATTGGCCCTGCTCCCTTTAGAGCTTATTTAGCGAGGGAGGCCGCCAATCTGCCATCGGAATATGAGATAACTTGATAACTAGTGAACTCTATAGTGCAACATTGGCAATCGAACAAGGGGCTCTGCAAAGAAGGCCATTACCTTGCTTGAAAGCGAGATAATTTGATCAAGCTGAAAAATCAACTAATATAGGTTAAATTTCTTTCTTGAAAGCTACTATAACTTCACATAGAAGAAGATTATTACGATATTATTAAAGCACAATTTATATTATATATGCAAACCCAGAAAAAGTAATATAAAATCACATAACATCAAACTGAAATTAGTTTTTATAAATGGAACCTTTAAATTTTTCAGGTATTGAGATGAAGATCGCAAAGAGGTTGAAAACCGTCCATAACTGAAAATTATTTTTGATTTTGACTTTTATCAAATCAAAGTATATGCCGTAAACTCAGAAAGTTTGTCGCCCATGACCTTTTTCATTTTCAATGAACCGTCATGTTCCAGCCAAGGCCAGATCAGTGCCGGGCCGTGAAAGTCAGGTATTACTTGAATTCTCGTCACAAAATGTAATGAATAATTATCTAAATTAGAAAAATAATCATAATAAATTTACTTTCTATTTAAATTAAAAGTCACTTTAAAATTTTGGGCAACCTTTTTCTTCTCTCAGTAAAGTAATTTCATACAACATATATTGGTTTTCTGCTTGTATCTTTTCGATAAGCATGCGTAGTTGCAAGTTTTCTTTCTCATAATGCGCTTGCTTGTTCAGTGTCTCTAATTCCTTACGTCGTCGGTCTTCACGTGACTTGCGTGCGGCCACGTTGTTCTTAATTCGTTTCTGCCAATAATCTTCCGTCTTATTATCTTCATCAACGAATTTACGCGAGTTTTTCTTTCCCAACGGTTTCGGGTTGTATTTATAATGTCGATTATTGTGTGATTTTCGATCTCGCATCATTAATTTGAAATCGTAACTGCTGTTTACGTCGTAATTTTGTCCATCGTAAGGTTCAGTTTTCGTAACTACGTTGCCGGCGCTGCAAATGTCTTTTTCGTTTCTTTGCTCGCTACTCATTTTTAGTTTTTGGAATTCTTATATTTTCTGATGATCTTCCGTTATCAGTTCCAGCCAAGTTTACTTGCTTCAACTTTACTCAATTTTCAACATCTCAAAGCATCCTAAAACTCAAAAACAACGTTGCATCCAATTTTTTTTGCGCTGGCCAACAGTTATTTATTCCTTTTCTCCTTTTGCATCAAAATTTATTCGACCAGCTCTCGAGAAAAAATTCCTCAGTCACTTTCAACGCCTTTCTGAGGGGAAATAGTTTATCAGAAATTTAACTTGTGATATAACTCACTCACGCCATCTTTTAAATGTCCAATTAACATCCAGAACGTTCTTTGAAGGTCCATTTAACGTCAATTTTCAAACGTCGGCACTCAGGGTGGAACAATGTTTTTTCAAATTGATTTTTTTATGTTTTTGTGTCGTAAAGTGTATTGTTGTTGAGTGTCACGAAGGCTTGCGTGTTCTATTGTGCTTGATATATTTGCTTTATTAGCTTTGAACTTTTCTTTTGCTTTTTATGAGGTCTATCAACACTGTCAGCTCACAAAAGGAGAGTTGAGTGATAATTGTGCAAAAAATGTACGATTTCATTAAAACTGAAATACTTAACATTCACCCCTACAACATCAAAACCCAATGCCCAAGGTCATTAAGGGAAAACAGAAGACGAAGGTTGAAACTTCCAGCTAAGAAAAGGAATTTTTTAAACTGTGTTATTTTGAAATACATATTTAACAAACGTACCCAGATTGTGACATGAAATCATTATTTAGATTTAAATTCCTGAAAAATACCTTAAATACCTTAAAATCTTCATTCAACAAATTATCTTCTTTTTATTTTTGCCCATTTTATTGCATGAGTACCTATTTGTAAAATTAAACTTATCGCCATAACTGTTCTATTCTTTGCGTGTTCTTTCCATATACTCTTCACATATTTTTCTGAAATCCCCTTTTTCTCTAAACATCAAATACTGCTATTGTATTAGATTTCAGCGAATCCCCTAATTTGTTTTTTTTCCAATTTCTACTAACCCCCCTATTTCGTTCCGATTGAGATTTTTTAGCAATTTTCAGACCATTCCTTATTTTTAGGCACTCTTTAATTTGAAATACTAATTTATCTGCCCTGAATGGGTGGCCTGATGTGTGATTCATCCTATTGGAAGATACTAATTAGTATAGAAATTTTATGTCAAACTGTCAAATAAAGGAGCTTAATTAAATTTTTTACCTATATCAGTTCGTTTTGCGATGCTAATTGATCAATAACAAACAAATAAAATTTCTTTTGATTACGCTAATGACTGTTAACGACTTTCTTGATTGCATTGCATCGACCTTCAATCAAAAATTAATTGTTAATCCAATTTAGCGTGCTTTAATTGATTGGTTACTTAAAAAATTTTTTGGTATTTTTTTGATTGGCATTTTCTAAATAAAATCAATCGCTCTGACTTTGATCTCTAACGTTATCAGAATTTTTGCTTGATGATTTTTTAAAGGGTCTTAGATGATCTTTTTGGGACTTAGATATAGATTTTGGATTTTTGTGAATCTTTTAAAATTTGTTTGGAACTCTTTCAGGATTATTCGAATTTTCTTAGGGCTTTTATTAGACTAGTAAACTAATCGGTTATTTATATGTTCCCATGTTCAATGTTACTATGAAATATCATTCAGTCAAAAAAGTAGGATGGATTCTCAAAAACCTAAAAAAGGTTGTAAAATTAAACAACGTTTTTGGAGGGAAGTAGCTTCTAGTCGTTGAAATTCAGAAAAGAGACGCAACTTCACCCCTTCGATTCTTTTTATTTGGAGCTTGATTTTTTGTATATGGGTCTGTTTTCAACGACTAGTTTACTAGTCTAGGCTTTTATGGGTGTCTGAAGATTTATAGGATTTTTATCTGAACTTTTGGCTTTTGGGGTTATTGAAATTTTAAGAAAAATATCCTGTTTTTGTAAGGTTCGTCCGAATTCTCCAATTTAATTAATTCAAATAAGCATAATTCATTTAATAGGTCTCTAGCTATTTTTGTATAACTCATCCAGGAAATTTTTCTTAAATCAGTAAAATTAGATTCTTAGTCAATATTTTCGTAACGAAATTTGTCCCAGAAATGTATCTATGTAACCAGCATAATTTTTTCAACTATTTTTTTTCAATTATGTTTCATTACATAAAATTAGTTCATAATGTCCTGAGCAATAGTATCTGTTATCCCATGGCACGTTGTATAACGTATTAAGATCCTGTTTGACCCTTGGAAACAATAGAATTACTAGTTTCGTGACTGAACATTTTTTTTGATAATTCTTTTGAAAAAACAATAGAAAAATCATAAAAAAGTAATTAAAATGAATTGACGGTCGGATTTTGTGAGCAAATCAAAGATCAAAAAGGTGAAGTGAATGAAACACCCTTTATTTTGCGTTTTGTGTATTAGGGAGATAATAATTAAATATTAAGGAGATAAAATGTTTATTTTCCGCATTTCGTTTTAATTACCAATCGTTTCGAAAAGAAGAATACAAGAAATAATGGCTGTCAATTATTCCTGAAGTACAGCAACCTCCTCAATGATTTTGTTTTAAATATTTTAATTTTAAATTTTACCTCCCTAATATTACAGATAGGTTCGTGACCGCCAATATAATTTCATTATCGAAAAAATCGCCTAGGACGCTTTTGCTGATGATGAAGTTAAAAAATAAATTTATTGTCTTTTATGTATTATGCGATTTTTGATAATACAATTGTTCGTATCTTACATAAAATTCAAATCAAAAACATCACGCAAATGATTTTTCTACTCAGTTCGAAGTCACGCCACCCTTATGCATGCATGGGTCGCTGTGCGAAAAACAAAACTTGAACAAGATTTACACGTAATATCGAACAAACAGTTTTCTCTTACATCAAGTGCATCTAAGGCGATTTTCTTTTATAATAATCACGACATTTTATGTATTATTTTGTTATGTTGTTTTCATAATTCATAAAGAAAATTATATGAAAAATATAATATATAATCATCATTTTCTTAAATAATAAAGAAACATTATGCATTGCAGGAAAAAGGAAAATTTCATAAAAAAAAGAAAAATGATTATTATGAAATTTTCATTAACAATAACAAAAGAAATGAAAAAATTAATCTTTTTTTTAATACTTGCAGTGAAGTTACAAAATTACTAAAAGGATTGAAAGTGAAAAAGGGTCCCATCCCAACTGATATATGATATAACAACTTCATAATGTTGGCAACACAAAAAACGTATTGGACTGATTATGCAGCTGATCCTGGCAATCTTCAACATCACCAGGGTGAGTCAACACTTCTTTATTTTTTTGAACTTTTGAATTTTTTTTATTATTTCAAAATTTTTATACAAATTTTCGATCGAACAACTTGTTTCAATTTCTCAATTAATGTATCCTACTTGTTGGTTCAGATCTATAATTTTTAGCTCTGCCCCATTTTACATCATACCTTCCAAACAACAAGATTCCCTAATAATGAAATTGAATCTTTACAATAGATTAAATTTAATTTTTGATGGTTATAAACTCATCATGTCAATTTTTGATGCAAAATATTTTGGGACATGACTTGAGGGCCAGCACGTATCTTTATGTCTACGTGTCTTCTATAGTATATAAGTTTTCAACAAATTCAAAAAAAGTAGTTTTCCAGATGAGATTTGATTTGTTGGGTTTTCTGCCACTGCTACTTTTTTCAAAATCTAACGTTTGATATAGATTTTTTTATTTCCACATAGCAACGAATTCTTTATCGTGGAAAGCACTTTAAAATCACTTTTGCAGACTTTGCAGATATAGTCTGTTAAAGAAAAGCCTTTAACTTTAGCATTAGACTTTCACTTTTCCATCTGCACAGTTTACATAGTATCTTTCCTTGAATGTTTTTATGATCACAAATCATTCCGGACTCGGCTTTCTTCTCCCGGACAAATTGTCCGGCTTTAAAAAACAAATAATTTTCAACAGTTTTGATTAATTCCCCCTCTCTCAATTTTTAATCGCATTCTATAGCTGAAGATCATCAAATAATAAAACAGTCAAGTTAAGTCCCCTGCTTTTATTTTATTTGTTTTTATCAAGATCGCGTGCTTGTCAAAAAATCAAAAATCAAAGTTCATATTTTTTATCTCTTTCATTGCTTAGAAATTAAAAAGGGGGCCATCGCGTGCTCTTCAAGTGACAAAAGCTTCTCATTTTCCTTATTGAAATCAAATATAAAAAACGACAGTTTTTCCCTTATTGATAAAATTGGTCACTGAATTTTTTTGTCATGCTTGTTCGTCACCACACCATTAGTATTTTGGTTCTGTTATAAAACGGTCGAAATTATTTAACGTGTTTTTAACATTTAAGTCTTGTTTGCTGAAGTCTCCATCGTTCAAAATACTTCCAATGAAAAGTTACCTCAATATTTCAGACTGCGATCTAATGCGATAAATCTAATTTAATAACTCTGGAATTATCCTATACGCTCGTCTAAAATGTTATAGCAACATTGTATATTATGTATTACATATTACATCGTATTAAATATTATGTGACCATTATATCTTTTTTTCCTTTTCAGTTTCAAACAACCAAGACTATCTTTCTTATAACAACACAACTAACAACTTATCAAGCAACATCAACGACCACACCAACAATAACAATTCTGTCGCACAACTTGACTACAACAACAACAACGACTCCAATAACAACAATTACCCGACAAACAACAACAGCAGTGTCGCACCAACAAATATAGGTGTTTTGAATTACAGTGAAATGGGTCCACCTTGTTCCAACATCAAATGTTTTGACGGATATTCTTCCAGTGAATACGTCAAAGATATGATCGATAAAATCAACGACAAGGAAGCGACAAAAACGACGGGATATATTTACGACAAACCGATTGGTCCCGATTATTACGCACCGTGTGGCACTTACGACGTCGGAGCGACTCCGACGGGCCATTACGACCAAAACAATAACATGTTAGACGTAGCTGCGAACAGATACGATTCTTTCGGCGAGATGAAGAAATCAACCATTTTGGCCAAGTTTTACAAACCTGACGGCACGCCATTGAAAAGTCTTTGGGATAACGATGCGTTACTCAAAGAACAACGATCTTACAAATATGATCCGAAACCATTGGAGCGGCGTAAAAATCCGCGTACTTTTGTCCCAAATGATAAAAAAACGAACGATTATTGGGAAAAGCGGCGCAAAAATAATCATGCCGCTCGCAAGTCTCGTGAAGACAGGCGGAAGAAAGAAATCGAGGTCTTGAAGAATGTCAGTAATTTGAAGGGTGATAACATCAAACTAAAACTTTACGTACAGAAAATTATGGCTGAAAATCAGAACTTGAAATATGAAGTTGAAATGTTGAAAAGATTGTAAATTTCACGTCAAAATTCTAATCAATGGTTGAATGTGACACTTTGAGTGCTGACACCGAGGAATGGTGCTGGAATCAGTAAGAAACAGTAGACCCTGCGGGGTCCCTTAGAAAAAGTCAAACAAAATCCTGTGAACCGACGCAAACGAACTAGAATTTTGAAAAGTTTGTAAACATAACTGGCTAAAATATTAAGAATGATAGACAGATAAAATTTTAAAGGCAAGGATTTTCAGAAAGAAATTTTTTTTCTGTTTAGGTTATTATTTTGGTAGATTGTAATATTATTGATTTAAAATTATCAGATTATTTTTCCTTCCAAGTAAAATATAATATTTTTGTATTTAGGAACTCTTTAAAAACGTAACCTAATGTAATTTTTGTATCATACGACCTTAAAAATCAGAATAGTTTTATGTAAATATGAGATATCTTTTTTGTTCTTTTGTCACGAAATTTTTGTAACGCGTATGACCTATTATAACCTTGTTTTATTGTAATATGTGTAATAAGATAATAAGTGGTTATGCATCTTGCATAAATTCCATATCACGGATGTTATGCTTTGACGTAATGCGTTATGCAAAATTTCTTTTATCACGTTATGAAATAACTTTTCATACTCGCTCTTATCTCTCAATGTACCAATGTGCTAATACTGGCTATTGTTAAAATCAAATTATTTTATGCCAATCAAAATGGACTGCTCACAGCAGCAAGAATATTTTGACTTGACAAAATAATGTCACGGTGTTCACAGCGTATGAATAATACACTGTCAGGACAAATATAACAATAGCGTTCAGTTTGAGGTCGTTGTTGTTATTTTCTGCCCGCGCAGTTTCATTATTAGCCCGAGAGTGTCGTTTGGGCCCGACGCAAAGTGGAGGGCGCAAATGGCACTAGAGGGCTAATAATCAAACTGCAAGGGCAGAATTAATGACAACAACGAACGAAAGTCTTTTCGCTTCAATGCAATGACTTCAACAAGTTTTGAGTACCCTTGCGAGCGGGCCGCAAATGACCAAAAAGTGTTTTTTTCTGACGTCGGTTTAGTTTCACCGCTTCAATGCAACGACTTCAATCAAGTTCCGAGCGGGCCGCAAATGACGTTATCGCCCTATAACCAGGGCGGTTAATGATATTTCAGCCCTCTGAAGCACGACACCTTAGTTTTCTCAGCGCGGGTATGACTATTTGAGTCATAGAACCTTTCAATACCGCCCGCCGCTCGAATCTTTATTGGCTTACTTAATGACCGCTATATGGATAATAATCCTGATTATACCGAAAACTCACACTTAGCAATATCAAAACTAACCATAGCAATCATCCAGGATCTTGGATGAAGCCGTACCAATCAAATCACGAATAAGACGAATTAGAGAAACATAGGAAAGATTCAATGAAAGTGAGGTATCTCAAACATGCCAATTAAGAGAAATTCACGAAATTCTCCGTTTCCACAGGTTGAATTTCAAATAGCTAAACTGCGGTGCTCACTGTAGGAAAATTAAGCTGTTTGTTTTAGGCTTCTGGAAAAAAAAAAGCTGAGATGGTGCGGATTATCAACATAAATATTGGAATACATTTTGCATTGCATTGCATGCATTTTTTTTTGACTTTTTGGCTTAAAATCTTGCTGGAAAGACTCACTTTTGATTTTTTTCCTTGGCCATGAAGCCCAGTCCAATTCCTACGAGTTAGACCAAAAATGACGATTTCTAACTCAAACTGGGCATTACAGGAGGGCTTGGCCCTCCTACATAGCCCATGTCTGATATATACGACATTGGCACTTAATGGGTTAAAAGAATCAAATAATCCGTGTTTTCTTTAAGGAAATTTGTATGTTTATATCTTTGAAAAAACGCAATTGTTCAACAAAGAAATTGTATATAAAAAAAAACTTTGTCTTTCATTATCTTTTGTATTTTCAGAGGAAGAAAAAAATCATTTTGCAAGTAAATTTATCTTTGGAAGAAACAAATAATTTTCTTCTGCTCAAGGAAAATGATTTATATCTAGCTGATATCTTATACCCCTTCGAGCAAATGCCTCCCCCCTCCTTAACTGACGCCATCATCCTTTGAGAAAGACGAGAATAGAACCCACTCTAATATAATTTTGTGATAAAACTCCACGTGACATGTATTTTTGTGGCACATGATTTTATATTTTTGCAACCTGTATTGTGTATTTTTCCCTTTTTGGCTAAATTAGCCCTATGTTACTGTATCAAAAGATTGGAAAAATATTGATGACAGAAGCCTACACCTAAAATTTTGGCATAATTCGATCAGTGCTGAAAGTGAGCATCTCAGGTAAAATGCAGACTGGTATAACGCTAACAACGCAGCAACTAAATTGAACAAATTGCACACTGTCTTAAATGGCCAATATCTATCACTGATGAACATTTTTATCAAAAGCTCCAGTAGTTCCCAACCTTTTGTACTTTGCAGACCGGTCTGTAAAATACACATTGACCAAATTGTAAGATGGCGACACTAGGGAACCTAACCTCCAAGCAGCTCTTCGTGCTCCACCCATTCCACGCATGCGCTCTAAAGGTTCTGCAAGAAGACCTGCGAAGGTTCTCGGGTTTTCTTTGATGGCCGACACTCTGAAATTTCAGAGTACTTTTCACGATTCAATTGCTGGCATTCGCATAAAATTAAATCGATTTGCTCGGGCCGTCATAGGATGCGTGGGGAAAAGAAAATAGATTCTACTGCGACCGTGGCTTTCTTGCTCCGAATAAAATTCAAGATGGCGCCTGAAATTCACGTTTTGGCTGTTAGTCAATGTTTTTTTATGGATTTTGAGACTTCTAAAGGAAAGTTCAATGTTTCAAATGATGTTTAATTAGTTAAGTGTAGCTCCGACTTACACCAACAGAAGTGGCTGTTCGTACTGCTTATTGACTTAAAAGCTTTGAAAGACTGTTTTTGAAAGTTGCATTTTTTCACACAGATTTTGCTTGGATGTTTTCTCATTTTTGTTCAAAATGAAGGCTCAAACACCAAAAAAATTGTTACAGGTATGTTCTCTTATGTAATGTGTACTTCTCTCCTGCTATTTCCTTGATGATTAAGAGGAATCAAGTATTTTTTCAGAATAATTATAATTTATAACAGAGGTAACGAGTGGTAACAAGATGGTAACGGGGTGGTAACGAGGTGGTAACGAGTGGTAACGAGGTAACGAGGTAACGAGTGGTAACCAGTTGAAAACAGTGGCCCTAAGTCTCCAAATTTGAATTTCTCGATTCTGGTGTTTTTGCAACAGATGCTGATAGCTCTTGAGGTTCTGCAGCAGGACCTAGCAGATCTGGTGAATGTGCAGTAGGAATTGGAGAATTAGGTGAATGTTATGGTGGAGTTGATGGATCTGGTGAATGTGATGGTAAAGCTGGTTGTTTGGGTGAATGAAATGGTGGAATTGATGGTTCTGGTGAATGTGAACCAAAGATCGATGGTTCTGGAGGTTCTGCAACAGGAGTTGGTGATTATGGTGAATGTGCATCAGGAGTTGGTGGTTCTGGTGAATGTTAGGGTGGAGTTGATGTTTCTGGTGAATATAATGCTATGGTGTTGATGGATCTGATGAATCCAATGGTGGAGTTGGTGATTTTGGTGAATGTGCACGAGGAGTTGATGCTTCTGGTTAATGTACAGCAGGAGTTGGTGGTTCTGGTGAATGTACAGCAGGAGTTGGTGGTTCTGGTGAATGTACATCAGGAGTTGGTGGTTCTGGTGAATGTGCAGCAGGAGTTGAGGCTTCTGGTGAATGTGCAGCAGGAGTTGGTGGTTCTGGTGAATGTGCAGCAGGAGTTATTGATTCTGGCGAATGTGCAGCGGGAGTTGGTAATTCTGGTGAATGCAATGGTGGAGTTGGTGGATCTGGTGAACGCAATGGTGGAGTTGGTGGTTCTAGTGAGTGTACAGCAGGAGTTGGTGATTCTGGTGAATATCCATCAGGAGTTGGCGGTTCTGGTGAATGTGCAGCAGGAGTTGGTGGTTCTGGTGAATGTGCAGCAGGAGTTATTGATTCTGGCGAATGTGCAGCGGGAGTTGGTAATTCTGGTGAATGCAATGGTGGAGTTGGTGGTTCTAGTGAATGTACAGCAGTAGTTGGTGATTCTGGTGAATGTGCAGCAGGAGTTGGTGGATCTGGTGAACGCAATGGTGGAGTTGGTGGTTCTAGTGAGTGTACAGCAGGAGTTGGTGATTCTGGTGAATGTACAGCAGGAGTTGGTGGTTCTGGTGAATGCAATGGTGGAGTTGGTGGTTTTGGTGAATGTGCAACAGGAGTTGATGGTTCCCGCGAATGTGACGGAAAAGTTGGTTATTTTGGTGAATGCAATGGTGGAGATAATGGTTTTGGTGAATGTGCAGCAGGAGTTGGTGGTTCTGGTGAATGTGCAGCAGGAGTTGGTAATTCTGGCGAATGAAATTTTGGAGTTGGTGGTTCTGGTAAATGTACAGAAGGAGTTGGTGGTTCTGGTGAATGTGCAGCAGGATTTGATGGTTGTGGTGAATATAATGCTGGTGTTGATGAATGTGGTGAATGTAATGGTGGAGTTGGTGGTTCTGGTGAATTTGCAGCAGGAAGTAGTGATTCTGTTGAATATGCAGCAGGAGTTGGTGTTTCTGGTGAATGTGCAGTAGGAGTTGATGGTTTTGGTGAATGTACAGCAGGAAGTAGTGATTCTGGTGAATATACAGCAGGAGTTGGTGTTTCGGGTGAATGTGCACCAGGAGTTGATGGTTCTGGTGAATGTGATGGTAAAGCTGGTTTTTTTGGCGAATGCAATGGTGTAGTTGATAGTTTTGGTGAATATACATCAGGAGTTGATGCTTCTGGTGAATGTGCAGCAGTAGTTGGTTATTCTGGTGAATGTGATGGTAAAGTTGGTTGTTTTGGTGAATGCGATGGTAGAGTTGGTTGTTTTGGTGAATGCAATGGTGGAGTTGATGGTTCTGGTGAATGTAATGGTAAAGTTGGTTGTTTTGGTGAATGCAATGGTGGATTTGATGGTTTTGGTGAATTTGCATCAGGCTTTGATGCTTCTGGTGGAGTTGATGGCTTTGGTGAATGCAATGGTGGAGTTGATAGTTTTGGTGAATGTGTAGCAGGAGTTGTTGATTCTGGTGAACGTGCATCAGGAAATGATGGTTGTGGTGAATATGATAGTGGAGTTGATGGATCTGGTGAATGTGATGGTGGCATTTATGGTTCTTGTGAATTTGATGGTGGCATTGATGGTTCTGGTTAATGTGCTGCAGGATTTGATGGTTGTGGTGAATGTGCTGTAGGAGTTGATAGTTTTGGTGAATTTGCAGCAGGAGTTAATATACTGATGAATTGTTATTGAGATGTTATTCATGGATGTAATAACAACACGTTCATTAACTAGCGAAAAATTTCAGATCCACCATAACTGTATTTTCATTACATCCATGAATGACATCTCAATAACAATTTATCAAAATATAAACTCCTGCTGTAAATTCAGCAGAACTATCAACTCCTACAACCATTCATCACAACCTTCAATGCCACCATCAAATTCACCAGAACTATCAATGCCAACATCAAATTCACCAGAAGCATCGACTACTGATGCACATTCACCAAAATCACCAACTTCACCATTGGATTCATCAGCACCACCAACTCCTGCTGCACATTCACCAGAACCACCAACTCCTGCTGCACATTCGCCAGAATCAACAACTCATGCTGCACATTCGCCAGAATCAACAACTCCTGCTGCCCATTCACCAGAACCACCAACTCCTGCTGCACATTCACCAGAACAACCAACTCCTGATGCACATTTACCAGAACAACCAACTCCACAATTGCATTCACCAGAACCACCAACTCCTGCTGCACATTCACCAGAACCACCAACTCCTGCTGTACATTCACCAGAAGCATCAACTCCTACTGCACATTCACCAGAACCACCAACTCCTGCTGTACATTCACCGGAACCATTAACTCCTGCTGTACATTCACAAGAACCACCAACTCCTGCTGTACATTCACCGGAACCACCAACTCCTGCTGTACATTCACCGGAACCACTAACTCCTGCTGTACATTCACCGGAACCACTAACTCCTGCTGTACATTCACCAGAACCACCAACTCCTGCTGTACATTCACCAGAAGCATCAACTCCTACTGCACATTCACCAGAACCACCAACTCCTGCTGTACATTCACCGGAACCACTAACTCCTGCTGTACATTCACCAGAACCACCAACTCCTGCTGTACATTCACCGGAACCACCAACTCCTGCTGTACATTCACCGGAACAACTAACTCCTGCTGTACATTCACCAGAACCACCAACTCCTGCTGTACATTCACTGGAACCACCAACTCCTGCTGTACATTCACCGGAACCACTAACTCCTGCTGTACATTCACCGGAACCACTAACTCCTGCTGCACATTTCACCAGAAACACCAACTCCTGCTGCATATTCACCAGAATCACTACTTCCTGCTGCACATTCACCAGAATCACCAACTCCTGCTGTATATTCACCAGAACCACCAACTCCTGCTGTACATTCACCGGAACCACTAACTCCTGCTGTACATTCACCGGAACCACTAACTCCTGCTGCACATTTCACCAGAAACACCAACTCCTGCTGCATATTCACCAGAATCACTACTTCCTGCTGCACATTCACCAGAATCACCAACTCCTGCTGTATATTCACCAGAACCACCAACTCCACCATTATATTCACCAGATTCATCAACACCAGCATTATATTCACCACAACCATCAAATCCTGCTGCACATTCACCAAAACCATCAACTCCTGCTACACATTCACCATAATTACCAAATCCTGCTGCACATTCACCAGAATCACCAACTCCTGATGCACATTCCCCAGAATCGCCAACTCCTGATGCAGAACCTCCAGAACCATCAATCTTTGATTCACATTCACCAGAACCATCAATTCCACCATTTCATTCACCCAAACAACCAACTTTACCATCACATTCACCAGATCCTTCAACTCCACCATAACATTCACCTAATCCTCCAATTCCTACTGCACATTCACCAGATCTGCCAGGTCTTGCTGCAGAACCTCAAGAGCCATCAGCATCTGTTGCAAAAACACCAGACACGAGAAATTCAAATTTGGAGACTTAGGGCCACTGTTTTCAACTGGTTACTACTCGTTACCTCGTTACCACATCGATACCACTCGTTACCACATCGTTACCACATCGTTACCACCTCGTTACCACTCGTTACCTCTTTTAGTAACAACGTTTATAACGTGTGTGAAATGTGAGTCAGGTGCTCCATATCGACAAAATAATTGATTCAAACTCCAAGAGTTTGACTAGTTTAGGCTCTATTTGTATTGTTGGATATTTGGATACTCTTTTTTGATAAAATTATGGTGAAATTTTATATTTGTTGAGCATTTTTAAGCGGTTTCGATGCTCAGTTTTTGGGGTTGCATATTTTTTTGGCTTTTTCCAATCAGACTTCAAAAACCTTTCATGAGAACTTTTTAATAGATTTGGAAGATAAACAAATACCAACTCTAAGTTCTGGAAAATGTTTTTTGGCTTGAAAAGGTCTAAAAACTCCGATTTAAATTATACAGTTTACGATTTTGTAGCCATGATATTTTCAGGTGCTCAAAGGGGCATTCCAGCAATAAAAAAGTTATCATTTTTGGCAGGTGAAGATTCAGATTGTTCTATGTACAATTGCCTGTTATCATCTGAAAAAATTCTTGGAAAGTATTTAATATTTCAAAAGATACAGAGGTTCTTACAAAAAATTGTTTCCTATAAAATGATAAATAAATCTTGAAAACTGTGGGCCAATCGGTAACCGGTAATCTGGTCACGTGTCATAGTTTTGTAAAATTCCGCTGAATAAGCTTTTCAGATCATCATATGCCTTAGCAATGGTGATCGGTTATGAGATTATAGGGAACTAACCGTACTGGAAGAACGAATTTCATGTATTTTCAAGGAAAATGTTTGCTGTATTTTTGTGAGAATTAATTCCACGTATTTTCTTACTAAAATAATTATGCTTTGCAGAAGGCATTTTGTAAAATCACTCGATTGTTTTGGTCAAAGCACTTTGTTACACATTTTTTGGAAAGCTAAGGGGTAGGGGAATCAAAATTACTTAGGTTCCAATTTTTTTTCGAACACTTTAGTGTGATTTTTGGACAAATATGACGGTCTCAGGCAAAAATTATAGGGTCAAAAATTCGTGCTCCTCATACTACCTGGTCTGCGATTCAGACTACCACCCGTTAGCTTTTCAAAAATGTATAACAAGTGCTTTGACCAAAACAAACGAGCGACCTCAAAAAATACGAACAAATTCCCCCCTACTACTGTATTTCTAAGCTTTTTTGTATATTTAAAAGTGGAAAAAAATACGGTCAAAACCCAAAATAAAAAGCCAAAGATTGTGTGAACCGAAAATTAAACCGTAAAACCTGTCTTTTCAAACGATATTTTGACCTTTGCAGGTCTTTATCAATTTAATTAAAAATCTGATATATACCTCTTGGTGTTTTAGGCAGAAACTAAATGTGGAAAAATGATTTTCAAGCATAGGGAATGCATGCATATCTGATTGTATGTCAGTTTACATACATACATTACAATATTTTTCATTTGATTCTTGTAATCGTGTTGGATTAAGTTTCTTTGAGAATTGCAAACTTAAAAGAGAAAAAGGAGATATTCCACTCCGGACTCCATTTGCATTTTCTTTAAGAGATCTTTTACGTAACTTAAGATATCATATGTTTTTTATTAGATCAGATCTCATGTTCCAAGATTATCTAAACACTTGGTGGTTCCACAAAATTTCATCTTGAACAGGTCAGAAATTAGATTCTATTCCTATCCCTTCAAGTCTATGAAGATCTTATCGCTTACTATAATGGTTTTTTGGACCTACCTGGAGGTCCTATAAATTAACCTGTGTTCGTCCGTCCGTCCGTCCGTCCGTCTGTTACCAACTTTTCTCGGGATTGAATCATAGGAATCTTTTGATTTTTGGTACAAAGGTGCAAAATGGTGATGGGCAAAATGTGACGGAGCCCGATTTTCGAAAAAAGAAATTTTTGGGCAAATTTGGGTCAAAAAGCGGCTAAAAAAACAGGTTTTTTGGACTCAATTTTTTGATGAGTTAGATGTTTGTTTTTGCTCACAAAGTCTTGAATATGAAAGAATATTTCAAGAGCATGAAATTGTTGGTTTCTAAACGTTTTTTTTTATAAGAAACAAACGACTAATTTTAATAAATCGTCACTATTTGTGTTCTAAATGATTGTTTTAATGGTCACGTCACGTAGATATCAATTATAAATGTGTTTAATGCATAACCAGGTAGGCCCGGGGGGGGGGGCACTGACCTTGACGACCGACGGGGGCGTGCCGCTGGAGTTTCAAAAGTCGATCCTGTCAGAAATGAAATTTGATGAAAAATAGACCCTGTCAGAAGAAAAATTCGATGAAAAACCTACCCTGTCAGATTCTACTGTGAAAAACCTATACCCTGTCAGATTCTACCCTGAAAAACCTACCCTGTCAGATTCTATGTTAAAAACCTACTCTTTATATGCGTTTTTCGTAAAGCATAACGTGATATCAACATTTCCGCTAAAAACTACAGCATTGCATAAACATTAAAGCTCAATACCTGGAAAACCGACCAAAAGAATCGTCAACGAGAGTTATGCTTGAATTGATTTTTTCAGGCGAAAATCTGAATCGAAGTTGATTGGATACTACTCGAATTGAGAGATTTTTTAAATAAATCCTCTCTAAATCAAAATCTATTGGAATTGATAGGGTATTTTCTTATTCCTAATGAACTAAGGAAATGTGGAAAATAGTCCATTTGAATATTTATTGTTCTAAGTTAGATATTTTAACGAAAATGTTGTTGACCTACCTTTTGGGGTTAGTTGACCTACAATTTGGGAGCCTTCATAACCCGACATAAAAAGTCTGTCAAATTATATAAAACGTTTTCATAACATGAAAGTATTACCTGAGAGATGATTAATGTTGGCATTTTAAGCTTTTACGACGTGTCCCAGACCAGCTGGGACCCCAGCCCAATCAGAAAATTTGCCTAAGTTTTGAACAATAAAATTTCTATCCCCATTGGGAGTTTAGTAGAAATTGGGGTTGTGAGGCAGAGGTGTTGTTACATTATTCACATATTTTAACACAGAATCTTCAACCTACAAAATAAAAACAACTTTCTTGTCTCTTCTTTTCGTTCTTTCTTTTACTTTTCATCATTTGTAGCACGATAAAATTAATATCTTTATTAATTTTTTGTCAGAGTATATTTCTAAAGTATGAATTTCACTTAGAGAACAAAACTTTCCGACTCGGTGTATTTAAGGGCGAACACACATGTTTGAAAAAGACTTTTATATAGATTTTTAAATCGCAAATAAAATTATTCTATTATTCGATCTTCGCAAAACAAAGTACATATTTGAAGTCTCCATTAAATTTCGCGTTTTTTGATGTATATATGATCAAGGTAATTATTAAAACATAATTACTAATTTGTGGGAAAATGCAAGAATTCTCTAATTTTTAAGTGAATTCTTGAATTGCATGAGTAATTTTTCGAATTGGGCATTGAAAATTTGACATTATCTTAAACCCATGTTTTGTAATGTGTTTTCAATAATTCGCATAGAAAAGTCTTAATGGATAAGAAGTTTTGGCGCTCAAAGTTCACTAAATCGGACTAAAATTCCATTTTTCTACTGACGTAAGCCTTTATAGAATAACAATTCCATTGTTTGGAGCCGATAAAACCTTTGCGAATTGTTAAAATTCTTATTATACTATACACTACTTTTTGTTGAAAGCGAAATTTTCCGAGAGACTTTGATATTATCCATGCAATAACGATTTAAAGGTAATTTGGTAGCATTTCGTTGCTGATAAGATTTTACAGACCAACTTTCCAGATCTCTTTTTGACGTAACGAGCAAACAATGTTTTCAATAGATAATAGAACTATAGAGCTAAATGGAACCTATAGGATATAAAAGACCTATTTAATTAAATTAAAAGAGTACCAAATGTTCGATAGATATAATGAACCTTTAGTAGATAGATAATAAACTTCCTTTGATAAATGGCTTCTAAAAACAGTATTGTTCAAGATTAAAGGGTGCCCAAAACTGTTCATTCAACTTTATGTCTTATTGATTTATATTGTATAATAGCCTCTTTATTTCGAAAACCTATACGAAAAAACCAAGACCCATTGATTTGGTTCTCGTTGTCATAGATACACCAGAATCGAAATTTTTGCCAGAAAGAGAGAAAAACTCAAAGAATCAGCCCTTAGATACACCGCGGATGAATACTGAAATTTCGCTCTCAGCAACCGAATCTTTTCACCTACATTCTGGGGGTTAAAAATATTTCTAAAATTTCCTGTTATAATTAATTCAATCGAAAAAATATCAACATTTTACTATGGAGGAGGAGGAGGTGAACCTTCCCTTGGCACAGGGAAAAGGCCCTAACTTAACGTAGGGTTCACAGCGCTAAAAGATTGTAGATTATTTTCCAGCACTGTTATGAAATTTGGCCAGCATGAAAGGAAGTTCTTTATTTTCACTAAAAAGTGGTATTCTATTTGCCAGACTTAATTTTTCTTTACTGTTTCCCCTCCCTTTTTACCATAACAGATTTAGCCCAAAACCCTTGGGGGATAGGCATTTTTAAAGGTTGGGGTCGATGTCAAGAAGGGGGGGGGTCGTTTAAGAAGGGGGGGTCAGACCCCTTTCCGCACTATGAAGCCATTCCAAACCTACATTCTGGGGGCTATAACAAAAATGGGAGTCAACTTCAAAGACCAAAAAAATTAGCCTATCTATCAAAAGTAATAAAACTAACCCCTGGGAAAGGATTTTGGGAGTTCAAATTTCGTTTAAAACATTCAATATTTTTTTTAAATACAAATCTACATCTCTCAGGTCTGATTCAAATTTCACCTACATTCTCAGGGTCAGGTGCTGTTAATGTTTTGATTATTTTTATAATCGGCCAACTTGTTTCATTGTTTTCAACTAGTCGGAACTAACTATCATCTGTTTTCAAGTGGCAAGTGGAATGTTATAGCAGGAATTGGAATCTTACGTGATCCTACGGTAAGGGTCTCAAAATCAGAACTGATGAAGTCTAGGTTTGAAAGGACTATTTTGCAAGTATAAGCTTTAAAACGACGCTTTTACAAAGAGGACGAGAGCAAATGCTTGCTTTGTTTGATTACCTATGTTGTTTGGGAGATGCGCAAGACTCAGAAGGTTTCGATTTCGAATTGGAAAAGAACACAATTTTCAAAAAAAAATTCCGGAAACAATGTTGTTAGTACCACTATTCAGTTGAACATTTATTCTTTATAGTTCAATAGAGATATCTTTGAAATTAGCCTCGATCCCTTTAAGAGGGCGCAATGGTGGGCGTGTGGTGCGAGACAACAGCAGCAAAGCGCCTGTGTTGGCCGTGCGATAAGTATTTGCAAAAAGCTGTTTGTCCCTCG
The DNA here is from genome assembly GCF_902728285.1 of Clytia hemisphaerica. NCBI lineage: Eukaryota > Metazoa > Cnidaria > Hydrozoa > Leptothecata > Clytiidae > Clytia > Clytia hemisphaerica. The sequence goes on along the minus strand of NW_027104213.1, from coordinate 82,569 downwards.
CAGGGGTCTGCTCACCGCCGCGTCAAAACGATTTGCGAAAGAACTCTACATGCAAAAACGGCAAAAACAGACCCTGTCAGACACACATCATGAAATTGCGCCCCTGTCAGATCAGGATTTTGCAATTTTAGATACCCTGCCAGTAATTCTGCAACACTGAAAAAGGTACCCTGACCAGCGGCACGTCCCCGTACCTATTTTTGCCTAAGTGCCCCCCCCCCCCGGGCAGGTAGGTCCATAAAAGTATCACTTTTTCAGTTAGTATTTTACTTTTTACAGTTTGTCCTTTTTGACATTCATCCCGACTGAGCTGGTATTATATGATAGTATTAGAATGAAATGTTATGACCTTTTTAGGTTTAAAAAACACCCCCTCAGCCAGTAGGGGTCAAAGTGGGGGTCAAAGTAACAGACTGAAACTCGAATTTCCGTATTTCTTATGGCCAGGGATTTAGATTCTTTAGTTTTTAAGTCAGGAAAATTCACTTGGGATGGATAAAATAGCCATAATATTTTGGGGCGAGGATTTATTTGATTATTTTCAGCGGGGCAAAAATGTGAGGATAATTTTCCACCGGGGATTATATTTTGGCCAATGGTGTTATATCATTCGCATTACCGTTAATTTGAGTCCCATCGAAAAAAGAAATTAGTACCGAGTAGCTGCAGGTAGGAATTACTCGAATTAGATTTCTTAAATAAATTGATTTCCAATTACAGTAGCAGGCTCGGCGGAAGCGGGGAGACTGGTAAGACTTTAGCCTCCCCACTTTTGGAGCAAATGAGATTTTTTTATCAAATTCTTAGACAATCTTATATCATTTGAGCCTTCAGCCTCCCCACTTTTACGGGTGTTCCACCGGGCCTAGGAGTAGTGTACAGAAACAATTCATTCTTATGGTTGATTATTTTCTTATGAAAAACGCTGTATCGTGTTTTTTTTACAGACAAACAGCAAATCTCAAAATATGACCACTCTCTATTGTTTTTCAATTCTTTGTTTATTCAGTCAACAGTAATGACGTCCAAAAAAAGATTGCCGGATCAAAAACAATACCACGTAAGAGTGCTCAAACCCTGTTGGGAATACTATATAATTGCTTGGAATGTACTCCGTGGCGGGGATGTTTTGATGTTAGGAGACATCTAACTCAAAAGGTTATCAATGCCATCAATAATTCATCTCGAGAAAAGAAGGGGTTTAAGACAGCAAGCTTGCTATTATACTTTTTACTAGCTGATATCGGATATCTCAAAGTAGAGGGAAAACAAAAAAGATTTTGCAATACTTTCCGAAAATCTTTTTTGAGATCTGCTTACACACTCTTGTTTAAGGTAACATACATTCGGACGACACGACGTTGTGCAGACACGACAACTAGACAGAACTTTCACCGATATTTGACGACCAAATACAACAACCATGGCTCTTTTCCTCAGAAAACACACAGGTATATTTCGCTTTTTACTATTTTAGCTCGAGAAAGGTCGGTGGGATGGGAATCTTTTGAAATATTTCCGTTGGTCTGAGTTTTGATGTAATACAGTTTTGAGTTGTAGCTGCATATGGTAATACACTTCAAATTTTCCTTCTTCTAAAATTTTCATAGGAACTCCTTTCAAACATGCACAAGTTTTATCGCGATCATTTGCAGTTCGTGGTGTTGAAATGCCTTCAACTGATTTCCAACCGGCTGAATTCAAGGTATCATTTTACTGTATGCTTGTCTTCAATAAAAGTTTCTGTCTTGGTAGATTCGAAGTGTATGTTATATTTGCAATAGTTTGAAAATTTGTGTCTTGTAGCTCTCGCTTGTGTTTTTTAAACCATATTTTTCTTCAAAACTTTTGTAAATTTCTGTTATATCATTGCGAACATAAGGTAATTAGATAGACGGAAGTAATGGAGCTATGGAAAACAAATTTTGCTGAGTCATTATGTCAAATGATTTGCATAATTTTTCATACATTCAACTCATATTTTTTTGTTATCAACTCAATTATTTTCTTTACTGCTAAATCACAAAACGCTTATCTAATCATGGTATCTTTTCACGGCTTTCACGGCAAATCCTACTCGTACTATAACAACACAAAAACTTCATATCGAAACTCAAACATTTCAAAATTTTACTAGTAGAAAAACAAAGTGCTGACCGCAATAGAGAAAACATTCCTAGTTATTTTTTGCTTGACTAATAAGAACTGCTATTTACACAAGCAACGATTCCCTTTTTTGGATAATCGAGGATTAAGCAATAAAGGAAGGATGGGGCTGGCCTGCATGTGGCAAACGATCTAGGCGGAAAATGACTTTGACTTGACTTTTTACCCTTGACAGTAAATTTGACAAGTTACTGATTTAAATATTCCAGTCATATGTAATCATTTTGAAGCTTAAAAAATCATGCGCTCACGATTATTTGTTTCAAAATCATGTAACTATGGTTCTCCTGGGGACATACACGCTGACGTTCGCTAATTTGGACTTGGACGCACGGCGAGAATCTTATTTCCTCGAATTACAAAGAGATTCGAATTGTAGAAAGCATTTTAGAAGGGTTTTTCTTTGCCAGGGACTGCGAATAAGTTCGAATAAGGGAAAGTCTACTGTACTTCAAAAAGGTTTTTTCCTCCAGAAAATATGAAATACATAGATAGGCTGAAGTATTTTTCTAATGAGTATGAAAATCTTACGTCAGCTGCTGTGTTCAGGTGACCTCCTTAGAAAGGGTCAGCAGAAAATTTCCTCTAGTAAAAATACTGAGTGTCCAATTTTCCATTGTTCGGTGGGCTATGCAATATTTACTTTAAAGACGTGATTGCGAATTTCGAGGAGAAATTTGATATGGGTCAGAACTCTGTTTGTCAACTGCTTTTAGAAAAGTACATGAAGTTTGTTGACAAGTCATATTTATATGCTGATAAGCTCCTAACAAAAAGGAGTACTCGAGATATCCCGATTAAAACCTTAAGATTACAGATCGCCGATGAGATTGCCAGAATCTTGAAATTCTTTCTTCAAGGGCAATGAAATCTTTTTCTCAAAACTTTATTTTTAGCTCTACTATCTTTTACCTTCCAAAAAATTACGATGCAAAGAATAGTTGTCTTTGAAAATTTGAAATTTTCCTCTTCGCAAAAGTTTCATTCAATTCGTTATACACTTTTGAACGCTTTTTAAAGTGGTCAATTCAATCCTTGGTACTGTAGGCTTTAAAAATTAACGAATCCCTAATCGAATATGATTCCTTAAACTATTTCAGGGAATGCCATACGATGAAGCACGTGCTGCACACGCCAAAAACCTTTTCCCTCATGTCTCCGAACGTATGTTGTTATACAAAAGACCTGTCTATCTCACTCAGGTAAGCGTGAAATAAAATATTCATTTGTTAGTCTGAAGGTGATTGGCCCAGCTTCGGGCCTTTCACTAGCATGTCAATGTCCGTGATATGCTGTATTTCCCTTTTTCGAAGAAGCGGTGCTTTGTTAATTTAAGTTTATTTTGAAAAAAACGGCGCCTTGTAACAATCAACGAACAAATATTTGACTATTCCTATGTTGCTTCGGCTTCTTGTTATTTGTTGGAGAGCATTTTTTCGAATTTCGAATATAAACACCTTAAATACCTACCGGATCCGCCACAAAAAAAACTTTCTCTCTTTAAAACTAATTTTCTCGAATTCTAAAAATTTCGAACGAATCATTCCTATTTCATTGGAAAGAAAAAAGATAAACTTAAATTTTGATAGGTTGTTTATTAAATTTGATTCTTTGAATCCAAAATGTTCAATTGAATAAAAAAGTTGCTTTCAGAAAGTGCTTGAGAACGTTAAAAATCGGTCTATCAAGTTAAACAAAGGGAAACCTTTTTGTGGTGCACCCGGTAGCAATTTCAATATAAACTGTCCACCATCCCCGGATTCTTTAAACAGTTGATTCTTGATTTTTAGGGTCATATGCAATGGTTGTGGGATAGTGAAGGCAAACGATATTTAGATTTATTTGCTGGCATTGCTACTTGTGGTGTTGGACACTGTCACCCGTAAGTTAAGAAAATAATATCTTGCTTCTCGAATACAACATTTGGTAGTCCATCTCATTCATTTTTTTGATAGATGATTCCCCCTATTGGCACGAATTCAAAGCAACATTTAACAATAACGTTTAAAAATTCTTCATTTTACTTCAAAACGCTAGAAAGGTATCACCGGATCATTAATACAATGTTGCTACAATTTATAGGTATTTATACATAATTAAGGTCTGGATGGGAAAAATAATCACCCGCTAGGTTCTTGTGGTCATCTTTATCAGGAAACTGGGCTACAGTAACTAATAACCAGCATCGACTATCGAATATTTTGAGTGACTTCAGATTTCTCTTTTAGGAAAATCACAGAATCGATTCAAGATCAAGCATCAAAATTGGTGCATTGCTCAAACTTGTACATCAATGCTAAACAAGCAGAATATGCTGAAAAATTGTTGACAAAATTGCCCGAAAAATATAACGTAAGAAAAGCCTTTCTTCTAAGTCTTATCATTAGCTTTTTAAAAAGGTATCCCTGTGAGCCCAAGAAATGTCATGACAATCTCCTCTGTTATTATGAGCTAGATTTCAAGTCTATCTTTCCAAAAAGGTTGCCTATCATAGTAAAAAACAATGACGGGAGGCCGAAAATTCGGTAGAACATTCAACAATCCAAAATGTTAATGTCTTTCTACTTATCCCTTAAATATTTTCCCTTTCATTCTACAGCGTGTATACTTTGTGAACAGTGGATCAGAAGCGAATGATTTCGCTATGACCATGATGAGAGTTTACACTGGAAGCTGGGATATCATCGGATTGAGGTATGATGTGTAGATCTTTATAGAAGAGTTCTTTCAGCTTTGATAAGGTTATGTAACTTACCGTGAAATCCACCATTATTGAATTTCTCCCAATCAAAAGTTTTTCTACCGGTATATGTGCTATTCGAAATGCATTAAACTCAGAAAACGTGCAAAAGAATACCTGCACTAAATCAATAGTCATCCATCTCGCTAGATTTAAAATGGTAATGAGTGACGATAAAGGCTCATCCCATTACTAATATTCTTATGACCTTTAGACTTCCAATAGGCCCTAATACCCCTCAAACAAGTATTTCTTCATTTCTACTCTATTTTTGAAATATTTCCTTATCATTTTCAGAAACGCTTACCACGGAGCCAGTCCCACCACTCTTGGCATCACCAACATGGGTCAATACAAATTCCCAACTCCACAAAACTTTGGTTGTCACACTGTAAGAATCGGCAATGATCATTTTTTCGCCATCCGAATGCTCTCTCTCTCTCTTTGCAGTCTGTTGAAAATTTTCGCATGCATGCTCCTAACCTCCTAACCTCATCAAAATTATACCTCTGAATCTAAATAGACCAACATAATATATTTCCCTTTTTTCATTTCAGATTCCAAACCCAGATGTTTACAAAGGAATTTGGGGCGGAAAGAATTGCCGCGATTCTCCCGTTCAAGTATGAATTTTAACAAAATTAACTTTAAAATTTAACTAAATTTTACTGCTACATAGATTCGTTCAAGAAATAACTTTCAATATGCAACAATAGATTTAGATTAGATTGCCCACCAATGTGGTTCATAATAATCTCTATTATAATAATCTACTATTTTTTAGGCTGACAGAGATTGTGATTGTGCTGAAGGTATTTAATTCTTTTTCTAAACGAGTTCAGAATATTTTGCCATTTCGAGGGTATTTTAGCGTTTTGCAGAATTTAACATTCAGGCGAGAATGACATTTCTAGGCTTTCTACTTTACCTAATGGGATATTTCGATTTGGGAGGAGTATAATGGCTTCCAGACTATATTCTCAGCCTAGGGGGACCATAAATAAGCTTTTGGATCCTCAGATCAGAGTCTTGAGTCTCCTGTTTAAACTCAGAGTTAAAACTGTACTTTCCAACCCTAAGTTAAGGCACTTAAAAACTACTTGCCCTTTTTTTAATTTTGCAAGGAAATTCTTTTTGTGCAAAATGTTATAGGCCATAGATAGTTTTGTGTACATAGAAAAATTAGTGAAATGGGAATATTAAAGAACATAGGATCCCAAAGTAGTCAAACTACTGGCCAAAATTCCTCTACTTTTATCTTTGTCTTTCAGGAGTATGTGAGGCCACAGACCTTTACCTCGGTCAATTGGAAGATGTGTTGACCAATGTCACACCTCCAAAAGTTGCCGGATTCTTTGGTGAACCCATCCAGGTCAGATTTTTGTTTTAAATTTGATAACTTAACTTGCCTTTTCAGATTAAAACTTTCTTTTCTCCATAACTTTTTTTTTGCTGAGTATGAACTGTTTATTTAAAAACACAGCTTCATTAGCTAAGCCATGTATCATTGATCCAGTAAAAAATCTGTTTTTCCAGAATGAAACAATGAAAATATAGTTTACCAATGGGGAATTAGTTTCAGGATCTTTTAAGCGACTATTACCGTTGGGGTCTTTATTGCACAGGAATCTTTATAACAATTTAGCTACTTATACTGAATTGGCGTTTTTCTGATCATATCATGTAGGGTGTCGGTGGTAGCGTTCAATACCCACGTGACTTTTTACAAAAGACCTACAAGAAGATTCACGCACGTGGTGGACTTTGTGTGGCTGATGAGGTAGCCATTTTTTATTTCCAAATTTGTTTACACATTCATTGTATAGTTCTTTATTCACCATTTCCCATGCTTTCGTGTAAACATTTCGAAGTCAATTATTCTGTCATTCACCAAAATCCATCCTGATTCATATCTTATAGTTTCATCAGAAAATTATTTTGCACAGAAGTAATCTACTATAATATCTATAGGATTTAGTAAATGTTATTTGTTCTTCTTCAACAAGGTTCAAACAGGTTTCGGACGTACTGGTTCGCATTACTGGGGGTTCCAAGGTGCTGGACTCAACCCTGACATCAGTAAGTGATTCGCTCTCCAAGTTTCTTTCTAATTCTTGAAACGGAAATTTACAATTAATATCATAACATTTCCTGATAAATTCAGTCAGGCTAACAATAAAAGATAAAAGATTTAGGCTTTAACGGGTGGTCAGATCTGAGATTTAGTGTGAATTAATAAACCAGATACTCTGGACGGGTTTCATAGAGTTTTTCGATAAAGTGAAGTATTATATTTACTTACTTGTTGTTCACAGTCGTGTGCGCCAAGACCATCGCTAACGGATTACCAATGGCTTGCGTTATCACAACAAAAGAAATTGCTGACTCAATGAACGTTGCTCTTCCATTCAACACCTACTCCTCAAATCCAGTCTCTTGCGCCGCTGCTATCACCGCTCTCGATGTAAGCCCTCTCTCATAGAATCATTCAATTTAAGGTTACATACCAGGTTGATTTCATGGATTATGTTAACAGTTTTTCTCTGACCGCAATACTTGTTCGTCTGATGATTTCCAATTACTTTAAAATCACGAGTGAACTTTTTTTCTGACGCCAAAACTTTTTTTTAGAATTAATACTCGATTAAAAGATTTGATTAGATCCCTTGAATGGTCTTGAGTTTAGTTACAGTTTCACAAATAATGTGCTGAACCTTTCTACGGGATGTAAGACAGCATAAAAATTGGCACCTTTACCAGTTTCCTATATTCCGTTTCCATTTTGTGATGATACGCCTTGTTAAAGGAAATCTTATTACAACGTTGTTTTCATTGTAGGTTATCGACGAAGAAGGTTTACAAGAGAACTGTCAACGCGTTGGAACATATTGTTTAGAAGAGCTATCGAAGATTCGTGATGATTACGAGATTGTCGGAGATGTCCGTGGTAAAGGATTGATGATCGGTATCGAAATGGTCGCCGATAAAAAGGTATGCGTAAAGTTTGATATTTCAGTTTGGTCGATATTATCCTCCTTGTGTATTCAAATCTCAATCCTCTGTAAGGTCTATACCGACTTAATAGTTGCTTACGGATTACTATCAAAAGTATGTTAAATTTCTACAATAAAGGTTACCAATAATTTCACAATTATACCCTTTTCGAAGATAATGAGGTTCATTCTTTATTCACTTTCCAGACGAGAGCACCATTGCAACCAGAGAGAGTTGGAGATATCATCGAACGAACGAAAGATTACGGAGTCTTGTTTGGTAAAGGTGGACGATTTGGACAGGTAGATTTTCTTCTCATCATGCTTTGATCTTTGTTGACCACCTCCTAGTCAAACAAACATTTTTCATTTTGATGTGTCTGGTTTAAGGTCTTGTTTACCAATAGATCATCCACGTCGCAAATTAAGGATGTAGCTCATGCACACTCCGTCGACTTAGTTATTGTACGTGATTAAAAATTAGCAGCAACTTTGGTTCAGTGCGTTATAGTTGCACCAAAAGTTTCAGAACTTTTATGTCTCATGGTCTAATAAAAACTGGAGCAAGAATTCATGTTTCTTCGAATGTCAAAGAGAGTCGAAATTTAAGAAGTATGACTGTTTCTTCACTAGTTTGAATTACCTTATTAACTCGAAACTGGAATTATAGCGTCCACTGTGTCTTGTAGAAATTAGTTGATTACCCTAAATGACCAGAGTTGCAATCAAATTATGTTTTCCATTCAGGTTCTTCGTATCAAACCACCAATGAACGTCACTAAAGAAGACATTGATTTCGGACTTGCTGTTCTCAGACAATCTATCGAAGAACATCTCGCTCAATAGAAGGCGATGTTGTGAAACATACCAACGTTGAACATACAATATCAATGCAGGGTTCACAAGAAGACGAGACTATTGTGTATTCTGGTTAGATATACATCGTCCCAGTAATTTTCGATGGAGCCTTGTCCTTATTGAAGAGCGTCATTGAAAATTCATGGACCGTACTGCTGTTCCACAGTGGCAAAAAATAAACAAAGGGAAGCATTATTCAGCACAGTTAAGTTTATAATTTTAAATCACCACGCCATTCCAAAAATACTCATTTAAAAAAATATACGCTCAAGGAACTAATTTGATATTCACACCTTACGTCATTAATGAGTTTTAGCAAAGATTGACAAAAGGGGTTCTCTAAGATGTCTATAGAATTAATTCTTCCCTCGCTATTTCTTCACTTGAGAATAAATTTCACATAAGGGTAATTTTCATCAATTTTCTATATAATGCCGAAATAGGAGATCTAATTATTTCAAAATATACAAAGATTTATATAATTAATTTTATAATTTTTGTCGTTGTAAATATAATGAATACTCATTGACACAAAGTTCAAAACGAATTGTTTTTCTTCTTTGGTTTTCCTGAATGGCAAGTTATGTGCAAACTTAAGAGCCTGAGAATGTTCTGTTATGTTCCTGGCAAGAAAAAAGATATTATCAAATGTGATACATCGTTGGAAAGATACATTTGAGTGTGCAAGCCTAAAGCTCTAAATTATATTTAAGTGTTGCAATTGCCAATCTTACAACTGAACGTGAATGCTAAATGAATTTTATGAAAATTTAGTTTCCTTTTTTGAAATATTATGGTATGAAATGTATTTCAGTGACATTTCAGTGGCATGTTTGAACATAAACGACATTAGAGTGAAAGTTACTGGCAATAAAAATGATTTTTTTATTCGTTGCAAATGTAGTTCACAATTTTAATGTTGGAATTTTTTCAAATATCCAAGCTATCAGATTAGGGAGTGGTCAGAAAGTATCTACTTGGGGGGGGGGGGGTTGGGGGTAAAAGATTTCAGGGGGATTCAAAAACTTTTTTGAGGGTTAAGGGGGGGTTCCAAAATATTTTAAATGTAAAAGGGGGGTGCGAAATATTTTTTAGCAACTCAAGAGATGGCTCAAGAGGTCAAATTTCAGTTCAGTGCACTAAGACAGAATGTTTGTTAAGGGATCTTCCCTCTTACAATTTCCTATATCAGCATAGTCTAGCTAAAAAAACTGGTTGAAAATTGAAAATTTTCTCCTGTCGTGGTTGCGCCTCCTTAATCTCTGATAACATTATATCTTTAAACGAAACTCAAAATAATACTCCTATGATATTAAGATATTGTATATGCAAAAAAAAACTTTGCTTTTAAATTCCATATGATTGCCTCGTACACTGTATGCTTCATTTCTGGGCAGAACCAGTTATAATAATAATAATAATAATAATAATAATGATATATTTCTGGCATTTCCAAAATTTACATTTGGCTCTTCACCTGAAAATTCTGTATATAATATATGTGCAATGTCTAGAAAAAAATTGTAAAATAACCTGGTAGTATACTGAAGAAAAATTGGGGCCGTATGCGGACAAGCAGATAGGGTCGAAGCGGTGGGCTAGTATGACGAATAAAATGATTAGGATTAAGAAGTATAAGGGGTAAAATGTGAATAGTGATAGAGCTAGACTAAAACCTAAACAAATCCGAGTATCTGAGTATGCTAGCTGAGGCCATCGCAATGTGTGCTATTATAAAAAATTAACGAATATATTTAAAAAAAAAAATACTAACATAATGTTATAAGCTAGACTAGACTAAGGTTCAAGTACTATTGGTGGCTAGAGGTACAGTAAGCGACAAAATAGATCTAAGAACTCGGTGAGATAGAATCACGACAGAGCGTAAGATAGAATGAGTAAAACTTGCATAGATTGCAACACCGAAGGCTGTGTAAAAGTGTACTGGACCTTGCAAAACACGACCAGTATTTTGACATAAATAAGTGAGCTATCAACTATCTAAATTAAATTAATTGAAAATAATTAAACATCAAATGGAAAAAAAAAAAAAAAAAAAAACTTCATAGAACTAGAATATAATAAAGTCATATATATGCACTGAAGAAAATACAGACTAAGTAAACCTAAGAACAGATGGGCTAAATCTAAAAATCAGAATGGAGACTAGGGAACCAAGGCTACGAGTAGGGATTTTAGAAGAATTGAAGTCAGAATTAAATTTAAAACTAAAATGGCGCGTGAAACAAATCGAGAATTAGACTAAAACTAGGTATAAGAAATAATATAACATAGAAAGCACCAGCTAGGAAATAGCGAGTAGCGACGCAGGGACTACAGTTGGTAGAAGAGGTACTACTGCAAGCTCCTAGCTAGGGCTTTGTCGAAAAAATATTTTTTTGTTTCTTGACAAAAGGCTTTGTAAGTTTCTGAGTCACGACAGTTAACAGGTAGTTCATTAAAAATTTTAGAAGCTTCAGATTCAAAGGAACCACTAACATTACAGGTTTCACGCAATTTAGTTCCACCAATTACATCCGTTCGAGTCTTGGCTTGCACATATTTCTCCATAGGGAGGAATTTGGGCCAGTCATTCATATTCACTGATTTCCACGCAAGTTTAGCCAAACTGTATTCGGTCCGTTCTTTGACAGGTAGCCATTTCATATCTATTACGTCAGACTTGCGAGAGTAGCTCTTCCGGACGAAGCTAGCTGTGGCATTTTGGACTCGTTGTATTTGGTTGAATAGATATTGTGGTGCGTTGTGAATTACGGTATTACCATAGTCTATTTTACTCAATACAAGAGATTCTGCCAACTGGCGTCGTACACGGTATGGTAAATATCGTTTGATGAGGGATAGACTCTTCAGCGTGCCATATGCTTTAGTGACGATTTTTTTGACATGTTCATTCCATGTTAGGTTTTCGGTGAAGATGATTCCTAACAGCTTGAATAGGGGAACACGCTCAATCACATTTTCGTTATTTGACTTGATTTCGAATTCAAAATTATGCCTCCTTGCCATTTGAGATGTGGCAAAGAGCATCGATTTAGTTTTTCTGGCGTTAAATATCAAGTTCGAATCCAGCGACCATTTCTCAATTACGCTAATATCAGAGTTCATTTCAGTGACACAATTTTCAAGCTCGTTTGGTTTGGTGTGGCGATATATAGTCGTGTCATCAGCATATTGGACACATTTTGCGGTGGTTTTTGTTGCCATGTCGTACACGTAAATGTTGAAGAGAATGGGTCCAAGTATGCTTCCTTGGGGGACGCCATTAGTAACTGTGAGAATGGATGACTTCTTGTCGTTGATCTGTACGTACTGAAGTCGATTGCTCAGATAGTTGGAGATAACATAGAGTGACTTTTTTGAGAATCGTAGTGTGTGAAGTTTTTTGATAAGAGTTTCAAAATCAACTGTATCAAATGCTTTTGAAAAGTCAGCGAGAACTGCAAGAGTGATTTCGCCTCGATTCATCGCTTTCAGGATGTCGTTTTTGATTTTGATGCAGGTGGTTATTGTGCAGTGACCCTTTCGAAAACCAGATTGATGTATTGATAGTAGTTCTTCACTTTCTAGATAGTTTGTCATTTGTGTCATAATCAGTCTCTCGTATACTTTTGAAAGGATCGGTAATATGGAGATTGGACGGTAGTCGCTCGGATCAGCGGGTGACTCAATTTTAGGAATAGGGCTGATTTTCGAGATCTTCCACTGGCTAGGAAAGACGGATTGTCGAATGGAAGAGTTGATAATATGGCAAATGGGACTACAAATTTCATCGATGGCGAGTTTAATGTATTTCGACGGTATCTGGTCATGGCCGGTTGAGCAGTCGTTTCGAAGATTACATAAGGCTTTACGAACGTCAGCGTAGGAAACTTCGTTTATGTCGAATGGATTGTCTTGTGCAGGTAATTCGTTGATGAGTTGATGTAGGATTTGCTCTGATTTAGGTTTTGAGTTAAGAAGTCTCCCGGCTGTTGTGTTGAAGTGACATTGAGTGTGTCGGGGTCAGCGGATATCTTTTGTGGTGATGGTTTCAGGATGCGATGGATGGTTGACCATACTTCTTTCGGTCTTTTGGAGGATAGTGCGCGTCGGTAAAAACTGGATTTTGTTACTCGAATAAGAGTTTTTAATTCGTTTCGGATTTTACGAAACAGATCCCAATCTTTTTGCTCGGACTGCGGGGAATGACATTTGGTTCGTAAATAGTCTCTTTCCTTTTGCTTCTCGCTGATGTTGAGATCTTTTAACCACGGAGCTGATGGGCGCGTTAATTTCTGCCTGATGAGGGGTGCGTGTCGGTCTAGACAATCGGTAAAAAGTTTGTTAAATATGTCTAGTTTTTCTTCAGTTCGAAAAAGAGCTATGTTTGCAGGAAATCAGAAATCCAAAATTAAACTTTTTTCCTATCGGCGCAAACCATGGTTGCGTCTCCATCGTCACTAAATTCTTTGCCCCTTTGCACCTTTGAAATCAAGCCAGCTGATGCCTTCTGCATAATAATGTAGTTCTCCTCACATGAGATTTGTTTTGGTCTAGTTTGGATTATATTTTTGCTTTTCTTGTACTTTAAATGTTCTGATCATCATGGTGCTTGCCCATAACAAAAAATATTTGAAGTATCAAAGAAACTGGAAACCGAAAACGGAAGAAGTTCGTTGTGGAATTTCCAAATACAGGTTATAATATATTAAGACGATGTTCTTATTTCATACATCCACCTCCGCGCCAATCATCAGTGAAAGTCAAGCTAGAAATTTTTCGGTCTCAATGCTGACTTTCGTTTTTTGAGGCATTTCACCAAAATTTCGAAATTATAAGAATGAAATTCCTCATTCCTCAATTTCATCAATCAATTGGAATCAACCTGTTTTGTTTCAGCCTCGAATTATTCTGAGATAGACATTAGAAATATAGCAAAACACGGAACATGATTATTTGTGTAAAAAGTATATCTATCTGTCTTTATGTTTTCAAAAGTTTATACAAATTTAATATTTTGATATAAATTATCTTACATGAAATAAGCAGGAAATAATGAAAGAACCTGGGATCTGCCTCATAGGTAGACAAAAAAACTCTAAGAGAATAAAAAAATATTTAAAAAGAGATAAGAATCTAAAAAAACCTCTAATCAATAATTGCACGTGTTTTGCCGAAATTCTGACCAGCCTGTGATGCACCTTTATTTGAACCAGCCTGAAGACCGATGATACCTTCGCCAGCTCGAAGTTGCTCTTCCGAGAACTCTCGTTTGTTTTCGCTAGCTTCAGCTGGACCGAGAACGGGGCCGTCGTAATAACTTTGTGCTTTGCGACCGAGAGCAACAATCCCGTTGATGACCTGTTTTTGAAACAATAAAAATGTAAATGTTTTTTTGACTTCCTCCGCCTGCTGCTGACTCCCATGGGGAGGAGATCCGACCCACGGTTTTTTGAGACCCTCAAAATGCACTGTAAGGGTGTACTTTTGATAGAGCGCACTACAAGGGTCTTCTTTTAGCTGAATACACTGTAAGGGTGTGTTTGGGGACTACTGAATTGAAAGTCTGACAGTAAAAATCTGGTGTATATTTACAGTTTTGACTCGCACCTATTTTGACTTGTTTTACACATTGTAACGATATCTCTGGCTCACTTTCAGGTGGCCCAAATCAAGAAAGATCAACGTCAGATTTTTTTCAATGAATACATTGATCTAAAAACACCTTAACTAAAGAACCAAACCGTATAGACCTTAGCACTTAGCACTTTTGAGGAGACTGGTAACGAAAATACAAGGAAAACTTTTGTCGACGATGCTATCAAAAACACTAGTTTATTGGAGTGCTCTTGTGAAAAATGTAAGATACCCTTGCATTGAAGCGATAATGTAACGTCAAGTTAGTTAAGTTATTCGAATGCTGAGCATAGTTTGCACTCTACCACATAGACTCGAAAAAATGCCTCTAGAGTTTTTGCGGGAATTTGGTTGGTTTGATTTGGATGTAGCCCCCTAAAAATGCTAAAATTAATGGTTTCTTATGAAGAATAATACGTTTTTCCAGGTGGAAACTCTCACCTGATTTGGGTTTGTGCCTTCGTATAAATCAACAGTTTGAAATAAATCTAATTTTTTGCATCCCAACGTTTCACAAGCTGTTAAAAAGTTATTGATATTCTCCATCTGTTTGAACGCCATTTTGCTTGTATTGATTCTTTTCACGGAACCGGCTTGAATGACGTTGATCAAATTACAGAGCACAACTCCATTCTTAAGTGGTGCAATGACGTCAGCTGATGAGCTAATGAGCTGTAGAAAGATCAAAAGTAGGTAGTTGAAGATTTTTATTTTCATGGGTGAAGCTGGTATACCTAATGATGTTGGTAATTTGAAACGATTCTCTTAAAAACACCCCCTTCTCACAGACCCAGTAGTATTTTTTCAGCCAGTGGAGATAAAATAACGGACTGAAACTTGATGGGAATTGGTATTCCAATAATTTTTATGGCTGGGGATTTCAATTCTTTTGTTTCCAAGTCAGAAAATTCAGTGGGGATGGGAAAAATAGCATAATATCTTGTAGTGAGGATTGGTTCATTTGATTATTTTCGATGGGGACAAAAATTGGAGGAGAATTTTCCACGGGGGACGATATTGTGGCCATTTTTTCCAGTGGAAAGAGGTCCCAGTGGGCCTGTGAGAATGGGGAAGCTAAAAGACAGATTCCAAAAGATCAAGCACATTTGTAGGTATTATTCAAAGCAGCCGGTGGAGAAATTTTTTAGAAAAATACATGTTCTATCTTCTAGGAGACCACATTTTATGTCCTTCAATTTTCTTATACAATTATGTGTTCTGATTTTCAGGACTTATTACTACTTTATGGTTGGATGTGTTCTAAAATCTAGGTAAAATATTTATACAGATATACTAGTAAGATATTTGTCTTTTTTCCACAAAAGATATGTTCTTAAACTTTCTAGGGTTACTAGGCAACAAGATCACATCAATGTTCTCTTGATTATATCCCTGTCTCGTTAAAAGATGTGTTCTGAAGCTTTCTAGGGTTAGAGTTAGGCTTACCTAGACAACAAGAACACGTTTGATGACCTCGATTATACCCATGTCTCGTCAGAACGCATCATTATTTCTAGCTTATTAATTTTCGAAGATCTTATCAGAACAGATCAAAATTTCTAGGTAAAACATACTCTCAGAGTACATCGGAAAAAAGGGCGCCTCACCGCGGATGCTTTCGATTATTGTGTTCAATACTCATCAATACGTTTTCAACGAGTACAGCATCGCGTCAATTCGAATTTTATGAAAAATTAAAGCCTTGTTGCATGTAATGCAGATTATTTTGAGTGATTTATACTCATCAACCGCCGGAGGCGGTTTCTTTCATAGTGGTACGCTAATCTCGTTTTGCCTTGGCTCATTACTTTGTCTACCATTTACTTTTGGTTTTTTTAACTAGATTACCCAGGTGTTTCTCTTTTTTTTTCGCTGAATGTCTTTTATTCGGAATTGAATAATCGAGACATGAAAAATGACTATATTGTAATCTGTTTTCAATGAATACTCTAAAATGTACTGGAGATGACATGTAGGCGTTAATAATGTGCGCGCGCTCTTTCGCGAGCGCGATGCGTGATGGAAGGCGGTCGTTTCAGTTATCTGATATTCCGATGGCGTATTGGTGGCCGCCCACGCTAAAGCTCTAAAGGAGCGGACCAATATACCATCGGAAAGATTTAGTAGTGGCCCTTTGATATGCCGACAACAGTCGGGTTCAATGGCTATATCTTCCCTTGGGCAAGAATATTGCTCGTCCCGACTGAATTTAGCATGAAAATGTCTGCTGCGCCGACCGGCAAAAATTAATTTTATTTATATAGTTTTGGCGCTTCAATGACAAAGCAAATTTCGGATTCAAGAAGGGCAAGTACAGTGAAGAACTTTTGTTGGATTTTGGTTGTTTTTTGGTTTGTTTTGGTGGACTTTTTTACAATATAAATGTCTTTATGCTTTCTTAGTATTACTTTTAGTATTCAGTGTAATTTCTGTAAATGCACCAACCTTTTAAAGATTGTTTTTTTGCACACAAATGTTGATTATTTTTTGTTTGTTTTGGTGGACTGATTTTTACTGATTTTTTCTCAAATCCAAACTCAAAGATCATAAAGAAACAGTAACAGGTATGTTCCTTATGCTTTTTCAGTAAGTTTCATGTTGGTATAATCTTGTGCAGTCCTATCAAAACGACTGTTGACCGCCAGACAACTGAACACAACCGACTGACCGACAAAAGTCAAAGTCAGTCAAAGTCTCTAGCAGCAGTACAAATATGTGTACAAAACAGATAATTTTGTCTACAGAAAGATCTACAGACTTCTGTATAGGTAGTTTGTATCTTACTAACGATTAACCTCACTTTTTGTGTACCAACAGAACAGCCCAATTTTGTAATTTTACAGAGCACATTGAAAATTCACTTTTGAGGTCCTGAAAACTATGAAGGTTAGTGTAATATTTATCGAGTATGTCTAGGTAAGTAGGAAAAAGCAATAAATTCATGTTTTAAGTTGTATTTTCATGTAAATGAAGCTAAATTAGGGACTGTTTATGTTTGTTTACTAGTACATGAATATGATTCCGAACCATATCGAATATGGTGCTAATACCGAACATGGTGCTAGCCTAGAGAATATAACAAATCTGATGCGAATCAGATCTGTCATTATTTTCTGCTTAGCACTCGCATCCGACAGGAATTAGATGCTAACTTGTTATGTTGATCGTTTCCAAGCTCCTCACAGAATGTTTAAACGCGGTCAAGTCAAATCCCGTAATGCAAACCTTCCAGATGTTAAAATATGCCCGACCTTTAGAGCAAAGCGTGTCGTAGCATATTTCCACATCTGGTACCAGATAATCGTTTCAGTATGGTTTACATCCACACTGTGACCTAGTTAGATAAACATTAAACCTGAAAAGTGTGAAGTGTGAAAAATCCGTAGAAATCAGAATACCTTCAGTGAATCTGCGTCGCTATCATGTCCACCATCTACCAAAACAGATTTCATCCAATCAAACGTATCATTTGCTACAATTGCATCAAAATTCTTCTCTCGTTTGCGTGCCAACTCAGCTGTCATACCATAACCACGTGGACGAGTAGCCATTTTGTTTTGTTTTTTATATTATATTGTATTATAAATTAAGGTTTTGGAGAAAATCTTTGACAGTAAAAATCTGAATGAGAAGGAGTAGTTGAAATTAGGCTACACCTTAAAAATGAATTTCAAAATATAGAAATTTAAAAAGAGTTTCAACTGCTGATTTCTATTGTGGAAAGACGAGGGATTTGAGTCGAAATCAAGCAATCATATTAAAAATCTGAGATCAGATCACTTTACTCCAGGATTTCTTCTTCTTTATGATTGGTGATAGACTTCGTCTGCAAAGGACAACTGTCTTGGCGGCTCGAAGGACTCTGATTTTGAAAAATGATTAATACTCTTATTTCTAAAAAGTTCTCTACATTTTTCTATTCGTACTTTTGCTGGCCAAAAGTTTGAAAATAAATGCTAGAATACCAAACGAATACATTCATGAAATCTGGTGCGAGAACAAAATCATCAGAGGAGTAAAATAAATAAAAAAATGCTTATAATGACACGAAATTTTGAATTGGGAATATCTTTCCAATATTTCTCCGAGAAGAGATGAGATTGACATATGTTAGACGCGAGTCTCATAGCTCCACTTTGGTATGAAAATCTTTTGGTGGCACGTGGTGGCACGGTGGTTTTTTTAAGGTTGAAGTTTGAAAATTTCTGGTGTCGATATTCAATTTCTTATACATAGCATGTTTTTGCATATTTTTCGCAATATAAAACGTCATAACGACATATCATTAGCAATCAACTAGTTGAGTTTGAATCTCGGAGGAAAGCTTAAAGTCTTTTTTGGGAATTGGATAAGTGCTCTTTGATGAGGAACTGCAAAAAATACTACAAAAAACCATTTAATGGTGTAAGGAGTGTGAACAATAATGTCATTACAGCGGACAAGGGTTGTATATGAGAGATTGGCAAAGATCAGTAAGTTGTTTTTCCAGTGTCTATAATAATTCCATGATGGCAGACAGTACTTTTTCCAAAGTCAGATTTAAAAATGAGCAAACGAAAATATGTACACCACAAATCTATCCAGCACTAATTTACCGTGACCATCACAGTGTACGTTCTTAATGTGATACTCACGGTAATTTTCGGGACATTCTAGGATTCTTTTTCCAAATAAAGTTTACCCATCAAAAAAGCCAGTGGTTACTGCTATCAACCAACCAAAACAAAAAAAACATCACTATCTTCTATCATCGAAATATTTGTAAACTAATTAGTGGTAGAATAATGTCCTGTATGACGATAGTATTAGAATTGGAGATGTCAAAAAAATTTATCATTTATTAAATAAATCAATCCTTCCATACATCTTGAGTGAAAGATTTAATAACAAAAGCTGCTTCTGGTTCATTATGAAATTTATTTTTATTTCGAACGTTTCGGCCTCAACAGAGTACCATATCAGTAATAAATGTGTTGTGATGAAAATTAGCTATCTGCAAAAATGTACAAGTTTAAAAGAAATTTGAAATAAAAGAGACTAATTACCTATCATAAAACCTAAATTAATCAAAGGTCAATAAAAAAGACAATAAAAACTATACCAGTATTTACCAATACCAATATATACCAATATTTGCTAATTCTCAAAGAATTCTTTTAATCATTTAAACAATAAAAGGCCTTTATCACTGTGTCAAGATTTTTATACGTTTATGTCTTAAAAAGGTAATTAAAATGTCCGGGGTTATACTTAGGCGAGATGGGTGTCGGGTATGTGCGAGCCACGAGGGTCTCTTTTTTAAACCCTCAAAAGTCTCTCAAAGTGGTACGAAAAAAAAATCAAAAATCGACAACTTCAAAGGGTCAAATCTGATAATTTTGAGCAAAAATTGGAAAAATAATCTCAAATAGTTGCAAAAGCGTAAAGATTGGTCGTGGCTTCTTCATAAAGACGAAAGACATATGCAGACTTATTTCGTACCTTTCAGTCTCTTGTTCGTAGTTTTTCTGACATTCTGGTTCTATGCGAGTTGTTTTCTATGTTTTCTCACTGGCTGATTGACTTTTCGAAAGATCGCCACACCCATACCCAACCTTACTAGGTCACCTGCAAGTCCTGACACTATTCCCGCATGCCGGATCCGAAAAATAGATATATGTCTTTTGCGTTTATGAAGAAGCTTTCACCGTCGAGATTCAGCTTCTGAAAGGGCCGAATTTAGACCTTTGGCTCGAACATATCGTCACCTCGCAAACCTAGCACCCCCGCCGGCACTGGTGGATTTAAGACAATAGAGCAAGTACGTCGGAAACATGCGAAGGAAAGCAACGCTCGTTAATTGACAATGAAATTACAATTAAAAATCTCTTCACCTTATAATTCGACAGGGTCTAAAACCGCCTATGCCCCGGTGAAATAAAAAGTCAGGGAATTCTGTATACGAACGGCCTTAGGATTAGAGTATTTGACTTTTACGAAGGCTTTGTCCAGCCAACATGCACCTTAATGCGGTGAATAACATGATTTGTGAACTCATTTACATGGAGTTCACTCGTTACCTGAAATTTGTTAATTTATAGTTTGAATTGATATTTTGAAGGGAGTTTCAAGACATTCGAGCGCTCATTCACAAACATTGGATAGTGTAAATTTGCTTATAATTTCTGAAAAACTTTATAATGCATGCATATAAACTTAAACTTCGCTCGGAGGGGGTTTAGCCAAATGATGGGGTATGGGTATGTGCAGCACCTAAGGGTGCCTATTTCGGACCTTTAAAGTCCCAAAAGGGTCTTAAAATCCACAATATCTCATTTCGCTCTCTCTAAAGGTTACAAAAAAACAAAATCTCCAATATTTATCCCTAAAAAGGAAATTTTAGGTAAAAGCCCCGGTAACAGTCCCATAGCTCAAAAATTTCGTTTTATCCTCGATTTTTGATCCTTGAATTTCCCATTTTCAGAAATTTATTATCCCTATCCCTTATTATCCCTATTATCCCTCCTCCGGGTTTTTTACCAAAGCGTATCCATTGTGAATCGCGAAATGAATAAGAACAGCATCCGAAATAATACAACTATCGCAACATCAAAGCATAAAGTTTCAAATCAATGCATACAAGAGAAACAACACTTTCCAATATTTATCGCTACATTAATCACTCACTCCCACATTACCCACGTCATATAAAAATATGACAACAATTTATGAATGGCTTAGAAAAATCAACAATTGGCTTAATAAGGATTACAAGACCTAGACATTGTTTAACCTTTTTATTGTCTCTCTCCTTTTTGCGGTATTGTAATTGCGTTAAATCAAAATAATTTTTAATGATTTGGTTGATAATATTTGGTTTCCCTCTAAAAACAATTTCATCTTATCTACTACTCTTAATGTAGTTGTACTTTTTGATATCACAGTATTCACTCCTTGATCGATGTTTTTGTTTAAAATGTGGTGGCATGCCGAAATTTGAAAAAAGATATTCTGCTTGCTTCTTCTGGGGATCTAAGTACACCCTTATCTCACAGGCCGATGGAATTTTTTCTCACGCCTGGGATAAGAATTTGCTATCGAAATCCCAATGGGGATAGAAATTTTATTGTTCCAAGCTAAAAAAATCCATTGGGGATGGCGGGGATAAAATCAAAGTCAATTTTCCATTGGGGCTGACGTTGTAGGGTTTTTCTAGAGACAAAACGTTTATCAAATTTTCAAGTGGATTGGAACCTAACCGTGTCTGTGACACAAGGGAGCTAAGGATATTATAAAAATATGTTAAAACAATGCAACGTCAAAAGAGGCGGGACCCCCAGCCAAAATTACCGGCTTTTATAATTATAAGAAAGCATGTATTGTGTATTGTCAATTCTTCTAGACAGCATTGTGCGATTTTGTCCCCACTGTTAAAAGACAACGCATTAAAATATTTGTTTCTGATTGATAGCTAAATTTGTCATGAAGCTTCCTTAATACCAAAAGACAAAGATATTGATCTTATCAAGCGACTCTCAAAACAGATTGCCATCTCAAATTGAACAAACTGTGTCACTTTACAATTGTAAAAATAGGATTGACCAATGACGAAAGAAAAGATATTACTTATGAAAGAATTTGAAAGGTTCCTCGCTAGGTCACGCATCAGACCTAAATCTGGTCACGTCACCATGTCGAAAAATATTGAAAATCGCTCTATTCTGTCAAAAGATACCACTGATCACTCGACGGCGCAAAAAATATCATTGATTATGCCTTCATTTAAACCGGAGGCTGCCCTGTATACCTTATTCTGGATGGCAGGTCAAGATTGTTTTAAAGGGACGCACAGCTTAAATTTCCCATTCGACAGAGTACAATATCTAAAAAGAAAGATTTGAAAATAGAAGAGAGTAGGTTGGAAACATTAAGAAATACGCTCGTGTAAAAATTTCATGCTGTATGTATCTATATTAACGACAATCACCAGCCAAACAGAGAGTATGAGATTTCCCATCCTATCATAATAAGTTTCTTCATATTGGCTAAACTTTATATCTGAAATCCAAACGGCAATGACAATGTAGATGTCATCAATTTTGAAGTATACCTACGATTCTAAACAAAGTGAAGCCCCTGATATAACTGTTTTGCTAAAGAATGTAAAACATGACATAATAATTAATGAGAACTAATGGTTCCACTCCGAGAACGCTGCTTGACTGTCAATTCGAAAACTAAACGAGAATACCATTTAAAACCATTCAAACTTCGAAAAAGCAATCTTTATGATTCGAAGTCTTATCTAAAATTATGATCTAAATCGATCTTAAACCACAGACAGTAGGGATTCAATGTGACAAACAGAAAGAAAAACTTTGTCAGAAGTGCCACCCTCTACTGTTGTTGATTTCACACATACATTCATACGCATTCACTTGAGACAATTTCTAAATCCTTTAATGACCCTGCAATATGTAGCTGAAGCTTAACGCGAAGCTTCCTTCAAATCCTATTCTCTATTTGATCGAGGTTTTACAGACAAATAGCCAGCTAAAGTCAAAATTGTGATGGATATGAAAAATTAACAGGTCACTGGTTGGCATGGCTTGAGACGGATTACAATCCGTTTCCCTGATGATATTTAAATCAAAGTATTTCAGAGATGTTTCAAAATCACTAGTTCAAAAGTTGTAGGCTTTGCCTTGTTGTTTTAAATGAGCTTTTAAATGAGGACAGTGGTTTAAAGGAAAACAATCGCACCAAAGTCAAACGCTCATTATAAATATAAACCAGTTTTTATAAGATACTTTAATAATTGGTCATTTGAAGTAATAAAAATGACGCTTTCTTTAGAAAAAGTAACAAAATTATTTTATTACTGGTTAACAGCCAACCAAATCAAATAAGAGCTGGAGTAAAAACTCCATCTCGTCCCATATAAACATAAGAACCGAACCCAGCGAAGCAAAGACAACGCGGTTTTGAACAACCAGGTCAAATCTTCACATTCGCCATGCCTCTATCCATATCCATATCAGAGTGCGGCGTGTGATCTGTTATGAAATTAGTTAAAGTAAAACTTTCCTTGTTTTCAAGTTTTATGCAAAGCGGAGTTAATATTAACTTCGATAGCACAGTCAATTTTAGGAAAATACAAATACCGGTACCTTAGTATTAAAAAAGAAGAATTTTTTCATGCTGCGTGTAATAGGTTGTTTGTGTAAGCCATAAAGTCATTGTCTCTGAAAAGAATTTAAATTGAATTACTGCATGTCAGTCTAAATGAGGCAGAATCGTATTTTGTAATTTGAATCGTATTCAAAACTACGGTCACTCAAGTTAATGTCGGACGCTATAAACAGCTTTTCGCATACCCTATTAGCATGGATGGATTGACCAAAACTCAAAAGAAAAAATCTTCACTATCACAACTGTCATTTCGCAAAAGGAGTATCTCATTTCCTTCTCCGGTAACGATAAGCAATAAAGGTAGCAAAAACGACTATTTCAAAAAATCTNAATCGCTAAAATTTGTCATCACGCAAAAAATAGCGAAAAATAGCCCAAATCACGCATCACGCCTCAAATTTTTGCCCTATCACACATCACGCCAAAATCTTGATCACGCCATCACGCCAAAAAAAATCTCTAATCACGCAATCACGCAAGAAAAAAGTCCAAATCACGCCATCACGCAAACCGCTGGGGGGCCTCATATACGAAAAGGTCATATGGTGATAAAAGAGAATTCAATAATTTGTAAAGTTCAATCTGAATCACTCCTCGTTTGATTAATGGCATGCCACAAAAACTGAAAACTTTTAGATCGCCTCAAAAACTGAAAGAAAATTGAAAAGCTATTTTTCAAGGTTTTGATAAGTTCAGTAGAAATAAGAAAAATCCTCGTTCTTGCTGACGTAATAAGAATTTTGAAAACTTTTTTATTCAAAAGATCGACTTTAGATACATCTTGGATTAAAGTTAGAAGGGGAATCGGGTGAGTCATTCTTGGGAAATTCAGTTTTTAATTTTTGTGAGGTCCGATTATTATAAATCAGTTTTTGCGGTTTTTCACGAAAATGAGCGGTAAAACAATAAGGTTAGAAACCAGTGGAGTCTCTTAAACTCGAACCTCTTTAACTAAAATGTCTTTAGTTTTAAGTTTTATACCACTTCAGTTAAAAGTGCCCTATAAACGCTACTCCATAACTCGAAATTTTTTTATCTGAAACAATTTTGTGTTTTCCATGCATGTTTGAGTTATATCCATAACTCGACCTGAAGCTCCTGGATGGGGAACGAAACCACTTATTTCCTTTCCAAAACGCGTGACCTTCAGGGCTTTGAAGTCAAGGTGTAACACCCTTCATTTTAAGTCATTATTTGTTTAGTCATTTTGTGTCAACAAATATAATCTAAAAATTGTGGTAATAATGCCATGACTATACCCAAGTCGTCTATTCTACATCCAGGCTTTACCATCCGTAAATCATCTTATCAGAATTTTATTTCCTTTGTACGTCGTACATTCTCTTGTTCTTTGGTAGAATCTAAGCTGAGACACTATGATAGTGGAAAAGCTGAAATTGGAGCCCAAGACACTTTATTATACACCGTACAGCAGGCATGGTAGATAATCGTGCATCTCTGTCACGAAATCTCGGTTGAACACCCCGAAATAATGAAGAATCATCTCCAGAGAAAAGCTCCAACACATTGTATTCTTAAGGCAGTACTATTGAACATTGGAAAAACGCTAGATTTCGAAAATCCCTAACATAATTTCAAGCAATTAAAAATTTGGACCAAATAATACATGGTAAATTTTCCATTCAATTTCATTTTATCCCCATTGGCGAAAAATGTTCTCCGTCGCGGGTCGTCGAAGCAGGGATAGCATAGTACATATATAGCCTTAGAAACCAATTTGGCCTCATAATGCATTACTTAAGCCCTATTTGTTCACTATCCGCTAAATGATTCAAGCAGATGGGAACAGCTACCAGGCTCTATAGATTAACGGTACGGGTAAAGGATTTAAGGATATGTATTCACCACCAGCTTCACTTTCTTAAAACCTCTAAGCGACTAAGTTCTGAAACAAGGAATCTCTAAATTGGTTCAATTAGTGAAAATGTATATTAATCAAAGAATTAACAAAGCGAAACAGATTTGATCACAAAAATTATTCCTTACAACATCAATACCACACCTCCTTCACAAATTTTCTACAACGAGATAAAAAGAATAAATTTGAATCGAGATCTTTCCTTTCCTATGGTTTTGACAGACAACACGTAAAAATATTGACGAGATCTACCACAAAACAAAAAGCGTCTGATGACATTTCTCCTATCTATCCCTTTATGATATTACTCACAGATCAAAAAAATTATCTGTGAATATTCATATTTTTTGTAAGAAATTTGCATTTTACGAAAAGGGCGTTAGGGAAATGATTGTTAAAAAAATTTGCGCCACGTTCAATGTTCCTTAAACAGCGGTATAAATTCTACACAATAAAGGGGTGTTGTCGATGTTGATGAAGAGCAGTTTACATATTCAGAAGGTTCAAGTCCCACACCGAGACATTCGTTAAGGAAACAACATTTTCTTATGCTTTATAGATTTTCTAATGTTCTAGTAATCAAAAGCATTTTAAGTCCACTTAGAAATTTGGTTTATTGATATTAAGCAATTCTATCACACACATTAGTATAAGGTGTAACTCGATACTTTTTATGTGAAATTATAAATCAATATGGATCATCACAATCTATACTACACAGTGTATGTTTACTTATGTGAAACTACACAAGTGTATATACACCTTTTCGACCGTGGCCGCCAATTTCCGCACGGGCATTCTTTTGTCCCTTTTACCACCCTAAAACCACCCCAGTCTTTTTTCGCACCTTAACACAGTAGAAGAAAGTCTAAATAAAGGATTTGGTCGAGTTTTGGGTGGTAAATTAGATAATAAAGTGGCACACGGCTGACCACGCGACTACGCTCGAAAACGTATATTGGAAAACGGTGCAAGTTGGGTTTTACTCCTCTTTTGAAAAGAATGTGCCCTTGTTCTTCTTAATCAGTAAACCCCCACCTATCTCTTAAAAATCAACATAGAATTGGCTAGATCAATAACTCTGCTAGATAACAAGTAGAGGCAATCTTTTTGTCTAAATTTATGCTGAAATTCGAGAAAAATAATCTTATCTCTGTTAAAAAAGGGAATAAATTCTGATATCTGAGTGCTCCCGTTAGGCCACTTTATGATAAAAGCTTAAAACACTGAAGTATTGCTAACTTGATTGGCAACATCTCCATTACGTTTCAGGAAGTGAGGCTTGGAAACTGGACTGCCTCTTTTGAACAGCAAAATTCGAAATTTTTTACCACCTATGATTTCAAAATAAACTGATTTTAAGAGTAATCATGGACCGACCGTCAAGGGAGAAATCCCCAGACCGTTTTACTCTATACTTCACCACTTTCAGTCAGTGTCTTATACACACGGTAAAAAATTAACCCTGTTTTATCATCAATGAGTGAACACTGAACAATAGAATTGTGGCAACTGGTGTAATTCTCTTTGACACTCCTGTATCTCAGGCGGAGTAAGAACCTTTTAGGCAGTGGAATAAAATAAAGTAGCTAAATATCTATTTGGTAGGAGATCAATTGTTTTCTGTTTGTTTCTTGCTTACAGCTCAAGCGTTTTCGCAATGTAAATGAGGCCTTAGTGTATTTTCTTGCAGCATTTTCTGCTAATTTTATCGGTTGGTAGTGGTCCCTGAGGGCGGCTCAAGACTGAAATGTCTTAGTATAGAAAAAGGAGGTAAGTTTTACCATTACTGGAAAGCTTTATAGAATTGTAGGTAAAAAAGATGGAGCTTAGAACTTTTTTCTTCTAACGAACGATTTATCCCTACTAAATATCCCTATGTTTTCCACTGAAGATTCATGGACTGACACTGATCAGTCTTAAACTCATTCCAAGTCATATACCATCAATTTAACTAATGCAAAAACTATAAGAAAAAAGAAAGTAAATAACCACGATTCGCTTTTCAATCCATTTCTCAGTCAATGTCTTTATAAGGTGATTTTTGATTGATTTTTGCTTGGTTTGTCTGATGAGGGTTTATCATAGACCTATAAACAGCTTTGAAGGGATTAACAGAACTTTATATTGTTTGGTCATCGCAAACTCAACGTACTTAGCACGTACAAAAATGATGAGAGAGAAATAAAGAAAAGATAAGTTCTTTGCAACCCCGAACCATATTGCTTGCTCTTCACTTTTTAATCAACATTTTTCATTTATATGAATAAGATAAAAGGAATCAAGCATTGTCGTATGCTGAAAATGTGCTAATGTACCTAGCTAGTATCTTTTTATCAAAAGGGATGGAAAAACAATCGATGAAGTTTAGATACGAAATAATTGAACTTTGCTCAGATTTTCAAGCTTTATGAATTCGCGAGAGGGTTGAAGAACTTTTGACAGGGATTGGTGAGAGTTTTTCAAGCTGTTTGCTATTTTTAGAAATGAGGCTTTTTCTACCGTGAGCGCCATATTTTCATATTTCAGTTTTCACGGAAGTCTGACCGTCACTTGTACAAGTAGGAACTCCTAGTAACGACCCGGAACAACCCGTAACAATCCATAGCGATCCAGAAATCGCGGCAAATTGTAGACTGGATTTTCTGTGAAAGATCTTGCTTCTATAGTCAGAAATGTGTTGAAAAAAAGTGTTTCTTCACAAGATCATACGTTTAACCGCGTGACGAGTATGTCCCCACGAGAATGTTTTTAACATGTTTTGACTCTCAGCTTCCGGCCAGTATCGAAACTGATAATAACCGAACCCCTGTCAGGGCGACTTATCCGATATGGATCTTTCTATTGTAAGCCCAGGGGTACTAGGTTTGCGGGTATGTGACGCTCGACTTTCAGTGTTCGTTATAGGGACCAAAACGGACCCTTAAATGGAGAAAAAACCTGAATTTTAGTGAATGTGATTTTTACGACCCTTGGTGGGATTTTGAAGATCCAAAAAAAAGGGTCGACCCTTAAAGTTGGCACATACCCGTACCCTCCTTTTGCCTAGGTACCCCTCCTAGCGGGATTATAAGCGAATGAAACAATAAAAAATAAAGTTCAAACTTATAACGGTGTAAATTATTAAAAATCTAGAAAAAATTATATTTCGTTTTGACAAAATTTAGCAGTTTTACTTAGTCTGAGCCTTCAAGTGTCAACTTTTCACTGCTTTATTGCCCAAAAGAAGGCGAGGTAAGAAGAGGCGTCAATAACCAATTAGCCGAAACCTGGGTCGTTGTGGCTTGTTCTGCGCTGTCCCAGCTTGTTATGGGGGGTTACATGGTTGGCGGAGGAGCGGTATTGGCCCTTTTTTCGAACGAAGTGGCGGACTTTGGCGAAAATTTAGACGAAATTGCAGAAATTGGGTTCTCCGACGAAGACGGAAAATTAGACAATTTTAGTGTGGAAAAACGGAATTTACCCCCTGAACCCATCCCCCCTTGTTACGGGTTGTTAGCAGTAGTTCATACTTTTATAAACGAAGAAAATTCAACCTGTGAAGACAAACTGTTAGAATTTCATGTCTCAATCACATTATTATGCAAAGAATCGAAGATGGAGGGTACATGTTTTTATGTTAAGCTTAAGTAGATCAGGTTATCACATATATCTAGTTCTCTACAATTCTGCTGAGACTTTCAAATATTTGTGAAAAGTTTCCTTGAAAAGAGATCTTGTCTCTCCACGTGCATAACAGTAAGAACCCAGTCATTAATAAATTCTCAAACATCTGACATTAATTTGTTTGATTCCTAATAATAGAAAAATCTGTAGGTAAGAAAAATGATTGATCTGCTTATTTTAGTCTCGTTGGATCACTTGGATGCGCGCTGAATATAACGCTTATTTGATACTCGCGGTAACATTTTTCAAAATAATTATGATGCATTCATTTGTATAGACTGGCTAGGTTTGGATATTTTGGCTCTGTCTGATTATGACAAACATAGAGGGTAGTTTAAGGGACACTAAAATATAAGTTAAGGTTTATTTATGTTATGATTTCCTGGATTTAAATTATTTGATATCAATCAAAACATCTCTAATTCCGATTCTTATGACGCTTGTCGAAACTGATTCATCAACATCAGATTATAAAGAATTTTTGACCTTGTGTAAGCAAAGCTTTATCCCGCACTTTAAAGTTTATGGCCTACATCACGGAAAACAGGCGACGAAAATCCTTTTCCGATCTAATTTTTATAATGACGATGTATTCAAGTAAGTAAGTCTGCGACCGCAGTCGGAGGTGACCCGAAGGTTCCTCTTTCGATAGCTATCTACCCGAAGGTAGGGGAGGGCGCTACTCTGAAATGTATTCAAAGACAGGTTAGCCCACCGGAGAAAAGTCCTAGCACGGTGTTCTGTGCTTGGTTGGTTTTCCAGTCTCGTGAAAGCAATTATTTTATGTGCAATGAATTTTGGGAGTTCTCTATATCACGTCAAAAAAGAAAAGATGCTTCCGAAATGAATTCATAATGTTACGAAAAGGATTACAAGAAGGGTGTATCTGGCTCTCTCGTAAAGAAGGTAATAGAAAAATGTCTCATGCTAGCAGCCTTACTAGAATTACCGAGGGTTTGTACATTTCTAAAAAGTTTGGTAATCTCTAAGCAATATCTTGAACGATGAAAATTCACTTCAGTCTATATAATATTTTTTTCAGCCAGTGGGAGTAAAAATACCGGACCAAAACTCAATGGGGATTGATATTTCCATGTTTTTTATGGCTGAGGATTAAAATTACATTGTTTTCGAGCCAAAAAATTCAGTGGGGATGAAAAAAATAGCACAATATTTTTGCAGTCAGGATTTCGTTATCTAACAATTTCAAATGGGGCGAAAATAAAAAAATGTAGTGTTTCCGGAAACCGGTCGGGTGAATAAAATATTTTTTCTGACCCTGCCGCAGACTATGGGTTCATCATAAAGAAAATCAAGTTGACTGTTCAAGCTATCATAGATATTCCCGTTTGTAAATCAAGTTTGGTTCGTCAGTAGTTCGTTAGTATCTAGGGCTTACTTCAAACTGTTTGTACATAAAAAGTTATCTTTAAAGTTCTATTTCAATGATCTTAAGTTACTAAGGGGATAAAATATGGAGTATAAATTTCTACCGGGGACGATATTTTGGCCAATTTTCCCGGTTGGAAGGGGTCCCAGTGGGTCTGTGAGAATGGGGCTTTATATATGTGATGTTTATCAGTCAGTAAATCTATGGTAAACATAATTAAAATTTGAAAACTTATCTTTATTTTTATAGAAAACGACTTAACTGTGTAAAGGAAGGTGTGGAACAGAATCTCTCCAAATCTTTCAAAACAAGTCAACCTCCGTTACGTCCGAAAATGATGTCCCCCAGAACGTAAAAATTATGTTATTGTCTCAGATGGATCAGTTTTCAATGGTGAAATGAATGTTTATTGAAGAATATTTAGGGGTTCAACATTGATGACATTCAACATTGAGTTGATTTGGGTACTGAAAAAAACTGTTTGATTTCAAATGACTGGTCTGTTGTTAATAAGGGTTGGATGTTCAGCCTTGAGGGCTACGATTGGATTTTAAATCTAGGTTGAGAAAACCATGGAATTCTTTTTCTAAATATCTTTTGTTAGGTGCTTGGTTGTATTTCGTATATGATCGCCTTCTGGAAGAAAAATATTCTCATTAATGAATGATTTGCTTGCAAATACTTTCCCTTGTGTTTAAAAAGTAACAGCCACTGAAAATAAACCCCCTTTTCGCCTCCCCTTTTAGGGGTTGTAACTTCTGATGCAAGCAATGAGATAGATAATTGTATTTCGTTTGGGATCGACAAGCTCTTTATTTTTCAGAATGGGAATTTTTCAGGGGAAAATATCCAAATATTTTGTGCACGCTTCCCTAGCCTATTTACTACAAAGATATTGTACTTCATAAGGATCTTTCAAAACACCGAATTTGAAAGTTTAAACAAATTTTGGTCGCCCACCTGCTTTCAATAATGGGGCTAAAACTACTATTGTTTTAAGCTAAGACATCAAGTGGAGACTCTCAAAATTACAGAGTACCTTTCCTACAGTGAATGAAAATTAAGTACTTTTGGATTATACTTTGGTATTTATCTCGAGTTTTGGCAGTGTTCATGATGCAGGGTTACCCTTTATTGTATTTCTCTCCTCATTTCACTTTATAACACCCTCTTCTCACAGACGCACTGGGACCCCTTCCCACTGGAAAAATTTGCCAAAAAAAGTCATCCCCAGTGGAAAGTTATACTCTAATTTTTGCTCCCGTTGAAAATAATTCTGACTGCAAAATATTGTGCTAATTTTTCCATCTTCACTGAATTTTCTAGCTTGAAAACAATGGAATTCAAATTTCAGCCAAAAGAAAGATGGGAATATCAAACCCCATCTGGTTTTGGTCGGTTATTTTTACTCCAATTGGCTGAAAAAATCCTACCGGCTCTGCGAGTTGGGGGTGCTTTGGGAAGGGAAAAATGCTAGTTGTGGTCCAAATAACGTTAAGTCTAAATCAACAGTTCAGTTTAATTTCCAAAAACTTTAATGGATGTGTTTGGAAAGAGCAACCTAAGTTGAAAATCTTATTTGAGAATATCATCAAGGCTATTTTTACTTTCAATTACGTTTAATTCATGTATAAAATTTCAAGTTTTTTCATCTTAAGAAAATTCACATAGGGGTATTAAAAAGTATTAAAAACGTTAAGATTTCTCAATACTTTACACCTTGAATGTTGTGACTTTTTCTCTGGTTTTTGATACTGGGCTAGTGCAGCCAGCGTTTGAAAAATTTCCGCGGAAAGAAGAACGTACTTGGGAAAAGTGGATGTGGCGTATGTTCCTTAAGAGTGGATTTCATTTTTTTTAATCTCTCTTAAGATTCATCCTTTAAACAAATTCGCCCGGGTGATCGGTGATTTGGTTCGCACACAAAACTATCTACCCGGCCACTGGAATATTATCACAGAGTGTTCAGGCTCATGAATATTTCATGTCCTATAGGAAAAAGATTAATTCTAAAACAGATGATAGTTAAATATCCCTAGCATTACCATACGCAGCTCTAATGATTCTTGTTTCCAGCACTAGCATACTAAATACTCCAAGATGGCGGACAACGGAGAGCAAGGAGCAGCTGCTAGCACTCAACCAAAGAAAGAAGAAGGAGGAAGAATCAACACTAATTTCATTAAAAGCCCTCTTGGTATCGTTCTTATCATCAACTTTGTAAGTATTTAATAAAGTACACTCATTTTGTTAAAAACATCGCCCGAAAAAATTGTAACAGATTAACAAAAATGAAGAAATTATTCAAATGAATCTCAAATTTCAAATTTCAATACCTAATGATTCTGTTCACGTTTTTAGATTTTTTCTTTCTTGGCTTTCTGTATGATGTCTGGATTTCTTGGTGATACCGGATTACGAACAGGCCATTTTGGATTCTTCATGTATGCTGTGACTCACACATGGGTGGCTCTGCTAATCATTTTCATCTTGAAATTGATCAAGATTCACACCTTGGTAGATTGCATTAGTTGGGAATTGACTGTAAGTTTTAAGTTTCGATAATTCATATTATTTCTGTGATCAAGACATAATAACAAAATGTCAAAATTATTTCCAATATTAAAAAGAAACAATATTGGTACAAGCCGGGGATGTCACTGGTTAGGATCATTTTTCTAAGGTCTGGAAACATCTGTCATGACATGGAATTCAAGCGACTGGTGTCTGTCACCCACCAAAGGTCTGCCCCTCTACCCATGCGATGTCATTTATTGTCTCTTCCAAATAGAATTCCTCTGTTTATTCAAATCCCAAATTTTTAGTGAGACAGTTATGCGGGAAAGACCCGACATAAAACCTTTTGTAAATTTTCTTTTTTTCTATTTATAGTTTGCCATCAACACCCTGATCATGACCGTTATTTTGTTGATCGGATCAGCTGTTGTAGCGCAACGAGCTGCTTACTACAGTGATTATCATTGTGATTACATCAACTGTCATCTTATCGGTGCATGCGCTGTAAGTTTCCGATTGAATTTTTGCTTTGTGTACTTCAAACTGGTTAAAACCTCGAAAAGATTCGACCTCTCTTCAGCATAATGAGCCTTTTTGTCCTCCTCCTAACGGCCGATATTTTTGGGGCGCCGAAAGACACAATTTTACTAATTTCAGCGCCCCTTTGCTGTTTTACTCCTAAAAATAAGTAGTATTCAGCCAAACAAAGAAAATATACCCAAAAAATTTTCGTGCTTGCTGCGCTCACGTGATTAAACCATGCTACTGATACCAATGACGTAAAAATCATGTACTAAAACACGAATCCTATGGAATAGGGAAATTTAGCTTTGAATCAGTTTGGGAACGGATGAATAGTATTTTCAGATAACTAATGAACAGGAGAGGAACCGGATGAACAATTTTAAACACACTTTTAGACACTACCAACTAAGCTAAATCGTTGTTGACGATCCACTAGTTTTCTTTTTAAAACGAACCCAATTTTTTTACAAGTCATTGCCTCAACTTTTCAGGCAATGTAGAAAATGAAAACTTTAATCATCCTCTGTATGTATATTACCTGATTTTTTCAGTTCTTTGGCTTTGCAGCAATGCTTGGATGCGCAATTCAAACTTTCTTCCACTACAAAGAATGGAGAGCATAATTTCAAGAAGACTCATCAAGCAAGCTATTTTTATAATGACAACGGGGACAATAATGATTTCTTTTGTAATGTTTAATATTTTTTCTGTATTTTAAGAACTTTTAAGTAATGATTCTTTATAGAGCCAATTTGTGTAATGTGAATTCCAAACTGTTTTTATTTGAAAAAGAATTAATAATTCGATTAAAAATTTAAGATTTCTTTGACTCCATTAAGTAGTCAATCCATTAAGATACATTGCTGTAATTTAAGCGCGGGAAGAAGAGATATGTTTGGAACTCGGAGTATTGGTTGTGATTGATCTATATATTGGACGAGGAAAATGATCAGAGGTTTTGATTGATCGATATAACACAGAGTTCCATATTGAAAAAAAGAAAAATGACAAGACTAAAATAGGAAATTTTGTCTAGACCAATCGATATTCGAAAAATTGATTGAATTATAACAATAGATGCTATATTATGAATTTTGAACTCAGAAAAACTGGCCTAGATGAATATCACACATACAAAAGGAAAAAGGCAAAAAGAGAAAGCATAGGCACAAAAATGCGCATGCATTAAAGTTCAAATCCATAGTTGCTCCTAATGGAATGGTTGTAAATTGAAGGTAAAATGCATGATGCAACTATGCTAGCAAGGTCGAATTTGCTAGATCAGCTGGTTTAGCATTTGAGAGCACCTGACGGGACAATCTTATGTATTTATGGTGACCCTGCTTATCCTCTTCGTCACCAATCGAATGGCTGCTTTCAACGGCAATCGAGTAAATAATCAGCAAAAAACTGTGGAATCAACAAATGAGTTCAGTTAGAGTGGCCGTTGAATGAGTTTTTGGTGACATGATCAAATTTATTAATTTTCATGAACAGCTTAAGATAAAGCTTAGCCGTGTGGAAAAATGTGCATAGTTTGTGCCTTGGTTCAGAATGCCCGTTCTTGTTTTTATGGATCTATGACATCACACCCTCTTCTCACAGACCCGGTAGTTTTCAGCCAGTGGGGGTAATAATAAAGGACTGAAAAAACATATCACTAATTTCTTCAGTTTTGTTGGAAAGTAAGCAAGAAATAAAGTCGTGTTCGTGTGTAACGCTAAGCTATTAGCCACATTCCGTCATAAAGTAAAAAACCATCCAGGCTGTTTGGCTAAAATGGAGAGGCTTGAACAGATAAATAAAACAATAATTGAAATCTACAGCTTCGCGCTATATTTTTTGTTCGGGAAAGACTATCAGTTTGGTTTAGAACTTAGATTTTCGTTCAGACCGCAATGTTCGTTGTTTATAATCAAATCAGTCTATGCCCAGGCTAGCTCTCAACAACCCGGTTGGATTTCTGCGAAACTTTCTTTTAAAATCTTATCGAGAAAGAAAAAGGATGCTTTTATACAATTACACACATTCAACCGTGTTGTGGCAACATCTCTCCTGCTTCCAAGTGCCATGAACAATAAGGATTAATTTTTGAAAGGTATGTTGCTTCTTTTCTGGCCGTCAAAATAGATTTACCTCACTCGCAGACAAACATAAAAATACTCAAAAAAGTGAGGAACTAAAAATGTTTGTTTACATGCATCCAACTTTACAGGCACATGTTCAACTTTTTCGCACTTAGAGCTTTTTATTTAAACTTTGTCATCTTTACCCCTGCGGACGACATTTCGTAAAAATTAGGGCCTTGGTTTGGAATTTCCTTCCCAGACCCCCGCGCTCAATACAATAGGATCTATCATCGGGACAGCTTGATGACAGATCGAGATGTGATTGATGGATTACTTATCGATTCGGATAGGAGATTGATCAAAGATTGATAATCAAGATTTTATAAGCTTATGATTAATTATCGATTATGCATTCGATTTATCATCAATAATCTTTTATCGATCATATTGATTTTATCGATTCTTTGTAATGATCGAGCTCTATCAATTTACAATCGATATACTTGATTGAACTAATACTAGCTCGATAAATAATCAGCAAAGGATCAATACTCAAGACTTTTTTATGGCTGAATCCTCTATCAATCTCCTAGGCGGCAATCACAAAATCTTCATTTCGCGTCCTCGTTGGATTCAAAAAGTGAGCCTGTCGGTCGGTCGGTCGGTTGGTCGGTAGTAAAATTTTTTGAGTTTTCTTAAAATTGGTCTGTGAGGGGATAAAAGGTAAAATGGCGTTAACTGAGGCGGCAGGAGGCCCAATCGCGTGTATGTTTTGCGTGGTGTCAGATTATGAGATTTAAACACTGTGATCTTTGACACCTAATGGCACGTGTAATGATAAACAAAGTTAAAATGCTGCGAATGCGCTAGAAATCGCTCACAAAAATCGGCAAAAATAAAATTTTTCAGCAAAGGAAACGTCATCAAAACAAAAAGTCCAAAAAATTTACCGACTCTCTGACTCAATTTTACTCAATTTTCAGGAGTCGGTCGGGCGACGCGAAACGAAGATATTTGTGATCCCGATGGTCGATAGGATTGATCACATAGGTCTGGTTCCTTCTTAAATGTAAATACTTTTTTAAATTACACTTTTTTAGAGGAGGCATTGGAAATTCCATGTTTTTCTAATTTTTCAGAAAATGTCTTAGAAATCCCAAGTTTTTCAAAAATCATTTTGACTTAAATTCTGTGTTGCCCCCCCCTCCCATTTACAGATTTTTTATATTGTGGCTGTAAAATCAAAAGGTCTACAGTATTACTGGTATTTTATTGGTTTGATTGTCATTTGACGGGCTAATTTAAAGCGCAGGTCACAATTTCTCTCAAAAGAAAGTGTTAATAGAGCAACAGTACTCTGAGGCGAGAAAGATTACATCATTTAACCCAGAATTCCCTCTCACCAAACCATTTTCAAAAAGTGACCCAGGAGGGGGTTTGAGTCTTCCCTTAAAATTTAAGAGCCTTTGTTTTAATCCCAGATGCGTCAAAAAAAGCAGTGGCACAAAACAAGTCAGGGGAAGTTTTAACTTTGGCGAGAACTGAGTTGGGTGTAACCAGTGAAAAAATGACCACCCTGGAGAGGGTTTATTTTCAGACAGATACTAATAATCTTTTTTTTTTCTTTACAGTGTCCTGGTCAGTTCAATCATCCTTAAAGGCATAGACAACAGAAGGTCAATACTGGTACCCAATTTTAGGTGAGTTCTCTGTCACTTTCACAAATTGAAGTGGAAGAAAATGCTTGAGTGATTCTAAATAATCACACTTTTTCCAAAAACATACCTGACCTTTACTATGAGCGTACTGAGGCCACTTTTTTCATCTACTCTTCAAGCCCTACCAGTTGGTCATATTAGATATGAGAATTACAGACCTTCAAATTTTCGTTTGTAAAGGGGACCCTTGGTGACCATTTCAGCCCGGGGACCCCCGTGGGTCTGTTTGGCCCGTCAACCCTGTGGATTTCTACGTATCAGTGGGAATAAAAAACACTAATATAATTTTTCTATTGAAAGGTGTTGGGACAGCGAGTCATGGCCTGGTCTATTTCCCCAAGATTAGTCAGTCATAGTCCGAACCCCTTCAAAAGAGACTTTAAAGTGCAAAAGAGGGGAGTCTGGGAGAAAAAGTTTCATAGAAAGGAGATGCAACAAATATTTATGTTATATAATTATTGAAACTCCTTGGCAGTGATAAAATTAAGTAATTTTTCTTTGTAGGGGACTCAATTGCATAGAATCACATCAACAGATCAATGTTGTTTAATTTTAAAACACCCCTTTTAATTGAAGATCTTGAGATGTATACATTTAATATATTGTAATATATTGAATTTTTTCTGTTTTAGGTATCATTGCATCATCATCAGGTGGAGTGCAACAATAGTTATAAATCAGCGAACTTGCATCTATTCAGCTTTCACGGATTTACTTTAAAAACTCAGCTAATCTGGAATCTATTCAGCTTATACGGATTTACTCGGCAAACTCGTTTAACTCTGTTACACTGATTTATTCGGAAAACTCGGCTAAACTTGAATCTACTCGACTTACATTAGTATACTCGGCATCTACTCGGTTTACTCGGCTCAGATTTATATAGCGAATTCGACCCATCTTACAGCTTACTCAACCAATTCGAATTCCTTGAGTTTGCTCGGTTTAAAAGAAATAAATACATTGATATTGTTATTTAACTCTCATTTCTTGTACCTGTTCCCTTCTAAATTTTCCAAAGCATGATTTTTGCGATCCCACCGTGCAAAACTTGTGCGAGTAAGGACTAAAACCCGGCCTTCGGAAGCAAAAACAAACTAGATATGTTTTTAGACTCTGGGCCTTCATGCCCTTGGGCCTCTTGTCTTCAATATATCTCAATCTGTTTTGGTGTTCCTCTAGGGTAATTCCACGGCTCAAACAGCAGAATGTCTCGAATGAATGCAAGATCCCACTTTTGCTTGTGTTGGCTTAGAAATAAAGAGAACAAATTATTACAGAAACCTACCGAAGACATCTCTAATCAACATACGTTGTATGCTTTTTTATAAGAATATACTTTATAAAAATATTAATGATGAAATTGGCCACAACATTAAGAATATGCTAAGAATATAGCATCACGGATTCTGTGCTGCAAATAACGGTTGGGGCCGATAATTACCGGTCATTTCGTAGTTTCTACCCCATTCCAACCATTCTGAAGCTTACCTTTTCACTTTGTCCAGTTAAAACTGAAAACTTTTGTATTTATATAATAATAATATGATTTTCACTAGCGATTTTAGATTTCTGTATATCTAATTCCGGGGGATATATTTTAGATTTGCATCAATGTTTTAGCCTAAACACAGATGATATCGGTAATCCTTGCCTCCTGATTAATGTTAAAGACTTTTATAGATTTTAACAATAGGGTGCGGAAAATATACGCACTCCTCCCCATTAAATTTTGAGTGATCCGTCATTTTTCTAAATTGGTGGTATTTTAAAGGATCCAATATTTGGGGTTCTAGAAGACTGTTTTCAAATTAGTCTAAGACTTTATTTTCAATTTTTAAGTTAAACATTTCCAACGATTTTCAAAGATTTTAAGTCTTTCTAAGTCTTTCAAAGTCACACTCAAATGTCTACACACGATGTCAAGAAATCCCTTTTTTATTTTGAAGCTTTTTGGAAGCAAATCTTTTGTAGTGGAAAGTAGTACTGCAAGGTCATCTTTTTAACATAAATCTTTTTAATATTGTGACAGTAGAGATATTTTGAGAAAACATCACTCATCCCAAAATAAACAATCTACATTATCCATTCAAGTCCAACGTGCTTACGCAGGAATAGACCATGAAAAGACATTCTCTAGCTACCAGCATTCAGTCAATGGAAAATCATCATATACCATTCACGTTGAATAGATTTACGCATGAAGATCATCGAGGAAAACGGACTGCAACCCCGTTAGCCCAAGCGTGACTAATATCTTACATACCACTGACACACTGAGATAATCGAGAACAAAACCAAGAGACTGAATCAATCTACGCACAACACTGAAAGATTTATGAGCTGGGATCGAGGAAGCAATCCCAACCAAATGAATGGACGCGGACAACTAAACCAACGTGACTATTGATCCCAGGCTCTAAATCCAGTCCTCTAAATACTCATAGAACTAAAAACTATAAATACCGGAATCACAAAATCATTAGAGGAGTTGGAGAGCGTGCTGGGAGTCGGAGAGCGTGCTGAGAGTCGAAACATGCTGGAAAGCTAGAGAGTTACGAACCGTACTATTAGTAAAGAGACTTGTTACTGATTTAGATCTGGAACCTTCCATAACATCAATTGCAGATATTATCGTGTTATCGACTTTTTAGACAACTATATTAAGGAACAGTTATTTGGAGTTATTGAAATATTAGTGATCACTTTTATGTAAATATAAAATTCATTCGATCGAAGTTACTATCGTCCATTTACTATCTTCTTAAATTGTACTCTTTCAGGGTACACTGCGCCTCGGGGTTTAGTGAAACTGTCTGGTGAAATATCCAGGGAGTTCCACACATAAATCTCCGTGTGCGACATTGGAGGTTCTACCTTAGAACTTTGAAAGTTGGATTTCTCAAGAGTGCTTCATTACATTCACAGTACAATACATTTACACCAAGCGTTGCTTTATTTTACCAGTTTGTAGTGGATTTATTTCGATTTTCATTTTACATTTCATTGAAGTTGTTGGACCATTTATTGTATCTCGTTGTACGTTTTGAATTATTAAAAATTGTTACATGGTTAACTTAAAGTGACTTTGCATTTTGAATTTTATTTTGATTTGCATGGTTGATTGTTTCTTCTTTACTCGTTGAATTATTGATTTTGGAACTTTTTGCATTTCCATCCAACGGTATATCTATTTTTATCGCTTGTCAATTATTCAAAGCAAAAAGAAGAGAGAGGATCCAAAACTGTAAGTTAGAACTTTCTTACTTTCGTACCTGAATTATTCATGATGGCATCGAATTTTCAAATCCGGAGACCGAGGAGACGAAGATCCTTCCCAGAAGAAACCCCGGATCCGATTGACGCAGGAACCCCTTTGCGCCATCCTCAAATACGATCTAATCATCGAGACATACTTGATTCATCGACGAGCGACGACCATACATATGAGGAACTGAACACTTACAATAGTGAAGGAGGATATCGCAGTAATGCCAGCGGAAGAGGAAATCGGATGGATGACATCAGACAGAATCGAGTTGACAACAACAGAGGAGAAGCCAGATCAAAGGACGACAGGCACATCAGTACATTCACGGTAGGAAAGAAGGACCTACCTGTCTTCACAGGTGAGGACACTGACAACATCATGTCCTTCTTCGAACATTTTGAAAGGCTTGCTTTATGCAACGATTGGAGTGACGACAGAATCTTGAAGATCTTACCAATTACATTCGAGAGAAGTGCGGGTTTCTTCTACATGCAACTCCCTGCCGATACAAAGAAGTCCTATGAAAAGTTGAAAGCAGCAATGATTGCAAGATTCTCATCAATGCAAACGAGATGCTCCAGAAAAGCTCAACTGGCAGCTTTGAAACGATCTGGTTTTACTTCTCTCGGCGACTACATTTTCAAGCTAGAGACAATTGCCTTTCAATTGGGCCTGACCTCCGAACAAAAGTTGGAGGCCCTGCTCAGTGGTTTAGATGAACCCCTTCGCACAGATGTCATACTCAAAGAATTCAAAACCTTTGAGGAGGCGGTACCTTACGTTACGTTGAAAGACCCAATAACAACCTCAACGAAAGACTCGAATAAAATGATAAAAGAAATACATGCAAAATTATCAAGTGGACAAGCGTTCTGTTCAACCGAACCAGGCTTCGAATAGCAACCAAAATTTCGAAAAGGAATTAGAAAGAAAAATGTCAGAGATGTCGGAGGAAAAATTACAACTAACAGCTGCGCAACCCCAACAGTTGAATGCTTTTGGTCAAACAAATTTGGCGTCGACAACAGATTCTTCCCGAGAAATCAACAGGTTACGGAATGAAGTTCGTTTACTTAAACAGGGTAACGGAAGGCCCCCAAGGGACAAAAGTATTGGATTCAATAGTCGATACATGCGCTCTGCCGATGGTCAACCAATATGTTACACTTGCCAACGTGTCGGCCATACCTCGAGAGTTTGTCGCGAAGCTCGAGGTCGTGGCAGGTACAACAACAATCGTCGAGGTAGCTACGGTGGTTACAGTAACAGATACGATGGAAATACGAATTATTATGGACATTACAACTACCAAGGCAACAACTATCCAGGAGATGGCAATCATGGAGGACAACAGAACAATATTGATGGACGTGGAAGGGACCCACGAATTCCATTCAACGATGGTAGGCGTTTTGTGTCAAGACCACAAGGCCCTCCAGCTTCGGCAACAAATCAACAAGAAACTCAACAGAACCATTCTACGAAAAGAGATGGCAACAACAAGGCATATACGACTAAAAGGAACACTTTCAACTGTATGATCCATCAATCGTCGAGTGAAAGCGATTTAAAGGCTAATTCCCAACCCAATTTTCCAGATCCCCCATATCCTTGGTATGAAATGGAACCTGAGGAGCCTGTCAAATATGAAGAGCTTGAACTTTGTAGTGACAGTGGCGACTCTGATGTTGAAATAGAATATACTCCACGCTCTCCCCCTCCCAGTTATTCCTCCCACTCCGACACCCCTTACCTTCGCTCTGGAGACAAAAAGAATGAAGAAGATGATGTTCAAAGCAGAAACTCCGAACCAGACGGACTCAAAGTATCATTTGAAGACAATCAAGATAGAAAAGAGGCCAACTTTGACACAACATACGATGATGAAGAAGAATCTGACTTTGCAGCAAAGAGCAGTGAGACCAA
Organism: Clytia hemisphaerica; assembly: GCF_902728285.1. NCBI lineage: Eukaryota > Metazoa > Cnidaria > Hydrozoa > Leptothecata > Clytiidae > Clytia > Clytia hemisphaerica. Next base: position 40,040 of record NW_027104213.1, on the reverse strand, counting down.
TGAAGTTGAAAACTTAATTGACATTAATGCATCTTTACACGACGAAAATGAAGTTCAGTCCACATCGAAGAACTTTCAAGTCCAGACGGTCGAGGGAACATCAACAACAGACAGTAATGAAGCATTATTTGGCATCGAACTGATCCCCGTTCAAAAGGAACAGTTTTATGAAAAGGACACAACAACAGTCGATGGAAACCACAAAACTCTATTTCAAAATGTCCTTGTACAAAAGATGAAGAAAGTTAAAAGTCGCTTCATCCAGGAAAGTCCTACCTCAGTCCGAATTTGGGGTAAAATATTTGGATTAGATTGTCAATTTCTGATAGACAGTGGGGCTGCCATAACAGCTATCAGTCGGGATTTTTGGGATGAAATCAAGAGCTTAACAACAATCTCACCCTCAACAAATAATCTTCCTAGTGTCGTAACCGCCAACCAAGAAGAACTAGCAATACAAGGGTCCATATTTATACCCTTGGAAATCGAAAAGGAAAAGTATATGACCAATCTATACATCGTTGAAGGCTTGAGCCACAGCATAGTGGTGGGGCATAACTTTCTTACTGAAAACAATGGAACGATCAATTACAAGGAACAAAGTTTAACTCTCGAAATTGATAAACCATCACTTCCGGTACCAAAAGAACACCTTGAGGCGATACCTTTACGTTCAATGTCTAAACGCAAGCCTACGACTGAACTATTTTCAAGAAAGAAGAAGAACATTTTACCACTTTGCGAGACGATTTGGCAATTCGAATATGATTTTTCATCTGGAGACGATTATCTCTTCGAACCATCAGAGGAACTGAAACAACAAACATCCTTGAACATAACTCCGGCAATTTTTCGGGGAAGCAGTGGAAGAGTTACCTTGAAAGTTACAAGTCTCAATGAGAATCCCGTCAAAATTCCTGCTGGTTCTCTTCTGGGCGCCCTAACAAAGATAACAACAATTGCACCGATCCAAGAGACAAGCCAAATTGATAGGAGAGTAACTGGTCCAGAAGACAACTTACAACACGAACCAAACTTGATTCCAACGAGTAGCAAACGGACGGCAGATGGAAAGAATGCTTCGCAAGTGAAAATCAATTCCGATTTGTCAGACAGCCAAACAAGACAGATTCAAGAGCTGGTTAACACCTATGAAGAAACTTTTGCAGCCACCCTCCAAGAAATTGGACTCACGCCACTTGTTCAACACATAATTCACACTGGCGACGCAGCCGCAGTACGACAACGCCCCTACAGAGTTTCCCCAAAACAAAGAGAAGTTATCGACAAAGAACTCGACCAAATGATAGAAAGAGGTTTGGTCCGAAAGTCAACGAGCCCATGGGCCTCACCTGTGGTCGTTGTACCGAAACCAGGAGGCGGGGTCAGAGTATGCTTCGACTATCGAGCAGTCAATAAAGTCACAACCGTCGACAGTCATCCTCTACCACGTGTAGACGACTTGCTAGATCATCTAAAAGGCGCAAAATATTTCAGTAAAATTGACTTAAAAAGTGGATTTTGGCAAATTCCTATGGAAGAGTCCTCAATTCCAAAGACAGCATTTTGCACGCACCGTGGACTGTACGAATGTGTCATCATGCCAATGGGACTTAAAAACAGTCCTATGACGTTTGAAAGGCTTATCGAACACGTTTTTACGGAAGAACTGTGGAAATCTGTCCTCGTATACTTGGATGACATTATCGTATATTCATCCACGTTTGAGGAGCACCTTATCCATCTCAAATTTGTCTTTGACAAGCTAGCTGAAGCCAATCTTAAAGCTCACCCTGGAAAGTGTGACCTTGCAGAGACGGAAATAACATTTCTAGGCCACATCATTTCATCAGATGGCATTAGACCAAACGAGGAGAACACCAGACGAGTACGAGAGTTCCCACAGCCAAGAACCGTCAAAGAAGTACGAAGCTTTTTGGGACTATGTTCCTACTACAGACGATTTGTGAAGGGATTCAGTAACTTGGCATCACCTTTATACAACCTGACGAAATTAGGAGTAAAATTCAATTGGGATGACACCTGTCAACAGGTATTTGAGAAACTGAAACATATTCTCACGTCCGAACCTGTGGTTGCTCTACCAGATTTTACAAAGAGATTCTACCTACAAACCGATGCGTCCAATACTGGAATCGGGTGGACCTTAAGCCAAAGGTATGACAAGCTAGAAAAGGCCGTGATCTATGGAGGACGTCGTTTGAATGAAGCAGAACAAAGACTATCTGTTATCGAGCGAGAAGCTTTAGCAATCGTGACTGCCGTAAAGAAACTTCACCCATACCTTCAGGGTAGGCAATTCACAATTCTCACAGACCATAAGCCACTGAACTACATCCTGAGCACAAAGGACAGCACTGGTAAATTATGTCGCTGGAGTCTATATCTACAAGCTTATGATTTTATCATCGAGTATAGACCTGGAAAAGCAAACGGGAACGCAGACGGTTTGTCAAGAATTCCATGGGATCAGCTACAAGTAGAAGCCCAAACTAAACCAAAAGTATCCAAAAAGAAAAACCAAACCATTGATTGGGAAAAGAGAAGACCAAACGAACCAATAGATATTCCGGAAAGAATGAACGAAGAAATAAACTCCTTTGATCATACAACCAGAGAGGCTGAAGACGGTCCTTCAAATATCAATGATGAGGAAACATTTCAAAGTCCATCAGAAGCAGCCAACAACCTCTTCTTCGCTGCTATTACGAAGAATACCTTCGACAAAGACGAAATTCAACGACACCAAATTGCGGATCCTGATTTGAAAGCAAAAATCGAATATCTGCAAAAGAAGACTCTACCCGAAGGCAAGCAAAAAGATACTGTTCTGAGAAACATTGACAACTATCTCATGGATGGAGGAGTTCTTTACCACATCTATAGCCCAAAGACCACTACACCCGAAGGTGTATGGAAACAATTGGTAATCCCAAAGAAGTTCCGCGCCACTATCATGAGGTACAATCACGATGAACCCAACGCAGCACACTTTGGCTTTGCCAAGACCGCTGACAAAATCAGAAGACGGTACTTTTGGCCAGGGATGTTGACTGATATCCAAACCTGGGTCAACACCTGCATTATATGCCAACAGGATAAAGGAACACCATCAAAGAAAGCACCATTACTACCTATAGCAACTGGAGAACCCTGGAGCGCACTTCACTGTGATGTAGTTGGACCTTTCCCAAGAACAGACGCTGGGAACAGATACGTAGTGGTTTTTATTGAACGACTCACCTCTTGGCCTGAGGCATTCGCGACTGCCTCGACCGAAGCACACGTTATTGCTGAATTGTTACTACATCATATCATATTTCGCTTTGGCGTTCCAAGATACTTTGTCACTGATCAAGGTACCAATTTTTTGTCTCATTTGATGGCAGAAGTTTGTGCGATGTTGAATATCAAACAGATTAGCACCACGCCATACCATCCTCAATCTAATGGCATTGTAGAAAGACTTAATGGAACCATTGTTAAAGGCATTTCCCACTTTGTTGCTTCAAGACAGAATGATTGGGACCAGTATCTTCCCTCAGTACTCTTCGCTTACCGTACAAGTATCAATGCATCCAGACAGGATTCGCCATACTACTTAATGTTTGGAAGAGAGGCTACGCTACCAAGTGACCTACAGTTCAATCCTGGACGAAAATTATCACCGTTAATTGAGGATCATCGTGAAAGGATAGTTGATCAAGTGCGTACCGCTCAGAAGCTAGCACAAGTGAACCTACGAAAAGCCCAACGACGAGACAAGTACTACTACGACAGAGGGGCCACTAACACTCAGTTCAAAGTCGGAGATAAGGTCTGGCTACACAATAAAAAACGTTATAAGGGCCTGAGTCCAAAATTGATGGCAAAGTGGATTGGTCCGTATCGAGTCACGAAAAAGATATCCGAAGTAAATTATGAGCTGAATGACCCCCTCAATAAAAGAAAAACCAACGACTGTGGTCCATGTCAACCGAATGAAGCCATTTAATGATCCAAACTTTCGTGCTAATAACGATGATTCCTCTGATGACTTGAGTGACGTATCTGAAGAGAATGAAGAATCAGAGCACGAAGAGACAGACTCATTCACACCTGGAAATCAAAATCAAGAGCAGACTATACCAAAAGAGATTAATGACACTGTTGTAGAAGATGAAACCCAACCTGATCCAGACCAAACTTTTGAAACTTCTCAAGAAATGGAAGCAGATGAACCAATCTACATGGTGGAGGAAATCTTGAAAATGAAGCTCAAGAGAAACAAAAGATACTTCTTAATAAAATGGCAAGGATATTCTCACGACGAAAACACCTGGGAACCTGAAGAAAACTTAAATGCGGAGTTGGTCAAGAGATTCCTAGACCCCAATCTATCGATTAACACCATCTCATACAGAAGAAGCCAGCCCACTTCGCTAAAATGGTCACTATTTCTGGTCCTTATGTTCATGCCAATAATATTTGGATCAAGACTGGGAAATCTCTACGATTGCACCACCACTACTCCACTAGGAATATACGAATTCCCAAAAATACCTACATGTACTCATTCGATGACAAAAAAATCAGAGCTTATAACGAAAGAAATGGAAGTCTTTAAGTATTCGCCGAACATCACTCACTTTAACATCCATTACTGCACGTTATACAAAACCACCACAATTTGCGATTGGAAACCAAGAGTTGCCTGGAGCAGAAAAGTTTCCTCCAAAAAGGAGACGTCTAATTCGGAGGAAATCTTTATCAGTCCATCTGATTGTATCCAAGCATTCAATACGAAAACATACAATGGAAACCCTCTTGAAAGAAAAAGTGGACATCGTTTTGTCAGTACACACCCTGATGGAAAAGTGGCTAAATGCAAGTATTGGAAGAAGACAACGTTAAAAATCAAGGAATTGACCCTTAGAACCTTCGATGCTCAAGTCGTTGGTAAAGAAAAATACATTGAACAACACTTAACCAACAGCAAATGCCCAAGCGAAATTCCAAAAGGACAATCATACGGCTCTTGTACCATGAAAGATGCACCAAAAAGTGCTCTAGTTTGGAATGACCCACATCATCCAGCAATCGATTGGCATTCACTAGGAAAACATGAAGTAAAGCAAATGGAGAGTCATGTTCTAATTCCTTCTCTCAAAGTTGGTGGAAGCATCCAAAATGAATATGGCGAAAGCAAAAACTACTTTTGCTTGATAACGGTCTATTACTGAAGGACCCAGTGATGAAAGGAAACATGTTCGAAGCCCTTAAAGACATGGTGACTGCATATTCCAAACGAATGGTATCCGACACTCTTGGACCTATCCTACAAGCTCACATTTTGCGTACTCTTATTAACCAGAAATTGGACATTATTCAAGAATGGGAAAGACTTTGTTTCATACAACAGGAAGTGTCGAGAATTCAACGATGGATGATAGCAGTTTTTCCTACAACTGCAGCCCGATGGATTCACCAAGAAAGTGGAGTCACCGTCCACATAGTCGGAGAAGCCCTTCAAGTACATCGCTGTTTGAAAATTTCCAACTACCGTCTGATCACCAATCGAAGAGTAGGAAATTCATGTTACTTCGATATTCCAGTAAAAGCACCCTATCATAACCAAGTTAAATTTTTACGAATTATGGATCGACAAGTAGTAGAAAAATCTCACAAAATCAACTGCTCAGCCAGACCTCCTATTACGTATTTACAAAACAACGAAGGCTCCTATGATGTGATAGACCAAGAAGGGGAAGTAACCAAGACAAAAGCAAAGAAGCAATTCCATGGATCCAGTTTTGTGAAGTTGCAAAAGATTAGAGGATTCGATGAAAGAATGATTCAGAAACCACCTCAACACCTGGCACCATACTCCATGCTAAACATCTTCTCCGAAATCCATGATGCTATGGAGGAAGTAAAACAACTACAGATAGAACGTGGAAATGGCGACCTTCTCACTGGTATTGGAGTTGGACTTGGAGGAGCTTTAGAAGCCGCTGCAGGAGGAACAAGCCAAATCATTGGAGCTTTAGGAAGTGGAATACAAGGTGTCCTAACTGGAGTTGGTAACTTGGATGAAAAGATTGTTACTTCCCTTGGTTCAGCTGCAGGTAATATCATCACTTCTACTGGCGATGCAGTGGAATCTGCTGGGAAAGGAATAGGAAGTATCCTCAACATCTTTGGTGGAATCGGTGGAACTATTAAATGGGTCGTCCTTCTAGCTTTAATTGGAGCTTTTGTATACCTGAACCGAGGCTCCATAATAAAACTTTTCAAGAAAAATACCAAAATGGAATTCTCACCAGCCCAGCAACGGTTAGAAAAAGACGAAGAACATTCCCATAAAGAAATGCATAGGGAACGACGTCACCACCGTCATCATCAAAGACATCGCTTTAAAACACCTAATGATGGGAAAACATTCGAAACAGTAACAGAAGAACCTGCTACGAGGGATCTCTTCACGTACGTTCATACTGGAAAGAAAAGAAGCCACATCCATAAGACCAAACGACACCATGGACATGTACTGGCAATACATTGCCGATCAACTGACCAAGAAGAGCAAAAACATGGCATCAAGACAGAAGTCTATTTATCCATAGAAGGAGAAACAAAGACATTTATTGCTCTGGTGGACACTAGTTCTAGTCATTCCTTATTCCTTATTAAACAAAAGAATTTGGGATAAAGCTGAAATCGCTCCATTCCTGACCCACAATGAAGGACTTTATTAGCATCAGTTACTGGAGGTATCCTTGAGACTGCTGGAAGTGCGATCATACTAGCTAGCATAGCAGACCCACTGTCATTGAAAACCCAGGAATTTATGGTTGTCCCAAACATTGAAGAAGATGTAATCATTGGAATGAATATTTTGAGCTCGGAGAAGGCTATCATCAACTTTTCAGAACAAACCATAACCAGTGCGAGCAGGAGAAAGAGATTCTTTGCGAGTAACAAACGAAAAGAAACACCCAGATTTTGGAGTATCCTAGCAGTTATAGCCGCTATTACTGAATTGACGGTTGCGACCCTGTACGTTCTCACTTTGATCAAGAATCCATCAGACGAAGAATATTTACCAAATGGAAATCTCACAAGTAAATTTGTCAAGATACCAACCATTTTGCATGTTCGAGCTGGAAAAGTGTTGTCAGAGCGAACAAAACATATTGTGGTTATCGAATTTCCGGTACCAAGGATTCTAAACCAATACATATCTAATTCCGAAAAAATGATCCTTGGTATCATGCATAATACATCAAAATCCAATGGTACAACCGAATACCAGAGATTGAATGCTAAATGTCGAATTCGAACCCTACATGAATAATGAAAGAAAGGAAAAACTTTGTATATATAACTATATGGGTAAAATTTTTTTTTGAGGAGTTTTGTTTTGTTTTACTACTGGAAGTTACTGTAAAAGAAGAGAAGTATGAGTATTTAATTGTAACTAATGTGAACTTTGATATAAATGTTTGAATTTTTTAAAGAAGAGAAGAAAAATGAACTTTTATCGCTCGATCAACTCACCTGGCTAAAATGCTACGAGGAAGTGGTATGGGCAAACGAACGACCACGAACGGATCCATATGCTCTTCAATCGCTCGCTTATATGGCTCTGATTGACTCAGACTGTAAAAACATCCACATAAAAATTTCCCGTAAAATATCTAGGGAGAAATACATAGTTCTACTATTTAATATTCGACACCAACTAACATACACAATGTGCCGATATGGCAAAGCTACACCACATTACTACTGGGATACCTACGTCACCAATATATACACGCTCCAACTTCACCAACTTAAAATACAGTCATCAATCAAAAGACAAAAGTGGTTTGGAGTGTTCGAAATGTTAAAAGTAGTATTTTGCCAACTTATGAATTCAAGCTATGGAGAAGAGTTTGCGGAAAAAGTTCTCAACATCCTGATTATAGATGAGACACCTCCAAAACAACCTTGCAACATTGACAACCATGAGCTACTAATTGATATTGGCCTGAGAGCGGCTGATATGTTGAAATCAAATGTAGGCCATCCTAGCAGCCGTTTTTCGAAATACAAAAACAGGCCTCACATCACCAACCGAATGGATTGGAACCCAAGCCACTTTAATCCAAATGTCTCACTCCCTGAATTTTCCGAAGTAGACCTACAACAGCTAGAAATTTACAGCTACAACAGAAGACCTTGGGACATGACATCTACATTAAAAAGACGGTTAGAGGAACGGAATCAATATGAATGGGTGTCCTACTGCCGATAAACTTCAAAATTGACTTTTTTTTTTCTTTCAAAACTTCTTCTCTTCTGACATATTGTACGTAAAATTTGATATTTAGATTTGGCATTTTAGGAACTCGAGTTTTCGTTATTATTAATTATTTTTTCGTTGTGGAATAATTTAAGGATTTTTAATTGTTTTTGTTTTTGAATTTTACTGAGAATGGGAAATAATTTTTAAAGAAGCAAAATTTTGGTGAATTAAATTTAAAATTGGAAACTGGTTAGGTAATTTGGTAAACAATCAAAGTCGATGATAACACAAAGATGCACGTGGCGTTTTATTACGAACTAATTCACGATAGATATCGTTTCGATGAACGTGGCGTTTTATTACGAACTAATTCACGATAAACGTCGTTTCGATGAACGTGGCGTTTTATTACGAACTAATTCACGATAAACATCGTTTCGACGAACGTGGCGTATTTTTACGAACTAATTCACGATAAACATCGTTTCGATGAACGTGGCGTTGTATTACGAACTAATTCACGATACGCATCAAATATGATAAATAATAGAGAAGGCCAAAAATACATGATGAATAATAGAGACAGTCGAAATTGGAAAGGGTACCCAAGCGAATTGTTAAGAATACGAAATGATGTTCATATACCAGACATTCATTTTGATGTGTATTGACGAGACACTGGTAAGCTAGCATATACTAGTGACTTTTATATACATATGGGAATGGATGTTGAAAAGGCGCACATGGTATGAGAATCGTTTTTATACTTGAAATAAATACTTTAGTGACGAGGACGTCACTTATCATTATATGGAGGTGTGACAGTAGAGATATTTTGAGAAAACATCACTCATCCCAAAATAAACAATCTACATTATCCATTCAAGTCCAACGTGCTTACGCAGGAATAGACCATGAAAAGACATTCTCTAGCTACCAGCATTCAGTCAATGGAAAATCATCATATACATTCACGTTGAATAGATTTACGCATGAAGATCATCGAGGAAAACGGACTCTAACCCCGTTAGCCCAAGCGTGACTAATATCTTACATACCACTGACACACTGAGATAATCGAGAACAAAACCAAGAGACTGAATCAATCTACGCACAACACTGAAAGATTTATGAGTTGGGATCGAGGAAGCAATCCCAACCAAATGAATGGACGCGGACAACTAAACCAACGTGACTATTGATCCCAGGCTCTAAATCCAGTCCTCTAAATACTCATAGAACTAAAAACTATAAATACCGGAATCACAAAATCATTATTGGAGTCGGAGAGCGTGCTGAGAGTCGAAACATGCTGGAAAGCTAGAGAGTTACGAACCGTACTATTAGTAAAGAGACTTGTTACTGATTTAGATCTGGAACCTTCCATAACATCAATTGCAGATATTATCGTGTTATCGACTTTTTAGACCACTATATTAAGGAACAGTTATTTGGGGTTATTGAAATATTAGTGATCACTTTTATGTAAATATAAAATTCATTCGATCGAAGTATCGTCCATTTACTATCTTCTTAAATTGTACTCTTTCAGGGTACACTGCGCCTCGGGGTTTAGTGAAACTGTCTGGTGAAATATCCAGGGAGTTCCACACATAAATCTCCGTGTGCGACAGAGGTTTGACTGTAAAATCAAAGGAATTAAAACAGCCATAAAAAAGGAACGGAAAAAGCTTTTGATCTCAAATTTTCAGAATGACTTTGTATCACCAAAAGCTTCAAAAGTATCAAGTTCTCGTTTCAAACTGGAGAGGTCGAAAAAAATCGATAAACTTGGGAAAGGTGTATTAAGTTTTTATAAAACGAATAGGTAACTGCTTTGGAGAGCAGATTTAAACGACACAGTAATCATGTTTTTATGCCACGAATAGATAAGTGCTTTGTCGTAAAAATCTGCTCGCCTACGCATATCGTTCTTCACCCCTGTCTACGCTACTTGTGCTTAAGGTCATGGATTCAATGCCTGGCCGGGTCATACCAAAGATTTCACTTAGTACAATACGGTATTTGATGCCTCTCTGCTTGATTTTCAACAACTAAGAACAACTAAAGCACATGTGTGTCCGCATCAGAAAGTCGTAGGTTGGAGTCGCTCCCTTTTCTTTATGTTTTGGTAGTCACCCTTCCTCTTGAATAGCTTGTTTCCACGAGATGTTCTACGAGTCTGTTTTGCGAGAATTGACGATCCGTCTCAAATTATTTTCATGGTTTGTCTTGATCGTGAAATTTGCCAAGTATTTCAGACTTTAAGTAGTATATTGAACGTAGCAAAGAGACCATTGTCTCACAAACCTTTATCCCGTTCCATGGGCAGCCATTAATAATATGCTCAAAATATCAATACAAAGCTAACTTTGATGAATAATGAGGACTAATTTATGATTTTCAATTTGACAGGTTTCCGAACAAGGTGAAACACACATCAAAGAATTAGAAGATATCGAATCAGCCAACAACAAGAAGTTGATGTCAGAATATGAGAAATATCAAGAACTACAAACAAAGAGTCAACGCATGCAAGAAGATTATGAACGACAACTTCAACAAATGGAGGAAGCCAGAGAACATGCTCTCGAAGAGTTGACTGAATATTACGAAAAGAAACTACAAGGTACTTCACGACCTACTTTTCTGCCTGAGATGGTCAAAACTTTACTCTTGCCCGCTCTCTGCCGATTATACTCGTAGTAGCGAAAGTATCACGAACAAGTATTATAAAGTGTTGGATTGTATTTTGGATTTCATGCTATAATTGTACTCTATGTGCTATGCTCTACTGGTATGGTCTATATAGCTTTACCATGAAATGTCCGATGAAATAAGATTTGGACTTAGCTTGACCAAATTTATATATCTTTCTTTCATTTTGTTTCAATGAATTTTGGACGATTATATTGAAAAATGGCTAAAATTATGAGTCCAAATCGTCGTTTACGTCCTTTTTTTCAAGTAGTAGTTGGTTTTCAGGAGTGTAGCTTTTAAATGAAACGGGGAAACGAGAGGGTGCAAATCTATTTTGTGCTTATTCTAAATCGAATTTTCGTTCTTCCTTTCAGACAAGACATCAACATTAGAGCAAGCGAACGAAGAATCACGTCAACACTTGCGTGAATACGAAGAAACGAAAAAACAAATCGAAGAAGATGCGGATCGAGAAATTTTAGACATCAAGAATAAATATGAAAGGAAATTACGTGAAGAAAAAGAAGCTAACCTTCGATTGAAAGGTGAAACTGGTATCATGAGACGAAAGGTAAGGTTCATTCCATTGCTAACGATTATAAAATATTTCTCCGAACAGAATTTCGTGGTGGAAAATGTGTGGCGGAAAATGTGTGGTGGAAGAAAAGCTTAGTATACCCATCGGCCATGTTCTCACGTAACGGTTCCGTTTCAATCCGAAACGGAACCGTAGCGTGTGAACGTGGCCTTCGTCTCTTGTAGCAAAATGACATTAGACGATTGCTACCGCTACAAAATATCTCTACTCTTAATCCATGATTAAAATATACTTAATAACTTAATAATACCCAACAGAGCTTTTAGACAGCTATTTGAATACACCTTTCAAACCTTCGTGACTTAGTTTGCAATTGAGGAGATTGGTAAACTTGTAAATTCATTACCAGTATTTTCGAAAGCCGATGGCACTGTTAAGGGTTGATAGCACAAATATCTTATATAAAACACTAGATAGAGCTACAACTCTGTATTTTCCACGCAACGACAGGTAAAGCAAAATAATCCGCCATCTTTGCTGCTGAAAGTAGGTCACAGTTCGATACTGGCAATTTTTTCAACCAAGCAAAAAAAAACCTTAATGGCGCGAAGCAACGAGTTTAATAAAGATTGGCTTGATCGATCAAATTGCCAGCACCGAACTATGGTCTACTTATCAAAGATGGCAGATTATTTTGATTCAAATAGGGAAGGAGTAGCTCTATCTAGTGTTTTATATAGAATAGCTATGGTTGAAAGTAAAGAAAACGATTTATTTATTTCACTGAAGATTGCCATCCTGGATGGCATGAAACTTTGAGAACGAAATTAAACTAAATCGTTTTCTTTACTCAAGAAATCTTTAAACAGAAGATGGCTCTGATTTATTTATAGTATCCTAGCTATTCCTTGGAAGTATTCATGTTTAAATTTGCCACTTCTGGCTAAAACCGGAGTATTTCTGTAGAAAACATACGTCATGAATATTGTGAATAGAAAAATACAATGCAAAATGTTAAACTGAAACATCCTATCATTTTAGTTTACAAGCCTACAGAAGGAGATTGAAGATCACAAAGCAGAAATCCAACGTTTACATGGTGAAGAGAGTAAGTTGCAAGGAATCATTAAATCACTGGAGAAAGATATTTATGGTTTGAAGAAAGAAATCCAAGAACGAGATGAAACCATCCAAGATAAGGTATCGCATTCATTGAAATAGCGCCATATCGCCCAAGCAATGGTTATCCACTTTTCCAATTCTTTTAGATGTACATTATGATAACACATTGAGATAACTTTACAACGTTTTTTTTGGTGACCTTTGGTGGTGATTAAATTTAAGCACAATCTTAACATTGCGGAAGTGTCAAAATAAAATAAGTTTCGAAAAATCAGCTCCAAAAACACATTCTAAAGCGTGATCTTGTAGGTCAATTTGCCTTGTTGCTCCGTGTGTAAACTTAAAACATTCAATCTTTTGTTTGTAGGAAAAACGTATTTACGATTTAAAGAAGAAGAATCAAGAATTGGAGAAATTCAAATTTGTTTTGGATTACAAGATCAAGGAGTTGAAGAAGCAAATTGAACCACGTGAAAATGATATCAAAGAAATGAAAGAACAAATACAAGAGGTACATCATATTATTTGATCATCTTTTCTTGCAGGGGCCAAATTGAATTTTTCGGGGGGGGGGGGGTTAGACGTTTCATTATGACACCGTGTCCCTATGTATAGACTAGCAAACTAGTCTGTTGATTAATTATGTCAGAGGGCGGCAACATAAAGGCAGCGGGCGTTGGCTAAAATAGGAACTGCGTAGGAGAACGAGCAAAAGTTGGTGAGAGGCTGCTGATTAACTGCTTTCAACCCTTGCTGCTGACAAAACTCTTACACTCACTTTTCCCGCGTGATACCGTTCCAGCCCGACTGGCGTGCCAGTCTACCCTATGTATGAGTTTTTGTGCATTTTCCTCGGGGAAATCCCAGAAACCAGTAAACCACCGCCGAATAATTTACCACTGTCCATCGATACTCTTGTCCATAGTTTTTGACACTTATACTGTATAGTTTCACTAATTTTGATTTTATCTTCCCCTTAGATGGAAAGTGAATTGGAGCGCTTCCACAAGCAGAACACAGGTTTAGAATTGAACATCGCTGAACTTCGATTGAAATTAAAAGCAACAGAGAAAGAATTATACGGCGAACGACAAACGGTAAGTTAACGTGCATCAGTCGTCCATCATGAAGTTTGTCGGTTATATTGTGGACTTTTGCTTTTCCTTTTCAAACATTGTCAACAGAGGTGTACTGCTAAAGGGTTTTCTGAAAAAGCTCATTTAGCGAAGATTTATTTGCAGTTAAGTTGTTCTTAAATATTCATTTATGGTATATTTTTTGAACAGCTTCTGCCCAATAATTCTTTCGTTGTTCAATCCAAGCTTTGCTAATACGTCTTAAAGGTTTTATTTTTATATAAGTGTTTCCGTTTCATATCAGACACATATTTCATATCAGAACAGTGTGTGCCTAATTGTTATATTATGCTGATATAAGCAAAAAATTGTTGCTCCACACCTGTGTCAATCCAATATGAAAAACTTTGTCAATAAAATTGATGAGTAAACAAACGATATCACTCTTATTTAAAAGCAAAACCTTTAATGATAAAATATGTGCCGCTATATCGTAAATCCTACTCCAAAATATTACTAATCTCATAGCATATCATCTATCCTGCCACACCACACTTTGCTCTAAGAGAATGCAGCGAGTATTGGATCCGAGGAGCTTCTTCTAGCCAAAACATTTAAAATCGTGTTGCTTTTTACCTGTAAACGAATGCGAAAGCGAAAGCGACTGGGTTCTAATGTTTATGATTGGTGTATATTTTTGGTGAGATTGTTTTGCTTTAACCAATGAAAGCGCTTAGAATTTCATTGAATATTAATGCCAGATCTGGAGTAGAAAGTTAGCTGATATATTCTTATTTGATTCTCTTTATACCAGGTTCACGACAAACAAGCCTTGGTCAAACGTTTCAAGACAGACTTACACAATGCTGCTGGCTTCATTCAAGAACCTAAAAAATTAAAAGAACACGTCAAAGAACTTTATGGAAAATACGTCAGCGATGATACGGTAAGAGTTTGCAAAGATTCTAAACTTCGTGGGACGGGTAGAGCCTATTCGTTTTCACAAAAATAGCAGCTCTATTTAAGCGTTTTTAAGGCGTTTTTAAACGTAAAAATTCGACCTTAAAAGCGAGTGAGCTACTTCCAAAGGCTCTAATTAGCATATATCCATGATGCTGAAGCGATTTAGAGGGGTTAGAACCGGTTGGGAACAGTAGTTTTGCCAGAAAACTGGTTTTTAGGCCTCCAAAGCTGCCTGGGCTTACAGTGTCCTATTTTAATTGCTCTCACTACGATCCAATAAGTCAGGTCTTTCTACTCCACCTTTTATGATAGAATATTTAGTATTTTTCTTATCTTTGAGTCACGTTTACTTTAACCAAGGCTGCTTTAACCAGACTTTTTATTCTTCTTGCTCCCTTTTCACCTCCAGCCAGAGGAAGCGAGTGTTGACTTAGATATACAAAAAGAATACGCACGTCAACGGGAACATTTGGAACGAAGTGTTGCGTCCTTACGTAAGAAGTTGGCAAAAGATACAGAAATTCATCGAGCTGACAATGTTCGCATCATGCAGGTCAGTTTTGCTTCTCTCTCGTAATTTTGACAACACTTAGAAACTGAATTAATGGGGTGTATCGATGTCGTCAAAAAGTTTCAGAAATATTTACTAAAATGCTGAAATGGAAAGCTTCGGCGATTTATAAGCTAACTTCGATAAAACTGATGGGGTGGGATAAGGCATGAGAATACTAATTGGTTGGCTAAAATTTATCATACTTTGAAGCATATTCAAATCCAGATCAACAATTTGTTTTGCGTTATATCCTTCCATGTTTTATATTTGCTTTAACGTTACTAAAAGTTGTTCACTTTCACCCTTTCTTGCAGGAGAACGTCTACTTGATTAAAGAAATAAACGATTTGCGACGTGAATTAAAGAACGCACGAACACAAGTACACGATCTCGAAGCGTCTATTAACGTGATGCGTAAACATCAAAATGCCGGTGGGATGTCGACAACGTCTTTATTGGAGAGACGTGACAGTAGCGATGAAGGTAACAAGACGACCGAACTGAACAAAATGATTGATCTACAGAAAACAGAAATGCGACGGTTAAGAGCACAAATTGTCGATATGGAATCGAAAATAGCGGAACGCCCATCATCAGGAGGTGGGCGCCTCCCACCTTTGCCTGTTCAGTAATACTAATGAATGAATTTTTGTTTTTAATTTAATCAAATTAATATTTTTTTATCCCCTAAATAACTATTTTCATTTTCTTTTCAAAACCTTTTTGTAAATATGACTGAATGATAAATTATGTAAATGTACCAAAGAATAATTCTAAAAGACTACTGATAAATGCTAATATGACATGGCGTCAGTTTCTGTTTGTTTTATTTTACCTGGTTAAACCAAAGAACTTAGTTAAACTGAAAACTTCAACTTCGCAATTCAAAAATTCAATTCAAATTCAAATTCAAAACTTATTTATTCGCCTGCATATCATTAAAAATTTACATATTTAAGTTAAGGGGAGGGGATGCAGGCCAGGAGTCCATCCAATAGACGTTTCCGTCTAATCATATGGAATGGCTACCTGGACGCAGATTTTTTTTTTCTGTGGGGTTGATATAACTATTAGAGTAACAATATTTCAATATTCCAAATAACAAAGTAAAAAAAACGCAACGTAACTATCGACAAAAAAATAAAGTTATTTAAGTAATCTTTTGTTTGAATAGATCAAGAGTATTTTTATATCTATTATAGGGACTTTCATTTTTCTGGTCAACTGAGCAGTTAAGAGATTGCTCAGTCGAAACATTAACATTAACTCATTTTGGGCTCAGAATTCAACTCTCTTATTTCGAAGCTCGTTTAGTTTTGGTAACCTCTTCATACAAGCATAATCATTTTGTGTATTGAAACTTTATGGACCTTTTCATAAATTACGATACGAACATCACTTGCCTCGTTTTGAAATTATTGCCATGGTGAAAACTAATTTCTATTCTTAAAAAATCAATTAATTTCTCAAGGGACATAATCACCATGGAAATTGTTTGAATACGAGGCAAGTGATGTTCGTGACGTAATTTATGAAAAGGTCTATCCTTTTATCTGTTTTTGGTGCACTATCTATGGCACTTCAAAACGTTGTTGTCTTTGATGACAAAAAGACTTCCTTTGCAATGTTATTTTTTGTTGGGATAATTCCAAAAGAATAATCATAAGTTTTTATTTCGAAATTCCATACAGTTAATACAGGAGTAGTACTAATAGTACTCTTCAAACAGCAAGAAATAAGATGCGAACAACAGTGCTGGGGAGATTGATTAAAAGGGCGAGAAAGATAAGCTTACGGATTATCCTTGACATATGATCAACACAAAGTAAGTACTTTATTTTTGTTTATCAAATAGGGCGAACATTTTTTACTACACATTACCTTCATTGTAAGTCTGCCCCAGTCACCCCTTCAGATTTCATTAAGACACTTTATAGTTGAAATGCTTTGGAATCAACGACGGATTCTTTGAATCAAATTTCAAATTCCAAGTCCTATATCAAGCTCATCTCCGTGTGAAGCATAAAGATCAAATTATCTTACTGGGTTTGAAAGGCAAAAAAACATTGAGTCTGAGTTCCGTCCGTGTCAAAATATAAGTAATTTTAGGTTAGTGAGATGTTTATCACTAACACTAGTGCTCAGATATGTTTTGCTCAACACGACAAAGGGGTTCTTTAATATGGTTCCGTGCCATAACTGCACGATGCAAGTTTAATTAACACAGAACCTATTTGTTAAAATTTGGAGGTTGAGCCCGTAACTAGTTTAACAACCATATCTGATTTAAAACCAACTCTAGTTCGAGCAATATAGTCTACGTCAGTAAGGCCTAAAAAGCCTGGAGTAGGGGAGTAGTCTATTGTGTACTATAGAGTAGGGAGCATCAACGGTTTCAAATCGATAGGCGTGGCGTTTAGAGATGGCGGTAGGGTGAGATAATGGCGGTTGCACTAAATCCGCCCTTTTCCCGCCAAAATTTTCACGTTTTTGGGTTTCCTAGAATTTTTCATGGTCACACTTACCTCAGCATTCTGATCTAGTACTCGTCATGAGAGAATGAGGAAAAGGAACTCTAAAATGGCGGCCATGTCAACAACAAAGAAAGAAATCACAACATTTTGACTGAAAACCTTCGAAATTTGAACGCAAGAGCGTAAAATATACATTTTAAATCGGATTAATTCAATGGCTTTTCGAAGATCGTGTCCAAATTTTTAAGATTTTGAATGTACAGTATAATGATGTAAATTCATTTTACTAAATAAAATCATGGGGAATGGACCTACTAAGGAAGAGAAACAGATTGCTGAAATTGCAGAAAAGGTATATAAAAATCCTCTTAGTATTCACTATCATAACTTTGTAAACTTAGACCTTGTCTAATTCTTTCATAGCAGTTGTCTGGTCTTTTAAATGCTTAAAAATAAAATAAAAATATTAATAACCAGACGGCGTCAACAGTCAGGATTAACCGCCTAAATAGGAACAAATTTTTCGATTTCACAAATATTCTTATCTAGGATATAGGGTACTTATCTAGGAATAATTTTTATTCTAGGCTAGGAACATTTTCTTTTGTCTCCAAATTTTTCCTTTCAAAACAAAGTAGCATGTTCAAGTTATGACTAATAGATGTTTCCTTAGGGGAAGTTCTTTTTTTTAGCTTTTCTAGTTCTGTCGATCATTAGGGAGGCCGAAAGGTCGCGCGTAAGAGCGGTAACAATTCCTGATTTTTGTAAAAAAGAAGTTTGGAGATAAATATCTCACCTTTCTTTGAAAAAAGATATTCAGAAATTTCTTAATCTGTCTTTTAAAAAAAAAAACCAGCCGTTTTCGTCCCTTCCTTGAGTCACAATCGTCCGATAATCGCAACCCGACTATCATTTCTGGCACGAAAACCGGCACTACCGTCGTTTCAAAACATAGGCCTTTTTCAAAAGGTTATAACAATTGAGCAAAAATCGTTAGCCGTATAATTTTTTCACTATCGTCTTCGTCCCTCGTGATTCAAGTTTGTTTTAAATCTACACGTGAAAAAAAGAAAGATCTCCAAGAGCCAAGAAATTGAAAACTAAGTTTTGGTTTGAAATTCTTGGTTGGAATTTCACAACATTTTTACTAGTGAGTGGTATCAAATCAAAGCTGAATGCTTCTGCTATAGACCTTTTTTCAAAGAGGCCACCCTGTTGAATAATTATGTAGTCCAGCAGAAAAACAATGATAAAACCATGCATAATTATTACAATATGCATGATACATTAATTATGCATGGCTCTATCATTGTTTTTATGGCTGGAGTACATAATTATTCAACAGGACGTCCTCTTTGAAAAAAGGTCTATTCAGCCATATAATTTGCTTTTCCAAAACTTTTTCTGCTCAAATGTACGAGTCAGTTTTCTTTGGTATGGTAAGACAAATTAACTTTTTTCAAATTTTTTGATTTGTATTTGACGTCATTTGACGTTCGAACTGCCTTTTGATTTGGTCTCTTTTTTTTTCAAAATGGCAGAAAATGTAAACAAACTAACTGAATCTCAGCAAAAAATTCCAAATTTTTGGAATATTAGCTTAGGTTAGGAAAATGAAAACTTTCATTTCAAAGAAGTAAAACTTCTCCAAACTTAATCAACCTGTAGAAATTTTGTATCAAGCATTGCCAGCTTCAACTGTTGTTATTGGACCTCTATGCAAGGAAGTTTTTCTAAGAAAAAAAATCTCAATGAATCTGCTTCGCTAATCTTTTATTCAAGAAAGTGGGAAAAACTTGTTGTTAATTAATGGCATACTGTAGTTTTGGAAATCTCATAAAATCTCATAAAGTTTCAGACATGGGGTGGGAATATTTTTAGGTTTTCAATTTTGACTTAAATGAATTGTGGCTTGTGTGCAAAATTTGCATATTTAGGTACACTCTAGATTGTGAGCAATTTGTGTAGAAAGACAGGTCTGTAAAATACTGCCAGATATTACGAAAATTTTGAAAATTCAGATTTTGACTTGTTTCATGAATCCCAGCTTGTGTGCAAAATTTCAGATAAATCGGACCATGGAATCACCATTTTTTGATCATATTTTTACTTTGATCTTTGAATTAGCTGGTGGGTCTGTAATATACACATGTTCCAGAGTATAATTTTTTAATTTTTTTCAAAACTTGGAAGCTTACATCCATGTCCAACTCTCCTGAAAATTTCAGAACAATTGAATAAGCCGTAGAAAAGATACTAAATTGTGAATCTGAAAAAGTGATTTTTTCACTGTTTTTGGTGCCGTCACCAAAAGAGCTGTTTTTTAAGCCACAAAAAATGGCATATCTTCAGAACCGCTTTTTTCTGAGAGGTCTATGACCCCTCATTTTCTTGCATTTTTTACCCTTTTTCAGATGGACCTATTTTCAAAGTGACTAGATGAGTTTGAAATTTTGCCCTGACCACCCTACGATCATCAAAACTCCCTCAAATTTTAGTATGTTCTTTCTAATTCTATACATGAATGATATTATACTGTGGGATCAGGTAACTTGCATCATTGGAGGCAAATATGCATAGCTGGTCATTAAAATACAAAATTAAATGAAAACAAAAATGGTAGAGTAGAGCTGCGATCGAAGCTGCGTAGTTCATTTGTTTTGAAATTTAGCTGCTTTGATTGGTCAGTCATTTGATGGCTATGCAAGTTTCACTCCACTTAACGGTACCACCCCCTAAAAAGTTTTTGCTAAAAAAATCGCTATCAAAAGTTAGAAGCTGAACACCCCTTTTTTTCTAACCCCCTCGAAGGCAATAATGCGTTTGTTTACCTCCCAAACAATTTTATACACAACGCCAATGGTGAAGCTTACATTTTTCTTGTAGAAGAAAGATTAAATTTGCTTCTCTTAATAAAGACTAAAAATAATTATATTTGCTAATCTTTTAGAACAAGCACTTCAAAAACCATAACCTGCCATAACATTAGACATAAACCCGCCAAGCTGAAAAATCGCCAGCGAAGGTACAAAAAAAATCATTATTCTCCTGGGACTAGAACCGTCAGATCATCAAATCAAAACATTGATCTTCTGAACCCCCTGATTTACAGCGGGTTTTACTAATGTGTTGCCCTTGACCTTGTATATCAAAACAGGGGTTTTAGTATTTTCTTGCACAGGAATGAATGTGTGACGTCATAATTTGACAGTTTGTATTTTTTGAAAGTTTGATGTGTGTTCTTCGTCTTCGTAGAATTTTTTAATGGCATGAAGACAGAATATGCTATGTCTTTAAGAACAAATTTATAAAAGGCTTTTGTTACCATATTCTGTAAATATTTATTTTTGGACTAAGAAAATATAATCCTGTCTTTTAAATATACTTTATAGAGAAATAGAATATGCTCACTGATATCTGCTGATATTTGAATTAATCTTATTTACTGTAACAACTCTTCAATATGCTTCAATAGCACACACTTGATAGAAAGGCTTGACTACTAAAAATTTTATCACTCTAAGCCCAATAATTTTGTAAAAATCAACATATGTTCTTTAGAAAGATTATTATCTAACTTGATTAGTTTGCAATTGTTATTTTATCGATTCGGAAATGAAAGTTGAATTCTGTTTTTTACCTTTCTTTGAAAAATATTTTTACTGAAAGGGCTGACCTAATGTAGTGCTACAAAAATTATGCAACAAAGGTAAAAAACTTATTTAATATCTCTTTTTCACCAGGAAACAAAGCTTGAATGTCCTGTGTTAGTGGATTTGGGACATGGAACAATTCGTCACCGACATGAAGAGATTGTCAAGGAGGATGAGAAAAGTAAAGAAGTCAAAATTGGATATTTTTATCATCCACGACTTAACGATTTCAGTGAAGGTATGTTAATTTTCAAATTTTAAACAAGAATCCCATATTCTGATAGTGTGTTTATGCCTACAAGCTAAGCTTGAAACTCACAATTCGAAAGGCTTCTTTCTAATAGTAATGAAAGTTAAAACCTTATAGCCTTCAAAGCCGGCAACGTTTCAAAAAAAGTATCATTTACTTGATTTTTAGATTGAGCATTTTGATATTCCTATATTCCCTGATTTTAGGGATGACTAACACATGTCCTCTCAAAATATTTTATTTAAAGTATCTAGAAAATGATCTTCTTGTTTCTTTTTTGGCTGAACCTATATTAATTTTACAACCGATTCTTTTCACCAGATGCTATAATGACATACGAAGACAACAACAGATTGAAATATGTTTTCAAAGGACCTACCAAAGATTCTGGTAAAAAGTTGTATTACATTTATGGCACTAAATCTTCAGATGTGGACAAAGGATTAACAAAAACAAATTACAAACCACAAGGGAAAGGATATAACTGGCCACAATCGTATCGTAAAGCCAATAATTTGTACTATGATGTAATCTTTGTTCCTCAAGGTAAGTTTGCTTTAAATAAGGAAACATTTTTAACAGAGAAAAAAGCAATGGCTACAGAGTTTATTTGAACCAGTTTGAAGTTGATAAAGTATTTTCAAAAATTTATTTTTACATTTAATAAATTTTCCACAAAAGCTTGACACAGAAGTTCGTACTTTCTTTTAGATAGGAAAGCGAACCCTGGCCTTTGATGAATAAGTTTTATTTCATTTTTTATTTCATACAGATGATATTGATGAGGATGAGACGAATGAGGCAAGTGGTCGACAATCCAGCATGTCACAAATTGATGACATCTTGAGCAGTGCTTCTGAAAGCCAACTTTCCAATGGTACACATGTTGACAAAGAAAACATTAGGTAATACCATCCCCTTTTTGGATTAGAAAAATGAGTAAATATTTCGCTGCTTCAAAGACTGTGGGTTCTTGATAGATTCTATTTAATTTTTTTTATTTGTAAAGCAATGTTTGTCTTGAACTTGGAAAGTTTATATTTGCGAATTATTCATTATCCAATCATTCGATGGAGTAAATTTGATGAACAAATTTATCAACACCGACCTACCTTACTGTTAATAACTTTTTTATTGCATAACCTTATAGATTTCATTCTCTCATTTCGTTCAGTTTGAAAGTGCGCACAAGTGAGACGGTGATGGATTTAATTGAACGTATCTCTTTACAACTTCTCGTTCCTTCAACTAATATCCACTTCATGATTGACAAAGAAGAAATCAAGTAAGTCACCGAGACTATCATAAAACAAGCTTCCCGCTTTGTCGCCCTGTGACTAGTAGAATAATTTCCCAAAGTCTTTTTCTATGTGGGAAAATTCCCTGAAGCCCATTTCAGATTCCTTAACATAACATTTTATTTTGGAAACGAAAGACTTTCAAATACCAGTTTAATTTTCTCCTAAAAGCACAAAAGTGATTTTACCAATGGGGATGAGAGGTCACTGCCTTATAGTTCAACTTCTATTTTTTCTAAGTGGGATTAAAAAAAATCCTAAGGAAAGGGAATAATAGCAAAAAAGGGGTATTTTGGAAAGGGGGTCGGAGAAGAGCCTTCCTTTTTCTGGTGTGAGTTTTTGATAGTTTCTCAAATTTTTCACATTTCTAATCTAATCTTCTAATCTTCAGCACCAATGACCACTTGATCAATCACTATCCAGAAGATATGAATGTCCCTGGACAATCTTTTCCAATACAACTCCGGCTGACATGATATCGTATACTTATTGTATACGATTCGTTATCTATGGTATTGCTTTTGAAACATGAGACGAGAACTACGGATTCATATACGATATACGGTAAGTTGGTCTAATGTCGACATCCCTCTTCTAATTTTCACTGTTCTTTAGAGATAGATAATGGGAAGGTCGGAATCGCTGATTGAAACTGATTTTCTTTGCTTGGCAATCGGTTGAGGAGTCTATCAGTGATTCCGACCTTCCTATTATTCTTATCTCTAAAGAAGGATGTCGAAGTTAGAAGAGGGATGTCGACATTAGACCAACTTACGGTAGTTCATAGTTTTTATTTCTCTCTATTTTTATGAATGTCACAAGTTTCCATAAGGTGACTCATTGGCAAAAAAAAAGCTTTTAGCTTTGGTTATGGTTAAGAAAAAATGAATTAACTCTACCTTCATTCAAGTGTTGAAATACCTGTATCTGCGAATCAAAAAATACAAAAACAGTTTTTGTGTCTTTTCAGCTGTAGCACTAAATTGGTTTTGACAATTTTTGTTAAAAACCAAATTTTTCACACGTCATAAAAACTCGGCAATAAAATTACCTAAAAAGCTTTTTATTCTATTTATTTTATAAATTTTATGTAGATTTTGTAATTTTTTGATCAGTTTTGTACATATTGAATGATCTAACTGTCGAATCTACTGTTTGGTGTAGTAATTTATAGTTTTATTTCAATGTCTATTTTTGTATTTTTGATTAATGTTTCGCTAATTGTCAAAGCTGAAAGAAAGTGAAGAATAAAGAATAAATCACATTTTTTGGTTGCTCTTTGAAATATATTTACAATAACTCTTACTGCACAAAAAAATTAGAAATTTACAAAAACAATATAAGGCAGTGCAAAATAAATAGAAATACCGAACTAGAAAATTTTGGTTGTTTTTTATTCGACAGGATTAGGGTTGGCGAAAGGTGGGTTTTCCATCTCTGTAATGCAAATATCATAAGCGATTTTACATTCTGCTGTATCACCTCCATTTTCACGGCATGCCCCTTCCTCGTTTTTACACTCCTATGTAATAATCCAAAAAGAGAACAATTATAATGTTTTTCAGTATGTAGATAGTTAATGATTTTCAATTAAAGTTGAGCGATTTTTGGGACTCAGATGAGCGGCACTGGACTGATTTTAACTTATCTTTTTTCAGATTTTTGAAAGTGCATTTTAGGGTTATCAGGAGAAAAAGGGAAAATGATATGAAAAGGGTTCTAATGTGTTAAGATACAGAACTTTTGGGATAGATAATTAAGAAACTTTCGAAACTCTTTTGCTCTGTAACAATCTTATTGTAAAATTTGATAAACTTAAGAATAGAGGAATATTCCTTAATTAAGAATTTTACCTACCTCTTCAACAGATCCTGGATGTTCTCCGTTACTTTTGGCAACCAGGAGACCAACGACTAAAGCCATACACCAAAACCACTTCATATTTTGTCACCTTTTTTGATTCCTACTTCAACAAAAAAATTTGATTAAGAAAAAGATGGATGAAAATGAAGTGTAGAATCTAAAATTGGAAAACTTTAAAGCTTTAAAACTTCAAATAACCTTTATTAATGAACATTTCGAGTCGATTCGCTTTAAATGTGTGTACTAAGGTCTAATATGAATAAGAATGATCTTAATTATTCCCAGAATCCTAGGCTGATTTCAGCAATGAATTTCAAATCTTTAAATCGTTGGATCGAAGCTCGGAATTCTAGAACCATTGTGCACACAAAAAAAATCACGAACTAACAAATCTCTTGATAGAGAGTCAGACGTGATGCAAAACCTTTATAAAAAAGCTTAGAGACCGTGCTCAAAAAATGTCAGTCACTCAAATCTTTTGGTCGGTTAGATGACCAAGTCAGAATTCTTATGAAGACTGAATGCATTTCTGATATTCCACAAAATTAATTCTATCAATTTTCAGAATGTCAAACGTTTGACCCCCTGAATGAACTCAATAAATTGAAAGAATAAATCCAAATAAACAATTGAAATTCTACAATTTGAAAATATTTTCAGGGGTTGGGAAATTTTTTGACTCGATGCACCTGTTGGTATTACTTTCCTTTTACTTTTTGGCAAATGTTTGTTTTTTATATGACCATGCTAATGAAAATTTTGAAGTAAAAATTCTTTTGTTGTTATAATCAAATTCATTTTCATAAGGAAATGAAGATAATCCAATAAAGACAATCGTAAGATTTTGATTTACATTCATTAGATTTTTGTGAAAATGTCTTGAAATCTTTCACCTAGAAAATCAGCAATACCTTTTGAAATGATATCGGTAGAAGAAAACACCATAAATGTACACGTTTTTTTATTAGAACATTCAAAATCATTGGAAGCCTTTGGATATTCTTAACTTTATGAGTATTTTGAGCCTGAAAATGTTCTTTAATATGTTCTCATTTTCACCATTGAATATTTGAGTGGGTAAAAAGGGGGATTTGAGTATTTTTGTCCATTTTTCTAAGGAATCGGGTGTTTTAGAGTCTGCGAAGCTTTAAATTGTCTTTACCTTGTTCTTAATATTTTGGTTATCGGAGCCTTATGTTCTTGTATAGTTTGTTCTTATAAAAAACGTGTATTACCTTTCTTACTAGTAGAGTTGTTGGTTAGTCTAAGGTATATGTAAGGTTTGCATTTAATATTAAATTCAAGTAAAAATTCATTTGAAAAATATATTTTAGTGCTCTTAAAGGGAAATATATTTATTTTCAAAATTATCAAACATGTTGCTTTAATAAAAAACATCTTTAAAAAACATCTTTACAATAAAATACCGAACTTTTTTTTTAAACAATTTTATTCTAAAATGATCGAGCATGGGCCAGTTAATCCTTGACAGCCTCGGGAATGTTCATGAAATACTCTTCACAGATTTGAAATCCGACATCACATTCTCCATCGTTGATTTTCTCAAGCTTCTGATTTTTTCGACATTCTTTCATTTCATTGATGCATTCCTCCTATAGAACAAAAAAATGTAAATATATAACAAGGGGTCTTCTCCATCACTAAAATCAAAGAGCCCCCTCCCAAGTCACCTTTCAAATCACGCAAAAAAAAATCCAAATCACGTTATCACGTGTTAAATTTGCTTTCTACCACGATCACGTTGAACACGTTGGTCACGCCAAAAAAACTTCGTTATCACGAGTTAAATTTCCTTTCTATCTTTTCCCTCCGATCACACAATCACTCACTTCAAAATCTCAAATCACGAAATCACGAACTTGAAAAAACGCCTATCACGCCATCACGTAAACCGCTGGGGGCCTCATCAAACAACTTTGCAAGATTTTATTCCAAAAAGATCGGTAATAGCAGTTTCTATATTTTGAAATATTGTATTTTTCTAAAGGAGATGTCTGAATACGTATTTGAAATAAGCAAAATTCAAAGTTTGAAAGTTTAGGAGGCCAAACTTAAGCATCTAGTTGTAGTGGGTTGTAGTGGATCACTCTGAAGCCATCAAACACCTATGATAAAATTGTGATTTATTTATCACTACTGGAAATAGCCTGACAAGAGCCTTGTGCTCCTCAAAGTCAGGGAAAGTATTCTTGGTTCTTTTCATTCCACAGGGCAGCCTCTTATTTATGGAGTCTAGTTGCTGCTTAACAGTATTTGAGACACCGTTGTATCACTTGTGGAAAATTGGCAATGTGAAAAATGGACTTATAGATATTTGTAACCATTGTTAAAAGCCCTTCGTTAAAAGTGGGAGCCCTAAAACAGCGTACCCGAAAAAAAGCAAAACAGAAGTAAAATCATCACTTGAGTAATCTTTTCACTGGAGTATAAATATAAATTCTCATTTGAACCGGGGGTAGTGGAAGCTGTGAGAAATTCCCTTCTTACCAGTGCACTTTGTGGACCTTTTGCGCCGTTTGTAATGTTGATGAGTAATCCAATGGAAAGAATGAGACACAGCAACTTCATCATCTTGTTCTTGTTGCACTCTCAAATTGATCAGCTCACACAGTACAATAGACTAAAAATCAAAAAGAAATTAAAGGGCTTTGGGCTGGTGGGAAGAAATAATTAACTTTTTGAGGAATGTCAATTACAGAGGTGAACAGACTTCGGTTGTTGCCGCTGGAAAAAAATCAACTCGTCTCAAACAAAGTAGGTTTGTTGGTTCGGATAGTTATTGTCAGTCCAGTCCCGGGGGAGTCCAGTATCACCTTCAAAATGAAAATTAGTATTAGTGTTCAATGTTATGTAGCCCACGACCGGGACGTGCCACTCCCAGAAAATAGAAATAACCAAAAAGGTGACAGTTTAGTGGATTTGGCGACCCTACTAAAAATTTCCAATTGAACCTTTCAGCAATATTACAAAATATGTTTTAAACTTAGCCTCCAGGGACAACTTCATGACTAAACATTGCGAGAAATTTGACCAAGGCAAAATCACATTACTACCTACCACTTCTGATGAAATCTTGGTACAAAATCAAAGGATCAGGCCCTGATCTTTCGAAATGTTGTTTTATATTTAACCCAATCATTTTATTTTGACATCTCGTTACAAATGAGACAGGTGCTGAAAAATGTTCCTCAAACATGAAGATAAGATAGTTTTGGAGGCATCATAACTTAATGAGAAGACCGATTGCTTCAATGTGGATTAATTAAAAAAGTTGCGATTGTTGATTTTCGTAGCCTCTCAATGAGTAATTGCAAATGCTTATCATGTATACTTTGTTGCCCATCTATATTAACTTTTATTGTACTTCTGAAAACAAATGATTCATTTCATGTTTGAAAAATACTTCCACAACGTTCTTCATCATTTTCTGATTAACCCACGAAAATTCTCAAATTGATGTTTTTATTTTATAACAAATTTCGCCACACTCTTGAGAACACGCATCGAGAAAGCTTAAGACATTTACTGGAGCTTCATTAATTCTTAGCAGAACAATGCTAATTGACACGCCCCTTTTTCGGATGTAAATCTAATGAGAAAAATCTAATTTCAACTGTTTAAAGGGACATTAAAGTAATAAAATGTAAACATTGCGCGAACCACGTGTCATTAAAGAGAACAATTAAAATCACGTGTCCAAAACAAACTTGTAAAACGCTGAACAATCAAAATTAGCCATATTTGGTTTGATGTTTTATTTTGACATGTGACATTTGTTTTGATTTTGTATCCGCTGCATACAGTTTGTTTACAAATTTCGCAAGTACTGTTATGTCCCTTTAAGTCAAATTTGGAATCGAAAAATGAAGACAAAAGTGACCGGGGGAAGGATTCAAAATAAAAAGTGTAACAAAATTAAATGCAGTTTTAATTTTTTTTTGATATATTTTCTAAATTTTTACAAAAAAACAATTATACAACAATAATAATAAGAGAGTATATTTGCTATATACAACCAAAAAAATGACTTCTCGAAAATTTAAACAAAATCTATTACATACAGAGCTTATAATAGCTGCGATTTAAAAAAGATTAAATTAAAAATAATTTTACTGCTAAGTAAAATTGAAATCCCTCGATAGAGCGTCAGAAAACACAAAGAAATTCGAAACAGTGAAGTTACGATAATAATAAATTATATACAGATGAATTAAGAAAGGATACCAAGGATATTTTTACTGAAAACTGGCCCTTCTTCAATCAATAATTGTCCCTAAATTTGCACCAAATCAAATGAAAATTAAATGTTAAAAGTGAAAGTGAAAAAATTGAGAGTCGGATTTAAATTTGTAAAAGTCTTTCATCATCGTCTTTGTCACAATGATCGTTCTTTTTACTTGATGAAGAAATTGTGAAAATTTTGACGTCACCACCTTTGTCCAAGTGAAGCTTGTCTGCCATTATGGATAATCCTCCTTTTGGTGACTTGAATTTGTGACGCTAAAAAGAAATAAGAAGGTACTTTCTTCAATCTTGTTAAACAGAAACATTTAATAAACGGTAATGTTTTCGCGTAACTACTTCAAAATTATGATATGTCAACATCATTGCAACGTTACAACGCAAGCCACGCACAAGCTACATAGAGGGAAGGTTTACGTTTTTTATTAGAGCAAGTGACGTTTCTTAAAATGATTAATTTTTTAAAGAATTCGCGAAACATAAATTTTCGAAATTTTGAGCTTACAAAACCTTCTGCCCAGAAACTTCAGCCTTTAAAGTTATAACAAAACATGGAGTAATGAAGGCCTGATGTCGGTCACTCCACCTTAACATTTGATTTTTGCACTCGCAAATGGCAGAAAATGAAGCAATGAGGGTCACCTTAACAGCTGATTGCACTTCATGTTCTTCTTCATCCGTTTCTTCGTCATCTTCTTCACAGGTGGAACAACACACCCACGCCACCATGGCCAGTGACATGAAAAGGATAGCCATCAAGGTGGTGTACGGTACACCAGCTTTCATCTCCACACAATTCAACCATCGTGATGCTTTACTGTGAATATGTTTCACGTAATGTTTGAATGACGAAGATGATCCTAAAAAGAAATGACGAAATAATGAAATGTTTTATCTTTTATTATTTTATACTCATGACAATACGAGCGTGAGATAGTTCTTTTCTAGGGCAAGAATATAGTATTCTAGGCTTACTAAAGTTTACTTAAATTCAGCTATTCTTGTTCTTAAATTGTTCTTATTTTTGGGCAATTTTGAGGTTCATTGCTCTTAAAGATAAAGATGGCGGCAAAAAATAGACAACAAGTGTTGCTCTTTCGCTATTTTTCTTTGGTTTTTATGCTTTCATGAGTTGAATTGGGTCATGATTTTTGTAAGATTGACACAAGGAAGGGTTGATGATGAACTTCCCTTACTATTCCTTTCTGGATTTGATTTCGTTTACATTTTGTTGGTTTAAAGATAGAATCTCTTGGAAAAACAGGACATTTTGTTAACTTTCACAACAAACTAACTTCAATTTTGCTTGTATATTTACTTTACTGTGAATGAATCTGACCATGTTATACCTGAAAAATTACATACTTGCGACATCAAAAAAGTTTGAATTCACTTTTATATGGTATGGTGATGAACTATATGATTAATTAGCTTTGAGCTAAAAATTTAAACATGGAGAAAAGTTGACTGGTTAATGATTGAATTTTCCTTTGTGTTTTCATCTACAACAATGAATTAACCGGTTAGTGACAGTTAGTGAAAACTCTTTGTGGGGAATTTTCTGTTGCGGTTACAGAACTGTAATTTCAAACTTTTTAAGCTGATAACCGGAACACCACCGCCAATATGAAGAATGTTAACTCATAAAATGTTTATTGTATAGAATACCGTCAATTGCTCTAACTTGGGACGATCGGTCGAAACATGGGACTGGTTGATATTTAGCCTGTATTTTCACTTATACTGGGTATATAAATCTCTTTGAGTTTACTCTTAATTCTCTTCTACAACAAATTTGTTTTGATAACTCCGCCAAGTTTATCAATCATACTTCTTCGTTCCTCTTAGAGCACACAGACACTCGCATGTGTTCCACTAGATTTTTTTCATATTTCGATTTCAAAGCCTACTCGGTGCGAAAGAGAAATCGTTTTTCTTTTTAATACGCCGTTCATTAAATCAAATCAAATAACTTTGAAGGTTCGGTGAAATGGTACGGTAGCCGAATTGCCATCTCATGTTTTGTCAGATAGTCCCAAGTTAGAGCAGTTGACGGTATGGATGTAAACAATTGGAAATCACCTCACATAGACATATACAGTTAAAGTTTGTCTTGAGCTTGGAGATTTTCTTCCCCGTGCATTTAAAACTTTGGTTGTGGAGATTTTTTTCCACCTGCGTTTTAAAAACGTAGAAACTTTTGTTGTGAATTTAGAGATTTTCTTCAACATGCATTAAAAAATGAAGAAAACTCTGGTGTCAATTGACAATTTTTTTAAGTGATTTCCTGGCATGACAACTTTTTTTCTTTTTGGCATTTTTTTGCAAATTATGATTGTTTACAAGTATGTGACATTGTTTTCTTTTGCAGCATGCTATTGGAAATCATAAAATGGCTTCTGTTAGGGGAATTTTTTCCTAGATTGACATTCTTTCAGATTATGAAAATGCTTCCCAGTATATATAATGAGATTTCTTTTTTTCGCATTCTGTTTTGAAAGGTTATTCCTTTTTGGCATGCATTTCAAAAAATATAACTCCAAAAGTTACTTTGAGTTTTACCTTTTTACCAATATTTTATATATGAAAGTATATGCAAAATATTTAATCTCCTTTTGAAAATATAAAATTTCCTTTGGTTTTCTTACTGTAAAATACTCTCCTTTTTGTCATTCTTTCATTTCAGATTTTATTTCCGGCAATAAGTGCTTAACATAATAATCGCACGATGGGTTATTTTTTCTTATTTGGCACGCCCTCAAAGAGAGCAATTAATCGTTAATTGCATCCTGTAGAGAGCAATTAATCGTTAATCACACTCTTCAATGCCGCGCCAATGTTTACAAAATTGATTTTAATGTGTTTTTTTTGCATCGAACGTTTTAATTTCATTCGAAATTTATTTTGTGAGAAAGAAAATCAATAAACAACACCTTTTCGGCAGTACTAAAATGCATCTATGTGCAAAAAATCGCAAAAAACTAATGATAAAATCTCGAGAAAATCTCAAAAAACCGCTTTTTTCGGGACATTTCCGGTTCTAGCGGCCGGAAAAATTTCTTTTTCGAAATTTGGGCTCTGTCACATTTTGGGCATTGCCATTTTACATCATTGTGCAAAAAATCATGAAAATCTGTCGAGTATAAGTTGAAAAAATGAAGGGCTGTTCCGGCGATTTTTAAGGAGTTCCGGATTCAAAGGATGATTTTTTTGGAAATCAAACGATGCTAAGTTTTGGGCATCATCATAAAGAACATTTTTCCTGTAAAGAAACAATTAAATAAGTTGAAAAAATGTGACGGAAATGTGAAAAAACGACGATTTCCGGCACATTTCCGGTTCTACAGACCGGAAAAATTTTTTTTTCGGCAAACGGTTTTCGACACCTTTTCGGCAGTACTAAAATGCATCTATGTGCAAAAAATCGCAAAAAACTAATGATAAAATCTCGAGAAAATCTCAAAAAACCGCTTTTTTCGGGACATTTCCGGTTCTACCGGCCGGAAAATTTTTTTTTCGAAAATCGGGCTCCGTCACATTTGAGGGTTTATAGTAATGCACCTTTGTGCAAAAAATCAGAAAAATTGAATGAGCCAATCTCGAGAAAAGTTGGTAACTAACGTACTAACGAACTAACTAACGAACACGGGTTAATTTATAGGACACTACCTTAAGGTAGGTCCAACAATAGAAGAAAGACATAAAGAGAAGAGAAAAATATAAAACTCTCAGTGTAATTTCTGTAATTTACTTTCCTAACTGGGAAAAAGTAGTGAAAGCCATTGTGCGATTAGCTCGTAATCACATAATAACTCGTACAATTCGAAAATTGCACTCGTGATTTTTTTTTGTTTCGAATTTCCCTCGTCCTTTCGGACTCGGAAAATTAATAACAAAAAAATCACTCGTGCAATTATATTCGAATTGCACTCGTTATCATGTGATTACATATACTAATGATATGATTATGCACTATCCCAAGGGCTTTTGATGTGTTCAATAACACTCTACTCGGTGGGTGCGACACCGGGTGACGACTTGTATAATTACTAAAATCCAACTAAAGTCCACCTAACGAAAATTAAAGGTTGTCTAGCCAATTTGATTACTGCATTGTTATTCTCAGTCGAGTTCAGCTTGGATATACTCCGTGATCCGTAGGTTTGAACCTTAGTCATCTTATGAATAATCCTGTAAATACTGGCAATAACATAAATGGAATTTTGAAATTCTTAGGGACTTGCGTTGCTTGATGTTATCTGAGATAAAGCACTTTGATCTTTTGAGGACAGTAATTATTTATTTGTAAAGGAAATATTCATCCGCATCTTTGCGGCTTTTGTCTTTACAGTGGGAAGGGATCCCAGTGGGTCTGTGAGAAGGGGGTGTTTTAACACAAACTGTTTGAGGAGAGTTCTTTTAAATTGCCCAATTAGGGCAAAGAACATAAGGTTTGAAAGGATGAAAGTCCTTTTCACTTTTTTTTCGATGATTCATTTTCCCACCAGAAAAGGATTTTCATTCACAACTGTCGCATAGCAACATCAAAACAAGATGATAATGAAATAAAAGAAACCGTTATCGACATTATGTCAATCTTCGTTTAAAATGAATTTTCCTATTTTTTCAGTTAGTTATGTTCATTCAAAAAATCAAAATTTAAACCTGATAAATATTAATAAACTGTAGTTGAACTAATCAGGTGGTGAACAGATCATAATTCAAAACAACAACGGACGCTTTCATTCTCACTACAGTTTAAGCCACGTTGAAATATATCATTTTTGTTTCTACTAGAACGTTCCATCTCAATAACTTTTTCGTTGTAATTAATGAAGTCAACACTATTGAGATGTAAAGCCGAAAATAAGTCTCAGTCTAGCAAATCAAAATGACATTCTAACTTCATTTTCGATATCGAGTTTTAGAGCAATTTTAAAGCAAATTGATTGCATTCTCATAGCCCGCAAACTACGAGACAAATACGCGAACCGTAAAAATGTCACCAAAATTCTCCACGATAAAACTTTAGGTGTTCACTGACCTTCATTGACGGTATTTTCAGTTTTGTGCGTCTCCACAGTTTCAGCTTCCATATCGTCATTCTCCACGCTATCGAACGTTCGATATTTACCAATCTTCAATGGGTGCATCTAAACAAAAGTCAGAAAACACTTATAGAGCTTAAAAAGAGACAACAGCATTTGAGAGGAGGATTATTCCAATGGAGGAGGGTTAAGATGACAAGGGACCGAAGAATGAGTTTCTGAAAATTCAAATAAACACGCATAGGTGCGTTCGAGTTATTTTAGTTATTTTTAAGCTTTAGGGTTAAAATCATACTGTTTTAGGAAAACAGTAAGTAACTACGAAAAAGAATACGGGAATTTTAGAAAGACACGGCGAACCTTGTACCGGGTAGCCCCGGCAGTTGTGAAGTTGACCGATTTAGCATTATGTCAAAATATAATACATAAGCCACAACAAACAACGTGTTTCTTTATTTGGATGGCGTTGTAGACGATGAATAAGCGGCAGCGGGGGAGGGGGAATTGCTAGGTGCATGAGAACCTGTGTCTCTGTGTATGTACATGACTACTAACAAAAAAAAAACAGCGCTTACCTCCAGTCGAACGAAAATGCTGTTCCCTTTACCATCAGAAGATGCTTGCTCAGCAAAATAGAAACTGTTAGACCTTCGTCCGCCATCTTCGCTCTGGCTTTCTTTGTTGAACAAGGTATAGTAATAATTCCTCGCCACGAAGATCGGGTGAAGCAAGCGGAAATGGAATGTCAAGTCGCTCGTCTCTTCGACCTGTCATTAAGAAAAGAAAGGAATGGTTAGATTTTCTGATATGAACAAAATTGCTTTAAAGCGGTTCCCCACTGGTTAAAATGCTCATTATTGATCAAAGAAACATTTTTGGATAAATGAGAGATATTTGGCAAAAAGTTGCAGTTAAAATCTTTACTTTGAGAATATTTTAAAAAGTAATTCCATTGACGTCAAAAGAAAGCACAAAATAGAATGTGTGAAAAGTTGGCCGTCCAGGGCCGTCTAAAGCAGAGCTAAATGGACAGCAAAATAGACTCTATTTCAAACAATCTTCGTCATACTTTACGATTCGCCCAACTATTTAAAATCTATCGCCAATATTTACGGACAATCTAGAATTCAAAACGTATTGGATTAATCAAGTTCTAATGAAAAAAAGAACAGGGGTTGAGATATTAAAGTTTTTGTTTTTACACAAGTGTTCCCGTTTCATATCAGACACATATTTCATATCAGGTCAGTGTCTGCCTATTGTTATATTATGCTGATATATTTCTGACCACATCCGTGTCAATCAGATGTGAAAAAGCTTGTAAATTAAAATTGGCAAGTAAGCAAACGATATCACTCTTATTTATTTAAAGGAGTTTCTTTAAACGAAGAATAATTCAACCACAATTTCATTCATATTTTAATTCTCTATACCATCTTCAAATATGAAACCATGACATGGGTCATTCCATTTTATATCTATACAGCTGGGTGGACGAACATTTCCTGGGGGGTCTAAAAGAGTGTTTTTCATTTTTCCAAGGGATACTAAAAATATTTTCAGGAGGTTAAAGACTGATTTTAGTTCGTCCACCATCACTTTATGGTATGAAAAGAAAAAAGGGTCTTTTTTCAAATTTTGTCATTTTTCAGTATGTATCCACACATTTTCAAAATTTTTTTTTACTTGAAAAGGTTCGTCCACCCCCTGTATGGAAACTTAATGGAATGGTCAAACAGATCACGAAAGTTTTGATGTTGCTAGTCAAATGAAAGACTAGTTTTAAATTGATTCAAGTTAGTTCAATAAAAAAGTGAACTATTTAAAAAAAATTTTCGAAATCGATGAAATTGTTTCAAACTCGTTGACACTTTTTTCCATAGAAGACTGAGACTAGTTATTGACACAAGTTCGTGCGTAGAGGAGGTGTATATAAATGATGATTTTTTGCTCAATCTTTATATATTGGATGTTGTTGTTGAGCACGACTTGTGGACAACATCAACAAATCAGAAGATTTTCACAAATATCTGGCAAAAATGGTAAGGAGATCTTTCTTGTCTTTAATCGTACTAAATCCGGGGGACCGTTCGGGGACCCCCGTTCCCTATCCGGGACGGAGGCCCCGAAATTGGTCCACGGAGCAAGTTAATCACTTTTCTGTGGAATGAGTTTCTTCAACTGGTGTGGATTGGAGTCTCTTTAACTCGAACCTCTATAACTCGAATGTCTCTTTAACTTGAACAAGTTTTACGGTCCTTTCAGTTAACAATGTCTTATAAACCTTACTCCATATATCTAAATTTCCTTAACTCGAACAAATTTGTGTTTTCATTGTGCATTCGAGTTATAGAGACTCCCGTTTACTTTTACTAGTACTAATTTGATTAAAACGGCGACAATATATTATTCAGATAACACTTTTTTCTTCAGTTTTTTATGGATACGCAAATATGGTGGCCCATCAAGATCACATCCTCAATGTGACTGCATTACAAACAATTACAATCAACACAACTTCACCTGCTAAATGCATCACTAACTGTATCGATGTTGAGAATTGTAACAGTGTCAATGTCATTATTGAACAAAATGGCGATTTGGAATGTCAACTTCTTGATACTGATCGATTCAGAAATTCTTCAAGCTTCATCCCACAGACAGAATCCACTCACTATGCAATAAATGTAAGTCATTGTTTCTTCGAAAAGGAGGAGTGAAATACTAAGTAGACAGGTGGCCGAATCAAATCATCCATTATTTTACCATGACGCACTGGTAAAAAGACCATAGTCATTATAAAAAACCCCGGTCTGGCAATGTCTTGTTTTAGTTTTTTGTTCAATTTTCTTTTGTTACAAACTTACGATTTGCATACTTTCTGATCACGTTACTAAAATCTCCTCTTTGGATTGGTCTATTTACTAATCACATGATCAAAAAGTTTGCAAAATAAATCGATTTTGGTACGTAAGCTCCGTCCTTTAAAAACATTAAAAAAGAGATAAAAGCCTTCCAGACCTTGGTTTTTATAATGACTATGAAAAGACTCAGCTACTGTCAATCTTCATTTTTCGATAAAGAATTTAAAAAAGTTAAATTTCAATAAGCTCATCAATAAAAATAATTTTTCTCACAAAATTTTAGCATGATTGTGAATGGGATGAGACATGCATCAATCCAAACCATAAATGTATTCCTGATTATCAAAATGGAACTCACGAGTGTGTTTGTCCGTTTCAAACCTACGATGAACATTGTATGTTCGAACTTACAGGTAGGTTTCTAATACAATAAAACTCAATGTAAAGCGAGGTAACGTAGATGCAATCCCAAAGTTTTTCAGGCTTCCCAAAATGCACTGTAAGGGTGTTGTATGTTCGAACTGACAGGTAGGTTACTAGGTGACTTCAACGAACTTCAAAATAAATAAATACAGTAAAGCATTCTTTTGTACGCACAAAGTACAATCACTCAGTGCTCAAGTCAAGTTTATATCTGGCTTTCTTATAAAACAAGTGTTGGTATCGTCTCTCCGTGACTTGTAAACAGTTTATACGTAAATGTTCTCATGAAAATCTCAAATGGTCCAGTACATTCCCATCAACCAACTAACTGATCTATTGCGAAATAAAAAAGCAGTATTCGCCTAACAAGCTACACTCTTTATAGGAAACTCCAATTTTCGGGTCGGTCTAGGGGTTGCTTGGCATTCTAGCTCATTTTCTAAAAAATTTGCTTTGACCATCCCTGATATTATACCATATTTCATGGTTATTAGGCCAAGAGCACCTTTAGATCATCCAAGAAGCTTTTACTTTACGAGATAGTGAAAAAAAAGCTAAATTTGAGCCCTCCAGTCTTCCAAACCTGTGGTTGCTTATTAAAAAAAGTGTAGTATCGTGAGAAATTTGATAAAGATTTTATGAAAAAAAGTGCGTGAAAGAAAATCGATACTCGAAAGTCTGCTGAGGTTGGAAACTATAACACCTTCTTGTTAGTAAGAGACCCTAGCCATGTAGTACGGTATGTCAAATTTCATTTCTTTATAGATAACATGGCCCTACATAAAACTGTATCAATGTCAACTTCTTCAAATGTGATCAGGCCTGGTTCAATTTGTACAGATGGAACATATGGACCCGACGTTCCAGTTTGTCACACGGGCATGGAATATTCAAATTGGCTCCGCATCGATCTTGGTTCACTGAAAATCATAACATTCCTTGTTATACATAATCGAATACTTGAAACAGCTAACTATATACTCATATTAGAACGTCTATCTCATAATGATATTTATGTCTTTAACAATGGGAACCCTAATGACAATCGCAGGTTATGTACTCACATTGGTTATACTAGAGCTGAAATCTATATGGCTCGATGTACTAAACCTCTTTTAGCACGAAACGTGGAGTTACTTCAACGTGATATATGGTTTAATAAGAGCAATAATCTAGCTAAAATCATGGTTTACTGATTGCTGCAGTGATATCACATATATCCTATATAAGACACTAGATGGAACCACTAAAATTCGCAGCCATTTCCCCAGTTTTTAGAGTTTCTAAATTTGTACGAAAATTAAGAACGTGTTTATGAACATGTTAGGCTGGAAATTACCAAGAAAATAAGCACATCCAACCTCAGCCAAAATTGAGGTGTTCTAATTAAAAAACGTGTAGTTGTAGTTGTTTGTTTCGATTGTATAAATCCCCGGTACCGAAGTATGGTATAAAAAAATATCACAACATTACATCCTTATAAAAATACATTAAGGAGCCCTTAGTTAATCAAACCCCGATGATCAAAGATTGGGTTCAATTGATGTCAAATGGTTGAAGTTGACACAGGCAGTCGACGCCCGGTGTACAGATATGGAGCACCATTGAAACATGCTGAACTCAAGAAAATCCAATTGTGGTTGTATATAGTTGAAGATAGCACAATATTTTAGCTTTTTCTCAGCATATCATTTTGTAGTTTTAACGAGCAAAGGAATATTTTTGGTGAAGAATCTGTGATGCTAGCATTTTGACTAAAGAATTAGTACAACTTTGAAAAACTGTTCTGTTCTATTTTATCATCATATTTTGATTTGAACGTTGTCTATAAAAGTGCTGAAATTGCTACATATTTCATGTTAAACCGGGAAGATTCGGTTGGATAGAAATTACTGAATGTAAGAATATGACTGTAAAAAAATATTTGTATTACTGTTTTATCAACACCCTAAGATGCTTACCAAAGCATCAAATGTTATGATTCAATCAATATATACTATCTAATGTTATAATTGTGTTGTCTTTTTCCTGAAAACATTTTTAACTCTTTCAAGAGTTTTCATAACTACTTTCACATGGCAAAAAAAGCAATTTAAGAACAATCTGGTTAAGACGCTCATATTTGCACAATATTATTATTCTACTTATAGAGTAGTTTAGGTATAAACTTATTTCTTTTTTATGATTTTCGTTGGCGTATACACAGTTATTACACAACACACTTTATGTAAAGCTATCTTATAAGCTTTTTATGTTTTGCATCAAAATTTAATGATGAAAGTAAGGGGCAACTGTTCTTTTAGGGGGTGAACAAGATAGGCAGTCCCTGTACTGCAGTGCAGCGGGAGTGCAGCACTGTTAGGTTAGGTTAGGTTTAGTTCAGTCATTGTGGTCTTGGCAGCCATCTTGGAATTTTCATTTTTGTATAATTTGCATACTAAACTTAGATATTTTCATTTACTCAATCAAACTTTTTTTTCAATGTATACTATTCTAATTGAATCACTTTAGACTTATGCATTTCATAATACTTATTCAATTTGCACCCATTTATCAATATCAAACAAACTGTTGCTTAGTCAACTCAATCATTTCGACTACAGAGACTGTTGGGGTACATATTAACATATTATTGAACAAGAAAAATTGCATTGTTTAG